>NC_059484.1:17093319-17396772 GCF_018139145.2 Gymnogyps californianus
ATGTATTAGTGGTTTTGTGAAAAATGTACCCACTGGTTGACAGGTTATGTGAAAAAGGATTTATTTGCTAATGTAGCTTGTAGCTTGCCTCCAAGTAACTGATTTGTCTAGTGGAAATATTTTGATCTTGACAGAATTTCTAGGTTGTAGTTTGTGGGAGACTCTGACCTTGCTGACCGTACTGGCTTCCAGCTTTTGTGTGCTGCTTCTCCTTTCCGCCTATTGCCTCCTTGGCTAGTGCTGCTTGCAGTGATGCCGAAGGCAGGGATATCCCCCTAGACGTACATCTTGACAAGAAGTGCTGTCACTGGATAGCAACTGAGGCCATCTATGGAATTCTTATGTGTTCAGTAATTGCGTGCCAAGAGATTTCTTTGTTCCTTATAGCTTTTTCTAATCTGGTCTTAACAATTAAATTCTCATTTGGCCTTCTCATGTGCCTGGCCACTACATCCTTAAACTCTCTGTAAGAAAATTTGGAATCCGCTGTCTTTCCACATCTATACAATATTATATCATCAGTTCTACACAGATCCTGGCATCCTATTAGTATTTTTTGCTTGCGGCACTGACATTTGTCCACCTCCTAGACTGATCCCAAATGACATTCTCCAGCATCTGTATCTGTTGGCTGATGTCCAGTATGTAGTAAACTAAATCACTAACATGCATTTTCCCTTCAATTTTCCCATCTGTAAGTTTGATTTCTTTTGCTGCCATTACAGCAAGAGTCCCTACGCTGGTTATTTTCCATTATCATGTTATTTTCTGTACTACCCACAGGTATTCTATTGTCTTTTATCTACTAACTGTATGTTTCTATTTTTACATTAGTTTTGTTTCAATTCTTCTATCTGTTTTCACGAATTCCCTAACTTAATGAATTGTCTCTGTCTGCTCCTTTTATTCTCTGTGTTCAGTATGAGCCTGCTCACGGAGTTTTTTAAATGTCTAGAGATCTTGATAGACTTAGGATAGATTCTCTGAATGCTCATTTGGTCTCCTTCTTTGTTCTTATTACTAATCTATCAGGAATTAACTCATCTTTTAAGATTTGATAATTGCATGAGCAAATCATTTGGTACAGCTTAGCTAAATAGTCCTGTAGTGTTTATTCAGGTCCTTGACTGCACAGGTTGAGTATCTTTCTTGTGACATCTCTGTGGTTTGCAAATATTCCTGGAGTGCTCCTAGAGCTTTGTGTGGATCCCTTTGTTTGCTGCTAACTAATTGCTGGTGGTCTGTGTAATAGTACTTCTGCTCATCATTTGTTTGCCTTTTCATACAGCACCCACTGCGATCTGAAGAATATTCAACAGTAAACACATCCCGTTTCATGTCCATCTGTTCAAAGACTGGAGTTTGGTATTTTTCCATTAATACTGTTTGATCTTTCTGTTTTGTTTGCTTATATGTACCTGTAGGAGTAGCCTCACTTTTAACCTTATGTTCTCTCCTCAGCATGAGAAGAAAGAAGGATCAAGATCATGCAACGTTTAGGCTTTGTCTTTTCTCCCCATAGAGAATTTTTCTTCTCAACTTTAGCAGGCATGTTATCACACTCCCTATTGATTACTGCTTAACATAATTCTCCCTGTTGAAAGAAGTAAATTGCTCCTAGAGGAAACCCTTTTCCAACCTCCAGCAAGTTTCTTGTGGCCCACAGAACCCAGATATTATGCCATGTTTTTAACTACCATCTGCTGGTTCTTTATCTGTTAATTAACTATTTACTCCTTGCAGCTCTCCTGTAACGCTTTGAATGAACCTTTCTCTGAATGTGGGGTTTGCACATACTGACAGAACATATACCATAGCCAAAAAAGTCCAGACACTTTATCTGTCACTGTCACAAAAGCAGCCAATTACAAATGATCCGGCAAAGCAACTTTAATCTAACCTCTTTTTATTTTGCTTGTCATTAATTTGTTAGACCAAAATTATACAGTTATAGAAGAGAGTTAGTTCACTTCCAAAGTAAAATCAGGAAAGAGAAGTAGCTAACAAAATCTTCCAAAAATCTGTGGAAGCTACTAATGCATATTTATACCTTCGTCTCTAAAAATGTTGCAGCCTACATGAGACTGACTGTCAGATTTCACTGGATTTGCTGATTGCTCGTCTCTCTGTATATAACAAAGGAAAATCGTGACTTCAGGACATAAAGGCTGTCAAGGCAAGTCGATTGCATTAACTGGAGATCAATACTAGAAATATGGAAATTATTACAAAGGCATATGGAACCTTCCAGACAGAATCAGAGCAACCCATTCCCAGTCCAAAATTCGGAAATATTCTATATGGCCTAAAATACTATTTGCATTGGATTCGGATTGGATTTGGTACAATTTGTAACAAGCACTACGAGGTGTTATTGATTAAGTGCATATATATATAAGCTAAGCAGATCATTAGAAGCGCAGACAGTGTTTCAGATTTTACCAAAACAGATGTTCAGCATTGTACCAGTGGCAGAACAATCCAGTTAAAAGAGGAAATTGCAGCTAAACCTGAAGTTAAAATTTTGATTGGTTGCCATTAACAATCTTTAGGGAGATTTCCTTCTTCCCCTTTGCTCCTACTCGCTCCTTAAGCTCCCGGTTGTCCACCTGCACGCGGGGCTATGCGGGGTTCTCAAGTTCACACATACAATCCCTGCCAGGATCTTGACTGCTGGCAGGAGATTTCACTTCGCTCAAGACTTGACCTGCAAGACCCCACCCATAATCCCACCTCCATGCTCACTACATCTGAGGGCTGGTTGTTACAGTCTGGCTGCAAATGCTTCATGTTAATCGTCCACAATCTTTTGTCTTTCCCCCTTTAAATTCTGTGCAATTTTCTTCAAATGGATTCATTAATTGAAAATTGAATTTTGCAGTGACAATGACTTAGCCCTGACAAAACAAAGGAGTCAAACCTGGCTAATCATCATAATTATTTTAATAACTCTGGACTATGGGAACATTTTCAGAAGTATGATTGCTCATTTCCAAAATTCATCTTCAGGACCTTGGAAGTCAGGAGGCAGAGTTTTAAAGGTATATATATGTTAAGATCCATACTCAGTATGTACAAGAATCATCATCATAATCTATTTAAACTCATGTTTAAAACAGAGTTGCTTCCCAGAGCAATTCTAGAGATGTTATCACTAGAGATTATATCTTCTAGATATGATACTTCCTACAGATGACATCACTAAATCTGTCTCTAGGAGCCTAAGTACCACTGGTTTCAAAACTATCAAGTGGCAGATCACATTTGAAAATTGGACACGGTATCCCAGGTCACTCCTTTAACAAAGTTTTATAGGCAAATCTTTCAGCTTGGGTCATGCATTGACTGGAATGTAATTCCCACAACCTGCTCTCTATTCCTGGGGCAGTCATTAGACATAAACTCAAAGAGTTGAGTCTGTTTGATGCAAAGCTTTCTACTGCTTTACATTACCAAATCCTTAAAAATTTAAGATAAGCAACAAACATGCCTGCAGGAAAAGCTTTCATCATCTAAACAATTTGTCCAACAAGCTGCTTACATAAAATATGGGGGTTTTTTAATAGGAACAAGGCTAGCGATGTTCAAGCTGGAAAATCATTCATCCCAAATGATGTGCACAGTGGTAGGTATTAAGATTTTTTGCAATACAAATCTGCAAAGCGTGTTTCATGAATATTAACAAGAAGCTGTAAGAGCAGATTCAGTGATGTATGATGTTGGAATGGAAGATGTCTCCAAAATCTCACTGAGAGTTGCAGGGGGGACTGGGGCTGATAGCACTGGTCCAGATGGTTACCCAGGTGTACAATTTGTTAGAAAGCTACATTTTAAAATATGTTTCCTTTTCAACAGCAGGCTCTTGATGGTAAAGATAACATTACTTGAATATAGTAGCAATACGATTCTAATCACTTGATCTCTCAACAAATGCTGCCTTTAGCCAAAGAATAACAATAAACAAATTTTGTATATTATGAAAACTGGGTATGAACCAATAAGGAATCCTTCTCTAAAAACATGCAAAGTTATTTGCACTTATGGAGGGTCACAGTAAAGTAGGTATAAAACCACTGTTGCTAACAAAGCCAAATCTCCTATATCCATTTTGCACAGATACAGAGAAGAGCCATTTCCCAGGAAGTGGAAATAAGGCCCATTGTTTGGTGGTTTATCTCCACCACAATGACAGAGCAAGCTATCCAGAAACAGTAAAATCTCCATCATCCTAAGTGAAGCTTGATTTAGGAGAGCAAAAAGCAGCTCCTATAGAATACTGCATCTCTTCCTATTGATATTCCTGTTGATTTCAGTGAGAGTGGTTATCATTCAAAATTACAGATCACAGCAATTGTCAAAATCAAGCACTTCAGTAACAATTTCCCCCCATGAAGAGGTTTATGCTCTCAGGGCTCTACTGATGAGGCATAAAGAGTGAAAGCCCCATCCTTTTTAGCTTAGCTAATATGATTGTATATGCGTATGTTGAATCCTTTTATTACATATCAAAGACATTTATTACTTTGTATAAGACTTGAAAGAATAGTTTGAGGATTTGCCAGCAATAGCTTTTAAAGAAAGGTTTACAAGAAAAACAGAAGAAATTACAGGTTTTCAGAACTATTCACTATATGAGCCTAAAAAAGTTGAAGGAAGGGTACTTCTGCACTACCTGAGAATAGCTGCTGTGCTGAAGTACCAACTTCCATAAAAAATCTTATTTAAGAAATAATAGGAGAAAAATTTTGTTACTTTCCATACAATCCAAAATTAATATAACATATCCTTCATTTGGGTGAACTTCTGGGGAAAACATTCTGACCTCTCCTGAAAACTAGTAGGGTCATATACGCACCTAAACTTTGCTAATGAGCAAGGTAAAGAAAAATCTGAACAGCATTTGCAACAGCTTATCTTTCACCTGTCCAAACAGCTGACCTTGGGATTCTCTAAGCACTGTTGGGCACACTTTTGCTCCTAGGGAAAGAGTACACACTTGGTTCAAGTTCCAGGAAGTACAGCTATAACGTTCATCTTGAGGAGCTCAGGCTCTACAGTAGTGTGACCTCTATGAGAGATCCAGTAATTTGGTCATTCTCAAACCCTTCTCTGATTTAAATTGTGCAGTTGAAATGCACAAGTATGCTGAGGGATATCAAAACAAAGCCCCTACCTCAGGTAATGGCAATTTATGGAGTGGTCCTAAACCATGCTGTGATGTCTGTTTACACTGTGGACTACTGGCTGATAGTGAAGGTCACATCAGTTAAACAAAATCATTTCTGTTCTACTCTTCCAAGTGTCCCCAATCCAATTTAAATTCACTAACTGCAACTGAAGAAAATGAAATAAATCAATTTTCAGGTTTGAAAAATATTGCATCTTTTCCTGTAATGACATTTTGTACCTCTGTCCGTTCATGATTTTACAACTCATTAACAACTATTTTAATGTTGCTCAAGCTTCCACAACTTTTTCCCAGTGCCAAAAAACAATGACTAGAATACAGTTTTGCTCCATGAAACTGTGTTCCAGCAACACAGAAGATTAATAAAATGCTGAACAGATTCAAATGGCTTGTATCTTACTCCTATTCTGATAACTTGCTTATGCAGTCATCTTAGGTCACTCCTTATCTATTTACAAACAACTTGATGTTATCCATAATGCTTTTTTTCCCTCTCAACATTGATTGTATTTATTTTTTCTCTATTTTTCATTAATTTAATCAAATCTGAGGAGACCCAAATGATCAGGAGCTTGATTAACTTTGTCACTTAAGCAATGATTTTACGGTAGGTTTGGAGCCGATCTTCCATCATGCAAAATGTATTATGAGCATTACAGCTTTCATTCAATAAAAGGCTGCTGCCAGAGCTCAAATACAAATAAAACTTTTTAAAATCAAGGGCCCCATTATATCACTCATTTCACTGGCTGCTCTCCAGGCCAACAGCCATTATTTATGAATAATAAAAAATTCTTTTCACTATATCGTACAGTTTTAATGAAGAGAGTTGTTAACGTCTATGGAATAAGCAACAAAGAAAGTAAAACTCTTTCATTTCAGTGGAAAGGTTTGGACTTTTGAAGAATTGTAAAATAACGATGTGCCTGTCTTGCAGCAAATTTCAGTAGAACATCAGTAGCCCTTTTCCATGAGAAACCCAAGAAAAAATTCCAGACTAAATCAGTGACAACAGATCATTCTCCTGCTATGTGAATGGAATCCATCTATTATTGCCATAGGAAATTGGGAACTGTTTTCTTTCAGCCCTCAACACTATGCTTATCAGATCTTCAAATGACAAATTAGTATCTCCCCATTCCGCAAATCAGGGAAACATTTTTGACGTATTCCGAAGCAGGTAACTTCAAATAAAGAGTGAACTTCTATATTCAAGGCAACTATAGAGCCATTGTTAACCCTGTTGCTGATCCTATTCAATCATTTAAATGGACTGCAATTGAATTTGAAGAGATCATCACATCAGCTACCAACCACTAATTTTTATCCTAGCTCATCCCCTCTCTGAGGACTCCTGAAATGAAGCAGCAAGGAAATTTCTTCTAGCACAGTTTTCCTAGCTTAGTGGAAAGCTACAAGTGAACCTCACATGGACTACACAAGAACCACTGTTCTGACACCACAGCCTACGGAAACGCTACCAAAAAAAGTTGCTGTCAGCTCCATTGGCCCAGCCACGGGACAGGTTACACACTGCAAAGGGAACAGATGAAGTGGGAAGAGAAGAAACTCAAGACCATTCTATTGAATTCCTTAATAAGCAAGTTTCAACACCCTCATTTTCAACAGTACCAAGTAAGTACCTGATGTTCACATTTATTCATTTGACGTCCTGAATGTACATCAGTTCTGAAATTTCCAACAAACTGAAGAACCAATTCACACTGAAAAAACTTTTTTTTTCTTGTTCTTTCTATCTCATCCCCCTCCAGGAAGTTCAGGGACACGACAGCCCCTACAAAATGTTTACAAGTGAAGAATCTCGGAAGTCAGCTGTTTAAGGTGTTTATGCACAATCTAAAATGCAAAACGCACAAGAGGAACAAGTGTCATGAATGTTTTACACTGATGCCAATGATGAATTTCCAGTAAATTCAGCACAAGATAGAAAGGCAAAACAAAAAAAAGTATATTTTACAGGCTTCGTAGATACACCCAAACCCAACATATTATCACACCTCCATTGGTTTTTTTTCTGAAGGCTTATCCAAGAAATTTTTCTCCCATTTTGTCCTGAGTACACAGTAAAGTAAATACACAGTAAAATACACAGTAAGGTATTTGAATTTGATAATTGGGCCCCAAGTTAGAAGAAATGCAAATACTGTTCCTCTGACTACCTTTTATTTATTTATTTTACCTGAAATTGTAAGAGCAATGAAAAAATTGCAAGCTTCAAATTTTCCTACATTCTGGCTGCCCTTGTTATATGGCAGGAAAACGATCTGACACTAAAGAATTAAAAGCTTATCTTCCTACAGCCCTTTTCTGAAGCTTTGGTTGCTAGAGGACACCAGGAAATACCCTTGGAGATGTGAATTTTTCTTGCACAGACCTATTTAGACTTATGTAGTTACGTATTTATCACTTGGTGATCTGTACCTTGACAATGTATCTAACACATGCAACGGAACTAGCCTGCCTGACCACAACTGTATCACTAGAAAAAATCCCCAATTCCCAAGTTTCTGTAAGACCCAGAAATGTAGAAAATAATCCATACTTTCTTTCAGCAAAGCAGTACCACTTGGGCTACGCATGAATTATATGACATCTGAGGTGACAGAAACCTCTAAAGTTATATTTTGGGTGACTAAAATGTATTTGAGTTCACAAAGAATGTTTTCTGTAATTCAAATCCATAGCTTACCCCAGGAGTGATTTATTTCAAGAAAAATTCACAGTATTTCCAGATTATAGAAAAAGTGCTGTTTATTGAAATTAAAAGAATAACTTTTAACTAAAGAAAGGACAGAAAGAACACAACTTATATAGAAGAATGTGGGGAATCTGTATGGAAAATTAGAGCTACAAGAGTAAGAACTGCTTCTTCTAATGCCATATCCATAATAAACGAGTCAAATACCTTGTACAAGTACCTTGTAATACCTTTATACATCACTCACTACGTAGCCCCAAATGTTACAATGCATATGAAGTTCCTCAGTTTGAGCTGGAAAAAGCATTAAGCAGTTGTTCCTACAAAATCCTGCATAAAAATATGTCTGTCTCAATACTGCACCCATTTAATCAATGTTCCCATACTATCACTACTTCTAATGAAAACTTTGTCTTCCTCTCCAGCTTCTTTTCCATTCCTTGCTGTTTGTTGAATCCAATTTTGCGCTCATGCGCTCATGATTATTTGAGCAGAGACCTGAGTTTTCTACTTTTACTTATCACACTCAGTAGTAGCTTGTGTGAGTAATTTCTGTTGGGCTTTTGAGTGGAAAACCAACCAGACAGAAGTTGTAGATTCACTTGAAATTTAAGGAAAAAATGAATCAAGATATGCTGGATAAAGTTCAAGTGAGCTGAAGGAATGCACAGCTAGGGTTGGGAAAGAGAACAGGGTTACACAAATCAGGAATTAGAAAGGCTTAAGCTGCTGCAGATCCAAAGTCTGAGTTACATTCTGAGTTTTAGCAACCTGACTTAGAATGAACTAAGTGAAGACACAAGTGAGCTGCAACAAACCAAAAGATGGCTTTTTGCTTTTATCATGCCCAGAACAAAACAATCATGGATTAAGAAAGCAATAATGAGGATTTCGAAAGAAAACATCACGACACACAAACATCAGTGAAGAAGGTAGAAGCATTTAGCAGGCTTAAAAATATTGGTGCACTGAGACCAAGCAAAGCAAAAGTAGGATTTACTGTCTCTAATAAAAATGTACAATTTGATTCTGTATCTTAAATAAAATTAAAAAAGAGAAGGATGTCTCTTTAATAATCCAGGGAATTCTCCTGCGAGGGATTTGAGATTCCAGATATCTAGATGCTTACTTGTGCATATCATCAAACTGAAGCATTTCACAAAAGCAATTAGCAATCTCCTTACTGTATTCTCTGGTGGGGAAGCTCACAGGACTGAGGTGGTCACAGCATCGCTTCATCCGGGGTCCTGAACCCAATAATTCTATGAAGTACCATATAAAGCTGACGGAGTGAACTGATGCAACAGGTAACTGAGTGTTATTAATGTCCTATTTATCTGGCCTCTGGGGTACCTCAACCAAAGAGCTGCAAGCAAAAAATATTCTGTTTTTAATAATCAGCAGTTTCAAATGCTGCATCTCTAATGATCTGATTGCAAAGAACTAATGCAGTTTTGTCCATTTTTCCCCTTTCATAGCTCAGCTGCTTACAAAGAAATCAATTGCAAGTTACTATAGTGTAGTACAAGGATATGGAAAACTTGTTGAGTTTAAGTATCGTTAGGACACTTCTCAACCAAAGTAAGTTTTTTCTGGATAGGATGCAGTTGCAGCAAATCATGCCGAGGTGGTAGGTAGCAATATATAAAAATTAACTCAGCTCTTTCATTCTGTAGTTAAAGATGCTATCTCAGTATGTTTGAGAGGAAAGGAAAAGACTTCCAGAGGCTGAGGGCAGCTATTTTGTTGGACTATATGAAGGACTGGATAGGCTTTTTAAGTAAATTAAGAATGTTAATCTCACTAAAAATTGTGTCACAAAATCATTGATCTACTCAAGCAACTATAAACCTCATTCTGATTTCAATGTTGTGGATTTCAGCTAAAGAGCTATAGGCCTGCAGAATTTGAGAGAGGTTGGAATGAGGTAAAAATTGAATGATTACCAGAGTTTCTCAACATTTGGTAATGTCAACAATGTAGCTACAGATACGCCATTAGTACAAACATTTTGACTCAAAAATGGAGAACCTATAGGAAACCTTGTAAAATAACATCTCAGAAGCAACATAAAAAACTTAATTCAGTCTTATTTCATGTCAGTTGTAATTAACAACTGAAAAGTCATCAAGTGTGTGTAATACACTCTGAGTAAAGAAAGCTAAGCAGACCATTTCTTGCTCACTCACCCTTTTAAGGCTGACCCTACTGTCTCTCCACGCATGAAACTCCTATTGCAGTCAACAAGAGCTCTGCATGGAAAGGAAGAGTGATACTGATGCATAAGGCATTCCTGAATCTAACTAATGAGAAAACATACAGCTTTAAATGTTGAGCAACTGAGGGAAGACATCTTAATTTTTTTAGAACTTGAATGTGTCACAATATGACTTTTATGATCACACACACATAGGATCTGAACCCAAGACCACTGAAATCAATGGGAATCTCTTTTATTTCCATGCTTTTCTCATTAGACTCACAGCAGTTCATTTAATACAAGATATGAAACCATTTACAAGGTTAATTTATGTCCTTTCTTTTCCCAAAGTGTACATGCTGTGCCGTATATAATGCTATAAAATAGAATGTGTTCATAATAGCCAGGCCAATTTATAACAGATGCTCAGAATCTTTTTGCAGAGGTAATATCAATTCCAGTGATACACTTCATACCTAAAATGTTGGATATTTCAGCTACTAGTAATGCTTCTAAAATTGGAATGAACTTTTAAAGTGCATCTACTGTAACATCTATCTTCTGCTATCAATATAGGATGCTGTGAACTATTTTGCTAGATAGGGCTAATAACAGCCAACTGAACTAGAAGTGACTTTGCAGCATATAGGTAATAGAATGTACCTTCCTGTGTGCACTTTATCTGATTTCAGGTCAGTCAGCCGCTTTTGATGGGTAAGAAACACAGGTTATTCTGCAAAGCTTCTCAAAATAAAATATTTAGTATCGTCCACAGACTGAGGAGTGATAACAAAAAAATGCAAGTTAGAATTAAAATTGTGCTCAAAAAGAATGAAAACTAGCAATGCTGAGGATTTCTCAAGACAACCCTATCAGTTGCTACACACATTTCTGTTCAATTATACCGCCTTTACTTCAGAGTTAATAAAATTCTACTACATAATCCTTCTTTACGGAGATTGATGGACATGTTTCATGCTAATTCCTTCTTGAGTAAGTAAGCCTTTATTTGCCATGTCAAGGCAAAAATGATGGCAGGCAGCCTAGCAGAAATGCCAGCGCATACTTTAAAATGTCATTAAGCTGCAGACCAAATTAAACTATTGACCAAATTAAACTGTTTACCACACATACCATCTACACCTTGCTATCATTAAAGGTTAAAGTGACACCACATGGGTATCCAAGTGCATTTTACAGAACTGACACTCAGACTTCACAGCAGAGACCATATGATAATGTGTCTGTGTGAGGAGCATTGACGTGTTTTCCCGTTGCACTGAACTAGCGAAAAGAAAACTGGGAAATGCAAAGAAAAGCATCAAATATTACCATAAACACGATTCACTTCAGGATATTTGCATTTGATTTTATTTACCATACTATCCTGATTTGGAAGTCTGCTGTCATGGAGAAGCTCTAAAGCTGGAAGGATTGGCCACAAAGAATATTCTGATCCCTGCTGGTACAGAAACTGCAGGATCCAGTCATGCAACTGCCTCCCACAGCAAAACCACAGGCTGGTACCGACTCCAACGATCACATACTATTTGCCCATAGCTCCAGCCACAGCAGTTCTCCCACAGGCAGCACGGACACAGGGGCAGTGCACGAAGGACACGCTCTCAAATTTCTTTTGTGTACCGAGATATGTGACTTGCATTCTTTGTTCTATGCCTGTTGCAGCTATCAGCCTCAGGTAGTTTATTTTCCTTACATGAAATATCTCTTTTCTTGTTAAGAAGTTTTCAACAGCTCCGTTTCTGATTAGGAAAAAAAAAAACCCTGACAAAACCACCTTGACTTCTTGTTGTCACTTTGCCAGTACTTAGGAACTAGTACTTTGCTCCTAATGGCCTTGATTTAAGTTCAGGCACTATCAGTAGGAAAGATGCTCAGCTCCCAACAGTGAGAACCAGGCTCCTGGGTTTTGACCAGTTTGATAATCACCTTGCCAAACAGAACAAACATTACCCTGGATCAGCATCCTGTTCCCACGGATCTGTGAAGCTGGTACATCTGTTCCTTTCCTATGGACTGCTGGGCAGGCTCAGAGCCTCTGGAGGCTCAATCCTCAGAGAATGTAGATAATACCAGGATAATTCAGAGTAACTGCTAAACAGATAACATCCCTCCCCAGCCCCAAACACCAACAAGCAAAACCATCCAGCCCGCATAAAATACACTAAAATGAACGCAGGTATCCGAGGAGTTTTATCTCTTTTTTTTACATTAGTCTGTCTTCACATGAAGGACTTTTTGCTAATTGGCATGATTCAGTTAAATGAGGAGGTATTTTGAGATTAAAAACCATAGGTCAACTGTTTGGATAATGGACTGGGGAGCAGGCTTATAAACCACAGAAATGAGGAAAGGAGCTGTCATGCTCTGGAGGTTACAGTGAAAAATGATCTTGGGAAACGGGAGGAATGAATAAGGCAACAGTCAGTACACACAAATACAAAGCAGCATCATTACAAAGCAGAAATCAAAGGAATGAAAACAAAATAGGGATTGACTAGGTAGAAATAACACAAAACAGGATTCCAGAGTGTCAATGGACTGCAGGCTGAATAAGAATCAAAACTGTCAAGCTGTTGCAAAAAAGTAAACTCTTACTGGAGTGTATTAGCAGGAAAGTCTTAACTAAAACATGGGAGATAATTATTCTGCTCTATTAAGCATTATTGATGCCCTCATTTGGAATATGGTTCTGTCTGGGTAAAAGTATAAACAAGATATACAGGATAAGAGGATATGATGAGAATAAGAGTTCAGGGGGGAACAGTAAAATTGATAAAATTTTGAATATGACTTGTAAGGAAATGAAAAAAGGAAATAGATTGAACAAGTCGAGAAAGGAAAGGCTCGACAAGGGAGCCGTGATATGTCTTGAAATGAGCGAATGCTTGTCATAAAGCAAGCAGTTATCCTTGAAGATTGTTCTCCATATCTATGAGGACAGAACAAGGAACAACAGACAAATTACAGCACAGGGGTTTTGGTGAAGTATTGGGGAAATCTTTATGAGGAATCAGACTACCTTCTTCAGAAGTTTATGATTAGCCTGGGCAAACAATTGTTAGCGCTATATGACCTCTTTGAGACCTCTGTTGGGGTTAGGTCCAGCAGAAGGATGGGAAGAGAAGACAAAAGTGTTCCTTGCTGCCTTCCTGGCCCCACAGGATCACAGGTTCTGCTACTGATTTGCTTTCTTTGGGGAAGCAGTGGGAAAGACCATCCCCCAACTCACTGGGAGAGAATATGAAAAGCAGGGAGCCAAGGTAATGGCTTTGTTTCTGGTGAGGTGGTTTCATGTGGTAGAAGTTTTTGTAATTGGAAAGAAATAATGAATTTCCGGGAGCCTGAATTCTTAAGAGACAACTGGGTTACAAATTTTCAATATAAAAGCACAATGAGGAATGTGCTGATTATCCTTGAGGAATAAGATTCTATCTAGTTTGAGTATGAACATGACACATCCTCATCCTCATTTTCCTGGTCATCTTTAGATATTTTAACTCTAAATGTGAGACATAGAGGCTCTGGGGAATGCACGAGGGATATTTATGTGTATTTACACGCAATCAGTGTATGATAGTCATATTAGAAATAATTTTTCTGTGACTGACTCTAGCTGCAAAAAATACTCAAACTTTCTAGCAGTATCTTACTTCTCTAATTACCTGGTTTTGTTGAAATTGGTTATAACCCCATTGCAGGGGTACATTAAAGTAAAAACACTAACATATCCCAATGTGACAAATAAATGAGAATATTGCCAATGTCACTATGTCCATCTACAGAAAATGGCACACTGTCAAATGCAGTGACAACCTAATAAAGATACACATTCTTCATTTTAGACGATGTTTGGAGTGACAATTATGGTGCAGAAGAAGAAAGAAAACTTTGAGAGAAACTGTAAATGCTATATTTTGCAACTGAAGGAACATATTAAAATAACATATTCTTTTGGCCACTTTTCTATTTCTCTGTGAGCAAATAAGGCAGATTGGAAAAATGATCATTCCCATCAGGAGGTTCTGAAAAGACATAAAATAGATTAAACTGCTCTTGTCTTTGTGTTTGAAAACAGAAGCAACAAAAAGTAATTTCAGTTCAGAGAAGCTGAAGGTAAACAACAGTAATCTTCAGTTTCATTTTTATTCTGGCAGGTCTCCTCAGTGATGGTTTGCCCTTAATTGCTTTTCTAGTTACCTAGTTGAGCATAACTGTGTGAGATCATATTTAAACAAACTCACTTTGTTTTCTTAACTCCTGCAGGACCAACCTTATTTTTTCACCCTGGAATGTGCAGTTCTGACTTCTAGGAGTAAAAGGTCAACCTTTTAGCTCTCTTTTTTTAAAACTTAGTATTCTTAGTGTCACTGTTTCCTGACTCCATATAGCCACGCAATGTTTGACAGCAAGCCTTTCATTCATGATTCCCAGTTGCCCTACAGTCATGGAAGCATCTTGCTGCTCCCTAGTCTTATCTTTCCCTTTTTCTCTGATGACTTTAGATGTTAGAGAAAACACCAACTATTATGCCCACAACATGGGGGCTAATCTGATCTGTCTGATCACGCACCTGCTCCTACAAAAAGATACTGGCAAAACATTAATGGGAGCAATCAGCCCTGCTGATGTGGAACATATCAGCACTTCCACATGAGTGAGAGGGATCCAAACTGAAGCAGTAAGAAAACAGGTAATAATAGTTGGGATGGAGAGAGCAAAAGGTAGTAGAATGAAAGAAAAGGCATAAAAGGCAGAGAGAACAGCAAAGTTCACAGAAGCCAGAAGATAAGGCATCAGAAGATGCAACAGAAATTCTGAAAAAATGAAGCCAAAACCCAGACCCAATTCAAAAAAATCAATGTGCTTAAGAAAGTCTTATTCTGAGATTCAACAGGGGCTTTTTGTCTCTGAAGTGGTTCACACAAACTACTCTTCACCATGAGGTTCAACAGTAGCTGGGTTTCATGAATTTCCAGTGATATGAAAACTGTACAGAAGAAAACCAAAATAGTATCACACAACTGATAAATTCAGGATAAAAACTGGAACTAAAGGAAATGTTACAAACAGATGGAGGATGAAAATTAATATAGACAAAACTAATGTGTAAGAGGAAGAAGCTGTAAAGAGACCATTGTACTCACCAGGTTTTTTTTAACCTGGCTTTCCTAAGGAAGAGGCTTTTAGAAAGTGGAAATTAATACCACGTTTTGTGGGGGGAGCAATAGGAAGAGACTACAGAAAACTCCAGTAGTGTAAGGCTGCTATGTAGCAGATCTTCCCACTTCTTTGCCTCGCACCCATAGACAGAGTGGCACCCGCCAAGGACGCATGGGCAGTATCTGAATGTACTTCCAGTATCTATCTCATATCAGAACAATTTTGCTCTCTTCCTTTCTAGTATTCTCCCCACTTCCTTCATTTTATCTCCTTTTTGCCAATAACTTTTTCTCCAAGTTTTCTTTTCTCTTTAAATCTCTCTTCCTCACCAATTCCTCCCCATGGATCACTCCCATCTCCCTCTTCCTATTACCCTCCCCCAAATCTGATCAAGCCATGCTCCTCATTTACTCCTCTCTCCTGCTGTTCCTTTTGCACCCTTACCAGTCTGCGAAACTCGTCTGTCTGGCACTGTTCCTCCTTGGGGGCTCTGGAATGGAGCCTGGGATCTGAAAATACCCTATAGTGGCTGCAGGTCTAGTGAAAACAGTATATTTATTTGGAGCATGGTCCCTCCAGGATGCTTTATGGCTTCCTGTCTTTTACCCCAAACAACAATATCTCCTCTTTTCTCCCCTAGAAAACTACATAATCAGTCTAGTTAATTTTGAACTAAATAGACTCAAAAAGAAAACAAGCATCTGGGTTGAAATTCTGCCTCCACTAAGATAAATAACAGAATTCCCATTGACTACAAGGGGGCTGATGTTTCATCCTTAGAACACATTGGGCCTGTGAACTTTAAATCCTACAGGATTACATAGAACAAACAGTGTCAAAAAGATTTTATCACTTTTTTTCTTATCAATTCACAGAAATTAGTAGCTGAAGGGTATACAGAAATGTAATAGTTTCTCATTTGAATGAAACATTGGATAGAATTTGCATGATCAGACTCAAAAGTTTTATAAAAATTCACTTGGCCGTAAGGGATAGTCCAATGGCATGAAGCTGAAAGAGCTGAAGGACCATCAGCAGTGATTAATAAGGAAGCCACTAAATAGATGCCGGGCAAACAGGAGGTTTTCACCCTCAGGGAAAGCTTGTGGGTACTGATCAGTAAAGGGCAGGATAGGTATGGGGCTGAGCAAGAAAGTCAGGCTGTTAAATGATAACTGGCTTATCAGTGACTGTTTCACAACCACCTGGAGGGGTTCCTGCCCCCTTTTTGCCCACTGGTCAGTCTGCTCCCTCCTTTCTGTTAGTTCATATTATCTCAATATTGAACACTGATTGTTAAACACTGCATCTTGAATCCTGATTTGATACTTGGGACGGTCAAGGTGGCAGAACCTTGGAAGGATGATGGACTACATGGGAAGAGGAGGGATGGGAACAATTTTTGCAAGTGTTTGTTTTTTCCCCATGAGCGGTTCTGCCAAAACTAAGAGAGCAGCCCTAGTAAAGAATTATAGAGCGCACAATTCATGGAGGTCACACACACGCATTTAAACTAAACAGGGGAGTAGGGGAAAAAGAAAATTTTATTATTCCAATTACACCCACAAGGAACTAAAACTCAGTTTATATGATCTCATCCCAGGTTCCCAAGAAGCTGACATTAGAGCTCAAAAACAAAACTTTATCTCATGATTCTCAGTCTGACTTTTCATTGAGTTAGGAAACAGTTTCATTCACAGATGTGAAGGCTAGAATTATCTATTAGAACATCTACTGTCATGGTCTATGTATTGTTATGAGAAAGTCCAGGAATGGCAATTCAAATAATCTTCTATAAGTTTCCATGGCCATTTTCTATTATAGCAAAGGTGCACCATTTAGTTGCACTCTCTAAAAATGTAAGTGTGATTTCCAATTTGAATTAATCTGGGTTTACTTCTGGCAGTTGTTTTTATAATTTTCCTCTGTGAGATTAAAGACGCTTTAGCAGTCAGAGTTTCCTTAGCATGAAGGAATTTATACTACACAATCCATCACCTTCCAATTTGCTTTTTTATAAACTAAACCTATCAAACGGTTTAAGGTGGCTGGGATGGTACTTTCCCTAACAGATGTGCTACAAATCTGGCAGAAGGATGATGATCACAAGGGACAGATTCCTACTGTATGGACATTCCAGGTATGAAGCACATTTACTTCTCTCTAATAGGCAGGATCTTTAGTTATAGACCAGTTTTGCTAACTTAACAGTATGCCCCGAATGAGACAAAAAGATTTTGCTTACAGGAGAAGAAAAAAAGAGGAACACACAAGCAAACCAACTAGGAACAAAATTCAGACACTTTATGTCATGGTCCCAGCTTGTTCCTAACTTGGTTAAGGTGATTTACATCCATGGGAAATATCATTTGCTACACAAGCAAATAGACTACAATCAACAAACAGGAGTTATTAATGTTAAAGAAGTAGTGATAAAAAATAAACTAAACAATTGCAATGCATTAGGGATTTATGCTATGTATTGGTGACACTGTTCCACAAAACTAACAGTTGTGTGGTACCTAAAGGCAGAGATTAACTGCATCCAGTGTTCCGCTACTCTTTTACCAGCACTCTTTCCATTCAACTTATCTTCACAGGTTGCTGTTACTGGAGTGAGGACATTCTCAGGCAGCCTCCGGCTGTATCCAGAATAGAACAACGTACAGAACAACGTATCCACCCATTTGCTTGCCCCTTGCACATGGAAGGCCTCCCTCAAGACAACCATTGACCAAACTTGGCGGGTTTTCCCATCAAGAGTTGTGCATTTATGCCAGGAAAATGGAAACTGTGCTCACTTTCTGCCATCTAGTTTACAGACAGCTTTCGGTGCCAAGAATGTCTTATTGGTGTGCAACTGTACCTTTGTGCCAACCATTAAGAGGAAATTCTGTGGAAGAGAGGGGATGTACAGAAAAGCGTGGCATTACCTGCACAGCCTGTCTTCTACTGACGTGTACTAACTCTGGCTGTCAGTACCTGAACTGGGCTCTTCAGACAAGAGTGGCTTGGCACGGAAATCTCAATCACAGTATTGCTGCTCAGAGTCAGGTTTAAGTAACTGTTATTCTTTGTCATATCAATGATTCACTTGTTTGTAATACAAAAAAAGTCAGCCCTCCATATAGCAAAGAATTTTTGCCTTCCTTTCTTTTATTTAATCCAGGAGACCGTACTATCTCAAACTGCACAAATCAAAGCACATAAGCTAAATCATCACTAGCATCTAGTGATTCAGGGAGAGAGGTGTGCACACTGAACACACATAAATCATATAGGAGTGATATCCTGCAGGCAAAAGGAATGATTTTGGGCATGCACAATGCTTTAAAGTTTAAAATGTAATTTAAAGATGCTAAACCCTTCCTGGTAATCCTCATGTGGTTTGTTTTTTTTTTCCCTATGTATATCAACTGTTATATTCTAAAGGAATTCTTCTCTAATAAAATGCCATAATTTAATGCACTGATAGTAATGCTGATTCAATTTTCTGCTTGCATAAATATCTTCTAAATCCATATTATTAAAAAAAAATCACTAGCCCTAGGTGTAAAAATCTGTACGTCTAATCATCTATGTAGTCAGAATTAATGGTCCAGTAATAACTGTCATTTGATAAACTGATCAATCATACCCTATCTGCACTACCATAGCATAATATAGGCATCCACTAGTAAAAACTAAAAAATAGAAGATCTGTTGGTTCTGAGCATGGATTAAAGGATTATTTAACCAGATGAAAGCAATGAGGGTGAAATTATTTCAAACAATGTGGAAACACCAGTTGTTTCAAACTGAGAACTGGAAATTCAAACTGAGAACAAGGAATACAAACACTGGGTTGCATTAGTTATGGAAGATACAATCCTAGGAAAAATCCAAAGTGCAGGAAAGAAACGCCCAAGCTCTCTTTCATTTTACATGCAAAAAAGTTTATATTGAAGAACGAGCAAACGTATCTTGTTCAAATGCATGTCCTGGGACAATCACATGAATGCAAAGGTCTAAAAGCAGTCAAATAAAACATGAACAGTCATATACAACAATAAGAATGTACCACTGGCCTGTTCATTCCATTAGACTGATATTATTTATGCGTCTGAGTAATTACTAGCCCAATTTAGGAAAACCTTCCCAGATTTCATGCCTGGAGCTTTACAGCAGGGTGCACACATGAAATCATCTCTCAGTTCTCTGCACATTCAAAGCACACAAAACAAGGTGGAACTATTGAAGAGGAATGACAAATGAACAGTACATGTCCATGCTTGCAGTCAGAAGAGTTTGCATTGCAGATGCAGTTTGGCATCATAGACCTTTGGAGAGGTGCTTAAAGAATCTCAGGTGCATGACAAACTCTTGATTCTGGCCATTCTGCCAACTCCATAATGCCAGCAGTCAACAAGTCCAAGGGGATGGAACAGATTACAACCCTCTTCGGACCCATAACACATTGAGTAATACATGGGGTGAGAAAGGTGGGGAAGAGGAATGTTATAGATGTAGTTTATCTGCCCTGATAATATCCTAAATTTGTTACAGTCCCAGCTGCACGTGCAAGTTTTATCACTGGACTGCATAATTAAGATCTTAACACACACATACACTCCAGTGTCCAGATGCCCTAGCAGTAAGGCACTAGGAGCCATAAAGCATCTGGCATGGTCCCTGGAAAACATATCAGCAACTCTTCATGATAGAAACTGTGTTACCACTTTTACATCTTGGGAGGATGTGAAAAGAATCTCTTTCAAACTATCTAGCTTAACTGAAAAGAACAGAATGTAAAAGTGCCATTTCAAATCCTACTGCATATCATTCTTGCTCTTCTGATCCTGCCTATTTGCAAAAACAGCACCAAATACATTCACCTCCGTGCCCACGTATACATAGATTGTTCCACACGTACATAGAAACTCACAGGCACGTACGCACGTGTACCATCACACACAGAAGATGACCTTCTAGTTCCTAAACACTTGGTTTCTTGGTATCTGCTGTCATGAGTTTGAAATGCCCCATTTAGATCAGTTTGAGAGAAGCTAATAAGGCTAGTAAATATCTGTGAGGAAGAACTAACAGATCTGTGGTTAAGATGACAGCGCTGAAGGGAAACGTAACAACAAGCCTTCATATAAAGAAAAGGCCACTAAATTTAAGGTGGCACCCAATTGTTTGTCACGTCAATGGCACGCAACGCAGGAGTTTTCAATTCAAAGGTCTGAACTGCAAAAAGGGAAGTTCAGGTTACAAATGTCTAATGGTTCACAGTACCAGAGGAGAGTACCAGAATAAATTGCAGGGGAGACTTCAGTCCTGCACTGAAGGTCTTTAAGAACACGGTGAATAAGTGTCAGGAATGATGCAGATACGGTTGATGCTGCCTTGGGGGAAGGGGTGAATTAGCT
Organism: Gymnogyps californianus; assembly: GCF_018139145.2. NCBI lineage: Eukaryota > Metazoa > Chordata > Aves > Accipitriformes > Cathartidae > Gymnogyps > Gymnogyps californianus. The sequence goes on from NC_059484.1 coordinate 17,114,022, forward strand.
AACTCCTTGAGAGTCTCTTGAGATAACGTCACCCCATGTCATTTCCAAAGCTTTGAAAGTTTAGTGGATTGAGGAAGTGATGAACTAATGATTTATGTGAAAGGATTCTGATAGGATGATATATCTACTAAACTAAGATTTTGCTGGATTTATAGTTTGTTCCCTGCCATTTTCATCTCTAGCAGATGAGGTGTGAAATTGCTTCAGTAGAAGGACGCAGCACATAACAGCATCAGACAGCATTTAGAAGAACAGAACTAAGACTGTCAAACTTCGGGATCATGCTGAGCTCATCACTACCTCTGGATCTGCAGATTCTTTCTTTACGGCATATTTGCTAGGAAACTGTGGAAGTCAGAGATCTGGTCGCATGCTCAGTTTTTAATGGTTGGACTACTGATATTTTTTCAGTCTCTGCTATGAAGTCATCCCCTAGAAAACGGCACTGAACAGCAAAACCACAAAATGGGACACATGTATAATCCTTCTGCTTCACGTGCTTTATTCACTTTGAAACTTCTTTCAAATCCATGGCCTTATAATTCATAAGCATTTGAAGCATGAGGCCAGATACCTCTGGCACTGTTTTATTATCCCCAGCTTAGTCCAATTCTGCTAAAATAAATATGCCCACAGACGTACGAGAGACGACAAGGCCAGCAGGGTACTGGTCACTACTCAGAAGTACACCTCCAGCAGAATCGATGAAGAGATCAGAGGCACTGTTGTGACTATTGTGTTAAGGGAGGGCAAGAGATGAGAAGGTGGATTCCTAATCCCTCAAAGGTTTTAGATATTTCTACCAACATAATCAACACTGCCTTTGCACCTTTGTACTTTTACCTGCCAGAGGAGAAATGGGCTAAATCCGCAAGCCATGACAAGCAATTCACCTAAGTTTCAAAAGGAGAAGCTAATTTGGCCCACATTTGCTCAACTATTCTCATAATATGTGATCTCTATATGGATAGGAAAATGCACGTGATATAAACCTGGCTACTGGGCATTTGTATCAGAATGAAAAAGAGAAATACCCAATGAGCATGCATTTTCCATCCAAGTAATGGAAGTCTAAGCTAAATTTAAATCACTGTAACTTCACCAAGGAGCCTGCACATAACTGAGGGCAGAATTTGACACTAATGTAATTCTGCCTTTGTGTTCTACCTCTTAGTAATCCGTTTTAAATCTATTTGTCATACATGTCTTCCAGCTTTATAAGCTTAAAGGAATTTTTAGTACTTCCTCTGCTCTCCCCAAAGAAAAAAAGGATGCAAAGGAATTAATGAATTGAGATTTAATGCCCAACTTTAATTGCCAAGACAGGGCAATTATATTGTAATTCATTAAAATAAAATCCATTCACCACACACATCCACACCCTAGGCTCTTTATGTTCCAGACACATCACGTAAATTCACACCACTCAATGGAAAATAAATGCTACTACTAATTTTTATTAAAATACTAGTTAATTCACATCTACCATAATTGAAATACAAGACAAAACATTGTCACTAGCTCCCTACTACAGACCATACAAAGATTTTAATGAACTTTTTTATTTAGTCAGCATGCTGAAAATTAATTTCTCAAACTAAGAGTTCTTATCATTGAGGAAATTGCCTACATATAAGAACGGCCTCTTATAATTATTCAGTGCCTTAAAAAAGGCATGCTTGTGACTATTTCAGACTTTTAATTTTTAATAATTTCCTTTTGAAACATCTTATTGTGCCAATGTACTGGACAAACACATGGAGGGAGATACCAAAATAGAATTTAACATAGACGTCCCCCAAATTAATAAAAATGTTCTCGTAAGAAAAACCTTTGCTCCAGACATAGCTTTAAATGTTCCCTTCTTGGCCTCTCCACTGCACAGAAAGCAGTACTTCCATCTTGTACTACCTTGCTCCAGCAACCTCCTGAAACCCCATCCCTTCTTTCACTGAATACTAACTAGAAGTGAGATAAAAACTTCATATCTTAAGGTCGGGAGAATCTGGATTCAGTATTTTCATTCAAAACAATAATTTTTAATTTAAAAACTGCATAGAGCTCACAGAATTCCAGTTCTTTCAGAAAAGCAAGCAAGAGACTCTTTCCTCTTTGCTAGATTGACAAAACAGACAGCATACTAATGGACAGGTAAAAATCAGCTATGCCAAAGGACTGTCACACAGAAAAGCCATTATTAAACTATCTGATTCTTTTTCAAAGTGTTAAACATCATCTACTGCATACTTCATTTTCACACTTCTCTCAGCTCTCTCTTTCTTCCGCTTCTCTTCCCAACTCAAAGGAAAACAGTAAAAGTGACACTATCATAAATTACCAGCTCCTGCAGCCTTCACCCCAACATACTTTTTTCCCCACTGACTATCTGGTGCTTTGCCATGTTCTTAGCTGGGTAATCTTCGAATACTCTGGCCTTCACAAAGATGATACAAATGCTTAGAGGGGTGTGTTCCAGGAGAATCCTGCTGGTAAGGGACTCCTGTCATGGTTATTTCATGTCACACATTTCCTCTAAGTTCTTTTCTTCATTTGAAAGCCTGGCAGAATTTGTTGTTCTTTAATATTTCAGAAAACATGGATAAAGCAATTTCCAAATATCTTGTGTTGGTGTATAAACTGACATGAGTTCTGTCTAATTAGCACAGCTGTTGCTGTAAGCCTGTGAACTTGAGCTGACTTTGTTTTAGCAGAAGTAGACAACGTATGACCCATCTCTTGTCCCAAACAACAGTTGGGACAACTTGAATAGTTTTTTGTGCACAGGGAAACTATGCAAACAATCCGCTGCTGATCAAGAAGTGTAAACATGTTCAGAAGTGTCCTGAACGAGCACATTGTGGGCACCAACAATGGCAACAGCAAGTCAGAAAATGGACCAGTCGCTAAGGAGATATTGTCTATCCCACCCTATAAGTAAGGGAACCAAAGAATTTTTGGGGAGACTCAGAGGGAAGAGACTCTGGACGGAAGCCAGAAGAAAGGGGAGTGCAGGAAACAAAAGAATTGAAGACCTTGCACCAAGACTATGCACAGCATAGTTGGTACCACTACACTAAACGACCCGACTCTTCTGGACCGCAGCATCCCTCCTGCAAAACAGGGAGGTCATGTAATGAACTACAATATCTGCACAACTTCTCTCCTGGACTGCACCATCTCTTCCACAAAACACGGAAGTGGTTTCAAGCATAAAATTCACTCGATTTGAGCTTCAAAACCAGGACAGAATCCTCATAAATTTAACAACCACTGTGCTTTTGACCTCTTCTTCTCTGGGGAAGTTGAGATCACAATGTCTAGAAGAGGTCCCCATATGCGTCTTGCTTTCCTGGACAGGATCTGGGCAATGGCTGATTCCATCTAACTTTAGCCTTCTGAAAGTTAATTAGTCTTAGCTAGACCTCAAAGTGGCTTCCTAATCTGAAACACTTATTTCAGTGTCTGCTACAAAGACAAAATGGACAACTACCTCAGGCTAGGCATCTGGCTTTCGGATAACTGTGCAGATGAGATGAAGTTAAGCAACTATGTTCTGTTTAAAAGTGCTGCCTGTGAAAAGGAATTTATTTTTTGTATCGTTATAAAAACAACATATATAGCTCTCGAGTGCATTCCTCCTTTTGGGCTCAAGCTCTCTGCTCCCACTAGATGGGTGGCCTCTTTCTCCTCTTTCATCTCAAACCTTTATTTTTTTCCATTTTGAAAAATGGAGTACTTGACTAACTGATACAAACAGGCCGATTTCCAAATCATATCAACAGCTCCATCTGTCAAAAAGTTCATCTTCAATGCAATTTCAAAAGCGGAGCTATCTGCACTAGGTGTTTGCAATAGTTCCATACATCAAGCATGCTACACACAAATGCACCACATGACACTAACAGAGAATACAACTGCCTATACAAAGTCAAGGGAGAGCAAAGTAATAGAAACTGAAAGAAGATAAAATGTTTTGTAGGTAGTGGAACACCAGCTGATAGCAATTTCTCTTTCAAGCCACGGTATACTTAATTTATTTATAGGCATTGGGAAAATGTTATTGGCACAGTCCTGTGTAGGAAAATACACTAGAACTGCCACTTTATGAAAAAGCAGCTCAGAAGGAGAAACATAAAGAAAATGAAAAATGTTTGCCTAAATGTCAAGCCACATTTCTTGCAATAGAATAATGATGAAGCTGGGACCAAAGTTAGGCAATTAGGAGTGAGAACAACTAAGTACAGCCTATACCCAGCACATAGCAATGGCATATTTAGTAGGTCTATTGAGGAAGCATCTAAAGATGAAAAGTAATAACTCATGATCTTCATGCTCTAAACTATCAAGACCAATATATTTATGTTTCTGATACTGGGACATATCATCCATGTTAAAGTCCTGCTGGTATTTTTCAAATAGACTTGTGCTTTTCATGGCTCTACTTGAACATGGCTTTTCATGGTTTTACTTGGATACTTCCAGTGGTTTGACCTGCGTAAAAGTCAGCCAAGTGGACATTCAGATAGATAGGACGTTTTCTTACCATGCTAGTAAGAAACAAAAAAAAAAAAAAGAAAGAAAAAAGAAAAAAACCCAAACAAAACCCCAAAAAGAAACAAAGGTGTGACTGTTGAAAAGTTTTCAGGCTCTATCATGAATGTCAGATTTTAGCTGACGCTCATGTAAATGTGCAATTTGAAGGATTAGAAGGAGCAGTCTTCCCCCTGATGCACAGTGCATGCAGAAGGACCAGACAGTCTCAGTATTGCTAGAGATATGCACTTTTTTTAACGTTGCATTTTTATGTCAGCAACCTGAGAATCTCCCAAGATTTAAGAAAACCCTCATGTAATTAAGCACAGGTTTTTAAACACTGAAGGCCATTGAAGTAACTTGAGCTTACTGAAGCAAGCAATTGTGGAAGATAGACGGTTGACTAAGACAACCTGGAGGATGAGTAAGAGCATTTAGCTTTTGGTTGTATAAATGGCCATCAGCTGGATATTCACTGCGGCTATTCACCACAGTGAAGGGGTGCTGAGAAGCTTAAATTTAAAAATACCACTGCTATTTGAAAAACTAGATAAAAATATAATGCCTTTCTAAGGGCATACTGCCGACAATCATCATGTGACTCTTGTACCACTTGTATGTCAGGCAAATTGTAGAAAAACCAGGAGGGAGGGAGAGAAACAAATGCATCGGCATCTACAGAAGAATGGACATTTTGCAGTTCTGCCATTAATGTCAAGGATGCAAGGTGGTGATGACTGATAAAGTCAAAGACGGAAATGATGCTTACAGAAGTAGTACGCAATTATTGCACCATACTGTCCTTTCAGACAGCTAAATATAAACTGGATTTGAGGATAAATAGGTCCTATGGGTGTCATGGTTTAAGCCCAGCCGGCAACTAAGCACCACGCAGCCACTCGCTCACTGCCCCCTGGTGGGATGGGGGAGAGAATCAGAAGACTAAAAGTGAGAAAACTCGCGGGTTGAGATAAAGACCATTTAATAGGTAAAGCAAAAGCCCCATGTGCGCAAGCAAAGCAAAACAAGGAATTCATTCACCACTCCCCATGGGCAGGCAGTGTTCAGCCATCTCCAGGAAAGCAGGGCTCCATCACGCATAACGGTGACTTGGGAAGACAAACGCCATCACTCCAAACATCCCCCCTTCCTCCTTCTTCCCCAGCTTTAGATGCTGAGCATGATGTCCTATGGTATGGAACATCCCTTTGGGCAGTTGGGGTCAGCTGTCCCGGCTGTGTCCCCTCCCAGCTCCTTGTGCACCCCCAGCCTCCTCGCTGGTGGGGTGGGGTGAGAAGCAGAAAAGGCCTTGACTCTGTGTGAGCGCTGCTCAGCCATAACTAAAACATCCCTGTATTATCAACACTGTTTTCAGCACAAATCCAAAACATGGCCCCATAGTAGCTACCGTGAAGAAATTAACTCTACCCCAGCCAAAACCAGCACAATGGGTTACAGTGAATTTACTATAACCGTAAAAACCATTAGTGCTAGAGATCAGAACAGAATTAACAAATAACGGCTACTTTTTTTTAGCTAACACTAATTCCTTAGGTAGCTTTATGTTCTACTGAGAGAGAAGTAGACACATTTTTTCTTAGATGTCTGTATTTAACACTATGACAATCAGGGGTTCTTCCCTTTCTCAGTTTTGCAGACTTCTGCAGCCTGTGTCAGCAACTTTTCATTGCTTGGTTTTAAATAGGGAAGGTCATTACAAAGGTCCCCACTGAACAAAGAAACAGGCTTAGATGCTGGAGCCTTCACAGTAAAGATACATTTGCTCTTAGAGACTACTACATGCATTTTCTGATTTTTTTTTTTAACCCCCAGAAATTAAAAGAAAGGAGAAACTCCATGAACACACTGATGTATCACATTAAAATAATTATAATAATGCTTACTTACATTGCATTAAAGATTGCTTCAATGTGCAATGATCCCTAGGATTGCTTATCTGTACATCACAGAGTTCTGTTTATCTGTTGTTAAGGGTAAGACGGCAAGTGAGGGACTAAGTGATTCAATTGCTCAGCTTATAAATTAAAGCTATCCCAGGAACATAACGTACTTATATTACAGATTTGATGCTACTGTCTTGCCGTCTGGTTAATGTGAACATGATTGTTCCAGATTTTGGGGCAGCACTTCACCTGTATGCATCCCTCTCGTACGGCTAAAGAGGCACTGCAAGGATGCACATACATTAAGACAACAATGCTGCTTACTAATCTCCCCTAGATAAAACAGATCAAATCCTCAAACAGAGGTTTCAGGAAAGACAGTGGAAGTCAAATTCTGGTCTTCAGATATAGCTTTCCTGTCCCTTCACTTTAAAGACAATGTATGTAAAGTCGACAAGACCTTTAAAGAAAGTTGTTGGGCAATAACTGACAAGAGACACATATCAATGGCAAGGTCCATTGATATATTGCAACCAGAGGACACAGAAAGAACATGATTAAATGACTAAACAATGCTTACCAAACTGACACTAATTTTCAACATACTATGATTAGGGAACTTTTTAGTGCAGAACACCACCAGAATACATATGAAAACTTTTTTTATTCATCTTGCTGTATAATGCTTAGCACCATTTTGTGGTTTAAAGTAACTTTCCCAATGACCAAGGACTGCAAAGCTAGAATGCAAGCAATCAGATTAGAGCAGAAATAATATTATTTTATGCAAATATGTTTAATCTGAAGCAATAAGAACAGAGAGAAAAATAGCTGTAATTGAATTAGTGTTTTGATGACCCGGGCACTTAGGTTTATAGCAGAAGGAGATTTAATTCCTAAATACACATGCATTCTCATGTTTTATCTAATGAATTGAAAGAGAATAGTTAACTGATTTTCACCCAAATCTTTAACCTTAGGGCTAGATCATGACCTTTATTCCTGCCTGGACAAAAAACCTCACTAATATCCAAGTACAGAATCACCCATAGGAAGTCCTCCTGACTCTATATTAGAAAGCAAGTGAGATAGGGAGAAGCAGTCAGAGAAAATGGGCTGCCTTTTGCCAGTCCCTGTTTACATTCATGGAGGTTTGCAAGCCCGTGACAACCATGGTTAGTATCTATCTTGACGTTTATGCACATTACTCCCATCAAATGAGAACTTGTACTTTTTCAAGTGGTGCCAAAATGTCTGTCAAAGATACTGATTAATTTGTTTTCCTTTCTTTGCTTTAACTGGAAATCTATTTTAAGAAATACCTTCTTCAGCATTTCTTCTGTGCTTTCAATGAAATTAACTGGTTTCCATTAATCAAAATACAATCACAGAATCACAGTGCTAAAATGGCAATTCTGGGAAGGATGCTGATTCCATTCCCCTTCTCCATAGCTAGATCAGCTATCAATGTGTCATTATCTGCAAGACATTTATCTAACATGTTTCAGAATACCTTCAAAGACAGAGACTCCACATCCTCTTTAAAATATCTTTCCCAATGCTTAAGTATTGCTGTCATTACAAAGGCTAAAATTAATCTTATTTGCTGCAATGTAAACATATTGCTCCTTGTTGTATCCACAATGGGCAGAGAACAATTCCTCCACTTTGCAGTTATTTTATGTATTTGAAAATAGGATTTCTGGGTTGTTTTGGTTTTTTGTTGTTACTGTTCTGTTTGTTTGTTTTCTCTCCACAGAGGAGGTGCTCCTCTCCTTCCGTCTTTCTTCACAGAGTCTATTTTCTACAATTCTGATCATATCTGTTACTTTTCTCTGGGTACTTTCCAGTTGATTCATACTATTCTAGAAGCCTGGTACTCAAATCTGGACAACGTATTCCAGCCAAGGTCCTACTGACACCGACTAGAGCCAAAGGATTACTCATAGTTACACATGCCAGTGCAACATTTGCCTTCTTTGCAACAGAATGACATTGTTGACTCATGTTCTATTTGTAATCCATTATAATCCCCTACCCTTTTTCTCCGAATTTATTACTATCCAATTGTTTTTCATCCTGTTTTGTGCAGATGATTATTCTTACCTAAGTAAAGAACTTTGCATCTGCCCAGACTGAACTCTATCCTTTGTTTTCAGGCCATTTCTTTAACGTCTTAAAGCGACTGTGAATTTTATTACTGTGCTACATTTAATAAACAAACTAATTTCAAGATCTACAATTTAACGAAAATGGTGAATAATACTGGACCCAAAATAGATCACAGAGGAACCCTACTCAATTTATCCTTCCAGCTTGACATTGTACCATTGACAGCTACTGCCAGAATGTAGTTTTCCAATTGATTTTGTATCCACCTCATAATTATTTCTTTTAGACAATATTTCTTTAATTTGCTTATAAGTCAGTAATGTAAGCCAATGTCAAAAGCCTTATTGAAGTCAAGATATGTGATACTGCTAGCTTATCCCTGAGTCTCAAGGCCTGTAAATGTCACAGAAGAAAATTAGTTTAGTTTGACATCCATACCAGCTTTATTCATCCCCTTATCTTCCTGATGCTAACAAATATTTCCTTTAATATTTATTCCAGTACTTTTTTTTCAGGATTTCAGGTTCAACTCACGGGGTATAGTTTCCAATACTCTTTCTTTCTCTAACTTTAAAAAATATGCATGCTGCTTGTCCTTTCCCAGTCTTCTACAATTTCATAAATTTTCAAAGATAACCTTTAGTATCTTTAAAATTATTTCAGCCAATTCACTTAAACCTTAAATCAATTCCAGCTGATTTGCAAACATCTAATTTACTCAAGCCTGTTCTTTCCCTAATCCAGAATCTTACACTTCAGCTGAAGATATTAATTACAATAGCCACCTGGTCACTGCTGACCTTAAAGTGAAAGCCAAAGCAAAGACAGGTAACAACGCTTTGGCCTTCCCAGCGATGCCTTTATATAAGCGTCTCCCTCCACTGAGCAGTGAGCCATCATTTTTCTTGATTTTTCTTTTCCTTCTAGTACACTTGTAAAAAATTTTTATTCTTCAATCCCTGCCCAAACATCTCATTTTATACTTGGCTTTCTGAGTTTGGGGCTACTGTTTGCGGTCCCTTAAGAGTTCAACCAAGTTGCACTTTCTTTACATAACTTCTTGCCACTGCGGTCACTGAGAGCCTTATCTTTAACCAAGCTCTTGACTTTTGGATAATTCATGTTTGTGCCCTTTACATTAAGGAAATGGCAATTATCCTAATTTTTCTTCCTCTAATTTCTGCCTTACCGATTCTCAGTTTTTTGAAATCTGATTTTGCAATAACTTGTCTTTATTTTGATGTTGTTCTCTTCCTAAAAATTCTGCATTAAACCTTTTTATGGCCATTGCCACTCTGCCTTCTACTTTCATGCTCCACAGGAGTTCCTGTTTTTCAGTTAGAATCAAATGACAGTTAGTAATCACCTATTAACTCACAAGCATATAAACATGTTTAAATACTGTGCAAATTACCCTTCTGACTGGCTAGTGATTTAAAACTCACTGACATGCAGTATAAATCTATTGCTATGCCATCCAATATTTAAGTCAAATAATATTTCAAAGCTGGAGACTTTGCCCCTGATTGGTTTGGCCTAGTTAAATCAGAATACAAACCGAAGCAGCTAGTTTGAATAATACACTGGGGTCTCTCTTACAGCAAATAAGGAAGGAAGCTTTGCAGGCATGTATTTTCCAAACACACTTCATTTTTAAAGGTTTAGGTAGGTTTCAAAAATGAACTCCTGTATACTGAACTGAAGCAAGGGGAAGGAGACCCCTGCTCACTAAGTGATGTCAATGAGAGCAGGGTTGGGCCCTGTGACACTCCCAAAAACATATTTACTTCAATGGGAGCTGGATGAGCATGGGGAAGCATGAATTTCCCTTTAAAAATCATGTCTGCTTCATAGTCAATGAAGTAAGAGATATTAAAAGAAAGTCAGGACCGTTATTGACAAAACTAAGTGCTCCCCAAGTGCTAATAAAATTCTGGACAAGCAACCTATCGATCATTGTCTCAGTTCAAAGCACATCAGCCATAATACAATCACAGACAGGGACCCCATCTCTGTCACTTCAGATGCCATATTTAATGACAAAACTGGCTGCTTACAAGCTTATAAGGAATGTAATATTATGCTTCTAGCACACAAAGAGAACCACATGCATCTGCTTGGAGGATATAAGCAGCCATATGTGCTTGAAATGCATTTGATGGAGGATAGTGTATTTCACGTGCTGCATCTCAGCCATTGTTTTGTGTTGATTCAGTTAGCATGTTTTAAAATTGTACTGCTTTACTGAAGATTTACAAACATAATTCATGTGCAGTTGTCCTATGAATAAGCCTCTAAAACTAATTCAACCACAGTCAAAAAATAAATTGCAAAATAAGTTATTCAATTGAAATCTGCCATCTGAGGCACAGTAATAGAAAACATTTATTATAAAACTAACATATATTTGTGGCTAGAGATGTGTACAGTACTAAACAACTCTGAAAGGAATTTATTCAGGCTGTTGTCAAAGAACATCTTAACTGGGCTAACAGAAAATTACATGTTCAAAAATAATTGCAGGTTCTACGATTTTCATCCTGCATCACAGGCTTCCCATTACCATCCTTTTTGTTTCGGAAGGCTTATGAATTTTAGGCAAACTTTATTTTGCACAGCTGCAAGAGGCCATTTCTGGAGTCTGGATTTGCCAGTTAGACACTGGAAAGACATAGGTACAATTCAGTGCCGAAGGAGAGGAAGCATGAATACCAATACATCCATCTCTAGATATAAAGCTCTAAATTTGACAAATTCACTTCCATGGGGCTGCTGGACTGTGATAGTCATAGGCTATGCTATGCTGGAGGCCGCAATCCACTCAAAAGCAGTGTTTCCTCTTCAGAAGTGAGGGTATTTTGCCAGTTCAGACTTTCATTAGTGCTCAAGGGGAATTCTTTGAAATGACAGAGAGTTCATGTCTCTATTAATAATGATAGTCAAGTCTTTACGAGCGTGTCTGACATCAGAGTCAGTCATTGATAGGTCCGATTCAGGCAGACGAAGATTTTCACACAGTACAGTGGAAGAGAGATTTTGGAATTTCTGCCCCCCCACCGCAGGGCAGATAATGAAAGCCCTGAGAAGTAATATCCCTGTCCAGATTTCTCAGTTACTGGGGAAGAGGCCTGGGAATAAAGACAGTGAAAATAAAGACAGGCTGGAAGACAAGAGGGAAAGTTCAGACTATTTCTAATCAGGAGTTTGTTTTCCTGAGAAGTCCAGCAGCTTGGAACATTTGGGATTTCTGTCACCAGTGATGGGTAAAATTCCGTTTCTAGCTAGTCCCTTTGCCTCAGTGCAGAAGGCAGGGTCAGGATAGGAGACTCAGGCCAGCTCAGTCCACTGCAATCATCTGCCAGTGTCACAGCCAAAATGGAAAGGGTGAGACTTGCACCTACTTGAACAGACAAATCCACAGTTCAGTGGATGGTTTTAGGCATAGGTCTGGGAAAAAGCTCATCACTGCAACAGAATCCAGTTCCCCCCCCCCCCCTTACTGTGTCCTTCTACAGCCTTCTCGTTAATAATAATGGCAACTCAATGGTCTAAACATTTTTGGATTCAGAGCTTATGTATCTGCAATACAAAGTGCATCCCATTACATCCACAGTTCCTATGTTCTGGGTAGCGATGTTTTGAGAAAAGCCATATGGCAAGCAAACTGGACACCATTCCAACCTGTTTCTAGCAACTTCAAACCTAACAAAATGTACTCTTTGTTTGTGCATCTTACCATAAAAATTACTAACATCTATTTGTCTGTAGAAGAATTTACTACAGCTATTGAGAGGTGGCTTTTAGCAGAAATTTTCAATAACAAACTTGTTTTTATTTAGCAGTTTTCACTTATAATAATACATAAAGTCTTAATGAGTTCATTTTCTGGCAAGTCTGAATAGCTGCAGAATATCAGACACATTTAATTACCATACCAAAATCTCTGACTTCAGAATGTTACACTAAACTTTTTCCCCGATTCCCTCTTTTCTTTCTCCAGCATAGATGGAGAAGACTGTGGTGGCGCAGCCACCCCCGAGCCACGTTGCGATGTCAGGACCAGCCGACACTATGTTCTTGTGCAGTGAGTTGGGACAATCTGGTACTTTCTTACCCTGGCTACGGTACAGTGAGTTAGGACGATTAGGCACTCCCTAACCGTACCTGAAACTCCTGTTGCCTGGAACCGTCCCTGAAACTCTTGCTGCTTGGATCATGGCCCACCTCGGAGCGTGCCAGAATTACCTGACAAGAATGATGGCCAGAATGGAAATATGCTGACCGAAGTCAATCATCTCGCAATCTTATAAATAGTGATCCTAAGTGAGACCCTTTGAGCTCTCTGGAATCGCAGCAGGCTGTGACCCAGTATCTCCCCCTGAGTTAAGACACCTCTTAGGGTAGATTTCGCAAGGATTTTTAAGGATAGTTTCGCGAGGATTCTAAGTGGTACATTTCGTGAGGATTTTAAGTAGTAGATGTCATGAGGATTTTAAAGAGTATATTTTGCGAGGATTTCCAAGATCGTCTGCTAACAGATGCCGACAAAGAAAGGGTCTAAGATCATCTGCTGACAAATGCTGATGAAGGAGAATAGTGAGTAATTCACTACAATCGGATTTCGCAAGGTTTTTAAAGATCATTTGGTACCAATAATTTACCACAATTGGCCAAGAGAGAGAAATCTTAATTATAGGTTAACCTTTGTATCTGGTGTGTGTTTGTATGTGTGTCCAATTTGATTTAGGAAACTTTGTAGTGCTGATAGCAAACTTCATTAAATCACTCTGATAATTGGCTGATGATTAAGTATTGTTAAAAATCATATAACCTAATCTTGTGATTTATCATAACAGTGTTAACAAATCTTAAATTGCTGCTACCTCAAAGTCGTATAGAATCCATAATCACTCATTTCCCAACAAACTGGCATACTAATTTAATGGGAGGTTTTCCTTACCCTTTGTATCGCTTCCATTAATTCCATTAGACATAAACTGTTGACAGTCTGGGACTAAGACTGGATCTAGCTGCACCTAAGCTCCATCAGGAGTTTAGAATGCAAGGGCGTCCACTCTGAACCTCATGACTCAACGGGAGGGTCTCCCTCACCCTCTTGCATCTCTGGTCTCTGTGTAAATCATTCTAAATACATTCTAACTCGATTTTCCTTTGCATGTTTCTCACATGTAGTAAGTAATAGAGTGAACCTCACCATCAACCTTTGTTAAGTCGCACTTTTACAAATTCACATTAAAAAAATCACTTCTGCTAATATCTTTGATGGTGATTCTTTACGCAATCTAAACCACTCCGTTTGCGACAAAGACTAGGAAAGTATGTCAAGTTAGCTGTCAAGCTCCTTAATAACTCTCAAATGACCTTGTCAGAAAAAAAAAAAAACAACCAACCCTTTGATTCATATTTTAAAATCCTGACTAACCTGCCCCTTCCACTCTTCTGCTTTCTGGCTTCTGCAACTCTGACAGAATTGAGTTCAATATTAATGACTAGCAATCATTTTCAGGCTATACGCTCTCCTGCCTTCTGCAGTCCGAATGCCTCGTTAGCTTGGCTCAGTCGGTAAGATGCTCACCTTTGTATTGGTTTCTCCCAAGTTCAAGATGAATAAAAAGCTGGGCTGGTAGCTAGGCTAAAAATAAATTCTGATCACTCAAGTGCCCTCCGAGATGCAGCTGAACCATTCAAGCTGACTTCCCTTGAAAAGGCATGTTATGCAAAGATACCTCGTGTGACTCTCCAGGGGTTGTTTCAGTGAAAGTCATGTATGCTTTTTTACAAAGCATGGTATTTCTTTTCTTGAGACATACATGCAGATATTTCTCTCCGCATCGCAAGCAGAAAGCAGACAGCTTGATTACACCGCTATTGTTTTTAAATGCATAATTAAATAATTCAAGCTGCTGAATAAAGCTAGCTTTTCTTTAGAGAAGAATATAGAGTTGGTTGGACCCAGCAGACTCTTCTTTAAAAGATGTAAATGAAGTACAAGCCTAGAAGCAGAACTCTGCTGATTTTCAAAACCTCTGACTACTGTTGGTTTTTAAATCTGTTAAACATACTGAATCCTCCAGCTGCCTTTGCGAGATCACTTCTGGCAAGTACTAGCCACCTTCAGTTACTTCTAAACCCTGCCCTCCCAGCTCCTTCATCATGATTCTACAGTCTGGCTTCCACATAAAGACTTCACAAGTAGAATATTCACGCATGATTTTAGATTTAGAATTGAGAAATAGATTTTAAACATTAAAAACTTGTAATTTTGTCCCAAAGAGTGGGTATTCACACAAGTTAGCCTTAGCTTAGTGATGCTAGACTCAGATTTCCCACACTCCCTCTCCCAGGGAGAGAGGCAGTTTTCTGCTTTCATTTACCCACTGGAGAAGTTTTTTCTCTTCAGTCACTGTAGGAAGAACCTTGGTGTTGTGAGGTTAAAATTTGCCTTTGGGATATCTCTCAAAATAACAATTGTGTGGTGAGAACACAGAGCTGCTACTGAGTTCACAGGAACAAGCTACGGCTCCTTATCGCAGGATCTGCACAGGCTCTCTGCATATAAGAACCCCAAAGCATACAAAATAAAAGCTTTTCTATCTCCAAAATCATACAAGAGCATAGGGGGCATTTAAACACCCCAAAGCCAAAAGGAACAACATGGAAAAAAATGTCAGGGCAGGGAGAATGGAGAAGTAAAGACTAAATACAGATTAAACAATTCTCTCGCAGCTTGCAACGCATAAAAGGTCTAGGACAAATTCTTCTGGCTATTCTTTTTAATCTGCATGGGAAATGACAGAAATTAAACCTGTGGTGGAAAACACCTGGAAAAGAGAAAGAAACCATTCCTTCCTTCCTTCCTTCGTCTCAGCACTTCCTATTTAAATGGTACTCTCTTTATATACACATAAATATAGTATATATACATTTACACACGTATATATACCTGTATGTATATATAAACGGAGGATTAGTCTTGTCAGCATCTGATTCATAAGGCCCAAAGCAGCAACATGACATGATGTCTCTCTTTTTCATTTTTTGGGTGACAACAACATAGGGGTCAGTGGCTAAAGACTCACATGGCTCATGTATATGTAACTAAACTAAGCAACAGTTTTCTAAGGTAATTTTTTTGTGTAAGAAATCTCTTTAGAAATGTATGAGCGGCTATTTTAATGTTCTAGTGAGGGTGAATTTTACCACAGCCAAGAGTAGTGACCTCTCTGTCAAAAAGAATGACCTATTGGCCAAATAATATCCATTTGTAAGACTTAAATGAGACAAAAACAGTGTACAGATCTCTGTGCAAGGCAGAGTCTAGTCTGCATTCTGCTTTCTGGCAACAGATTATCCATAGTCTTGGAGAAGTTTTACACTGACAGAGAAATGATCCTTTTCTTTGTAAAGAGACAGGAATCTTTAACAGATGTACGACTGTTTGTATCGCTTCAAGGTATCCACATGTGATTTTAGATTCTCTAAAATGATTTGTGCTTTTGCCCAGAATCAGACATCTCAGTAACACAATGAACAATACAGTTTTAAAGCACGTCACTTCGACATCTTTTTGCAATATTTTGCCAGGATTTACCTTTTTGTTTTTCCTCTTGGGAAGACAGAGGGTCACAAGGCCTCTGAAAGTGGTGGGAGCGTAAGTTCCATTTGAAGTCAATAGGATTTGTAATCCTAAATCCCTCAAATGCCTTTGAAAATCTCTGTGGATATATGCCTTGACAAAAACATCATCTTTCCCTTTCCTTTGACACTGAAGTTCCATTTCCATAAAGACAGAGAATCTACACTCTTCAGCTCTAACATGCATAAGCCCCCAAAGATATTCCTGTGAGCTACCTACAGACAATACAAGGAACATGTTTGGCAATGAAATACAGAAATAGATGCAAAATGAAATTTTCAAAAGCACTTTCAGAGACTTCCAGTGGGTATTTTCTTCCTAAACACTTCAGTAATTTTGAAGATTCAAATCTCTGATTGGCAAAGCTGCTCCCTTTTATGACTCCTGTTTGTAAAATAAATGACTGCCAAAGCTCAAATTGAAAGCAAACAAAGCAAGCGTTGTGGTTTCATCTCCTCCACTGGCCTGTCATTTATGTAGGTACCCCTTCAATCATTTGTTCACGCTTTCCTTCTCCTTCATAACAGATTCACTGTTTCTCATCATTTGTGGTATGATTCACAAGTATCATTTCATACTATTTGATTTCCAGAGGCATAAAATGTTTTTCTGTAACATGACTTGCTTTTTTTTTAAGCAGTTATTAAAAAATTAGCAACTAACTACACTATTGGGCACCTCCTGCAATTATGCAACATTGATATTATCTAATATTCTTTAACCATTATCCACTGGTTAAATCCCAGTGACACCAGACATAAGTCGTGCTTGGAGAAGGCCATGTACGTTTCAATTCGTTGTTTCCTTCTGTGTACCACACTGTGACTGTTTCACCATGAACTCTTTTCTTAAAAGAAAAAAAAAAAAAAAAAAAAAAAAAGAAAGTGCTACCTGCCTGCTCAATAACTTGCCCAGGCAATTTCCTTGCAGGATTACCTTTTCTGAATGTAAAATCACAACAATTATATATCCAGATAGCCACTTCACATTCTGAAGGGCAAAGGAAGTCTCACACACTGCTTGAATGCCACTTAACTTTGAACACAGGATCCCAAAGAGAGGAGGATGGTGCAATGGATCTACATGACTGAAATTCATTTGTATTGTAGTTACCGTGTACGTGATCATTCCTTTCTAAATGACTTTAGGATAAAATTTTAAAATCCCTACAAATTTCAGAGCAGAACTAGATTGAAACTTATAGAATGCCATTTTGAATAAAATTCTAGGACACTGGCATTCTGCAATTTAAGAGGCATGATGTAGAATAATGAACCAAAGCTAGTCAAAGAAATCCAGGATCCTAAAAATGCCTTAAGCAATGGAAAAAGTCTACCATCTACCTACGATTTTACAGCTGTAATATCCTCACCTCATATGTGTTCTCACGCGGGAGTTATATGAGCTTCACTGAACATTACAAAACAGGAAAAATGAGCAACTGTCAAAAGGCAAACAGAGAAGCTAACCAACCTGCGCTTTATATTGTGTGTTGTTATCCTCCACAAATCAAACAGCTGATAACTGGTTCTACCAAGTGAAAAGAAGCTGTGCAAAATGTAATTTTTAACGTTTGTCCCGAAAAAAATACATTCTAGAAAGCTTTAAGAAATAACGAAATATAAGACCCAAGTGGTTTCATATTACACTTTTTGAGGCTGCTCCGGTATGGACTGTTACAGAATCTTAGCGTCAGAGTGACAAATATAACAAATAGCAAAGTTAAAGTACAATATTCTGATTTTATGGACAAAATTATGGCATGCTATCAGCTTGCACTACTTTTGTATCTGTCTTTCAGAAGATGGACTGCTGAGATTTCTTTGCATACAGTGTTTTTTACTGACGAGACATTAAGTATCAAATACAACCCACGACACCTAGCAACATCAGGGCTACTAGGGTTTCCAGTGATGTTCATCTATGGTATTTAGAGTGAATGTCTCTTACGATCCCATCTGAAACGTTTGTTGCTAGCTATGAATACCAAGCAGAGAATGCTTGATGTGGAGTTGCTATCTGAGATCTCTTTTTAAGTTGTCAATTTGAAGTTCTTTTTCCTGGCATGGCTGTTGTTTCCAGTGCTATCCTGGACACAACAATTAGAATATTTTTTTAATTGTTTTTTTCCTGTCCTTTGGTGGCTGGCCTGGAAATTGTTGAAGTACTGCCATAACTTAACAACTCACCAAGACAAAGTGCAAAATGTCATTTACAGAATCTGTATCTGAATCAGCAGCATATACACAACACACTTTTCTTTTGAAAAACAGCCCTGAAATTCATATATTACAACTGTCTTCAAAGAATTGGCCCCTTAAGTGTTAGGAAATGCAGCAATTAAATTTACGACATTCATTTAGCAAAGTTTTTAACATGAAAGAAAATGTACGTGAAGATACCTGTTTTAAATTGCATGTGAGATCGAGATTCATGGTTACAGAGAATCTTTCTAAGCCTATATAGCATCATTGAATATAAACTGGAATGGATAGGGATTAAAAAATGTGGCTGAAAAATACAGATGAGTCAAACCCTTATACATAAACCACCTCAAGCTGTGACTAAATTGGGAATGAGATGTAAGAATGAATATAGCTCTTCACTAATGCATGGGACAGACAGAGGAAGAAAGGCATAAAGTATATGGGGATGTCACAAAATAGCAGAAGACAACCACAAAAAGTGTACTAACTTTACCTTGATCAAAAGGCTTGTTTGGATTCCAGTTTCTGAAATAATCATCCTAAATGGGGAGGAAAAAAAAGGAAACTCAGGAAAAATATAATCAGTCTTTTCAGTACAGTTTTACATAACTAAACTACAGATGAATCAACTCATCTTTTGATCCTAAGATATTTAGCCCAAATCAGATAAGACTAGCAACAGGTTGTGTCCTAAAGAGTAGTAAATGCAGGTTAGAAATTAAAGAATAAAAAATTCCTTGGATTCAGCACCTCGAATTTTTCTTCTGAATTGTTTTTCAAAGTATGCCCGTTATTAAACATTTTCTGATAACTCTGTATTATTTCATATCAGTCTACAATTTTTGATAACAAAGATAAGAGCATATTGTTCAGATAACGTAACACGATCCACCCCACCTTGGTGTTGCGAAAGGTCAGCAAAGTAAATCCAAAAATACTTATATTCTTTTGGACACATGTAAAATCACACCATTGTGAATGTACAGAAATACACCAATAATATCATAAGCATTATACTTGAAGTACAATAACATCCAGGAGGACTTGCAGTGAATACTTTTGTCACTGTTCCCACTATTAAATTTTCAAAATCTTCTTAAATCTGATGTAAAGATATTATTCTGCTGCGAGTCTTGTGGTTCTGTTTTACATAATTCTGATTGGACTTTAAAATGGAGAAGGTAGGACCTGTCGGAGTGCCTGGCCAAATGATTATTCTGTTGCAAACAAGACTCTGCAGAAAGAATGGAACACTCTTCTGTGTGTTGGATCAATTTGTATTCTATGTACTTAGCAAATGGTTATCTGAAGGCAAAGTTTCCCCCACTTCAGAGTGCCATCAGCCCTAGTCCTGAAGAACTGTTATATTTGGTTTCAGCATATTCTGTATATCTCACTTGTGTCCTCTTTGAGAGGACATGATAACAACAGAATAATGTATTTGAAGTGAGGAAGCATGGAAGATTTCTATAACACTGTGATATTTTTCTGCATATTAATCTTTATTTCCTTTTTAATATATCCAGTATTCTATATTCATTTCTTGAGGGCTGCCACTGAAGAGATGCCTTTATCAAGCTGTCCAGAATGACACCTAGATTTCTTTTTCCTGCCAGGAGAGTAACTGAAAACCCATCAGTGTGAAGACGACACCTAAATTATTTCTTCCATAGGGCTTTGTTTACCATTGATCTCCAGTACACTGAATTTCACATGCTCTCATGCCATCCAGTCACGCTAGCCTGGAATATTTTGGAGACTTGGAAGCCGGCATGTCTTACTTTCTGGGTTCAGAACAGCCCACAGGGCTGTTACAGGAGGAGTGGGGACTCTCCATGCCCGCACTGAACACCAGGAGATGCACCTCATGGCAGCGCATTCCTTTCTGAATGCTTTGGCCAGCATGAGAAGCAGAAGGTACTAACGCTTACAGCACGGAGAACTGTGGACTGCTACCCTGCTCTTCTCTGCCTGCTCTGGGGGCAGGCAAGGATGGGCAAATGCTCCCTGTAATGAAGGGGGCTGGATGTAATTCCACATGACTATCAGGAGGAAATGTATTTTCTTTCTCCAAGTATATTTATGCTCGGTGTCTATACTGACTTCGTGGACAGTGACGATGTTCCACAATAACAACAAAGATTATCCTTCATAATTTATTTCAGAGACATCAAAAGTACCTATACGTTTTCTGCAGAAGTATGGGGTTTGGCACCAGAAATAGAATCACAGACTTGTCTTTGAATTCCACAGCTTTGTTAATATAAAAAACCCCTCATGGTTATACAATGCTTTGTAATTGATTATGATGTACTGCTAAATTCACCAAGCATTAATCACTTTTCAGAATGTGTTGAGTTTTAAGCTTTTTGAGCAGAATAATTTTTTTCCAGCAACAAAATATTCTTTTTTCGCCTGCTTACATTTTTTCTTAGGTGTTGCTTTGCTGCTGGGTTTTCAGCATCAGAAACTGTTAAATAATTCAAATCCCAAGAAAGATTTCTTATGCTGTTGGCATATGGAACCAGTTTTGAAATAAGGATTGGAAAGGGGGTGTGTCTCAATTTCACTGTCAAAGGAATATTTTACAGAAAATGCACCTTCCTCACAAAAAAACCTACAAAACACCCATCTCCTGTAAACCTAGTCTTTCTTCTTTTCTCCTTTATGCAGACCTGTTTAGTATTCCTTTTTGAAAATTGAAACTATATTTATTTTAGAATATGCCTGAAACTACAGCATGATAGCATAGGAAAATACACAAGAAAAAAATATGGAAAAATCCCTAAAAAGTAGAATAGAGAAAACCTTTGAGATTTTCAATATATAAAACTCATTATTATTTATAGGAGTAAATAATGACTACATACACTTCAAAGCAATACGTTCAATAGCAGTTCAAAACAACTTATGCCAGTTGGACAACAGAAAATACAGCACTAGAGTTTCACTTCAGCATTGACACCAGCAAGAACTGTAACTGAATGGTTATGGCACTGTAAAGGTGAAATTCACCCTGTAGATATGGCTGAACAGAAAATCTATGTCTCATTTAAATACCACCTAAAGCTCTGACTTGAAAAATGGACAGGGCTTTGTGCTAATACTCTGCAAGGTGCTGAAATTTATACATTAACCTGAAATGACTTTCGTTAGGAGGAAGACCCCTTACCAACTCCAAATGGATATCATCATTTCACTGTAACTTCCTCCAACAGAAAAACAGCATGTTGATACAGCAATATACAGTGCCTAAACATGACACTGACTTCCAGGTGTATATCATTCTATATATATATATAAAATATGATAGGCTTGATTAAAGAGATTTAACATTCCCATTCAATAAAACACTTTCCTGACTGCACAGAAATCTATGCGTTTCTGAGCTTTCTACTAGGACAGATACTAATGTGCTTAAAATACCTTATGCTTGCTGTAACATATGAAACTATTACGTCATTTTAATATTAACATGTTAATAAATCAATATTAACACATTAATAATTAACATGTATCAATACATTTCATTTATAACAATATTAACAGTTGATCATAAGAGCTTAAAGTATAATATGAATCATGATATGCTGTAAACAGCTTTATTCACTCTATGGATATTTACAAGTTAAAAGTGAAAAACCTACCTCAACTTCCTGAATACGTAAGCATTACAAATGAGAAAAGAAAAAAGAATGAAATAAAACAATATAAAAATATGTTAACATTCATCAATTTTCTCCTTGGCGGCCTTTTAAATGTGAAATCACTTATTTCAGATGACCTTCACCTCCAAATGAAATAATTTTCTCTCTTTCTTTTATGACCTTTCCACCTTTGCTGTCATGGGCCAGTTTTCATCTGCTGCACTATTAGCCAAATGCCATTCTATTAGCACGTTTCTTTCTCACAGAGCACAAAAAAAGAGGCACTTTCATTTCCTCTTGGCTGACAAAAACACCAGAAAGTGTTTTTCCACATACTCTTCTGTTACATACCTGATATAAGAGAGAATTAATTTTTCTTTCTTCCAGCTGACTTTAAAGACTATTTATTTGATGGACTGTGAAGGGAAGGCAAAACCAGGCATGGATCCACTTCAATACAACAGGTGACAGCAACTGAGAAATATTTTTGATGAACAAATATTTAAAAATATCTTTCTCCTTGCATAGAATTCACACTTGGAAGGTTTTGCCTATGGTTCAGTGGTTGCATATGACTAAGTCAATCTTTTAATTAACTGAAGGGACTCTGCACACCTAAAATCATGCATGAAAAGAGAAGAATTGATACTGCAAACCAAGCCTGGATCTGACTCCCTTAGCTCAACGCAGCGTTACATAAATGTGATGTATTGGCTTGGCCTCTGCACACAGCCAGGAATAAACTTGAACCCCAAACTCTAGAAGCTGCTTGTCCCTCTCTCAGAGCACAAACACACTGAAGGGAATGGTACGGAGTTTACTGAAAGTCCTGTGACTCCAGGTCCCTGAGGGACTCACAGTCTCACATCACAGGTAAACAGTCAGCTGCCACTTCCAGGAAGAGAAATCTGACTCCTGTCAAACTGGCCCCAACCCAACTCTTGAGGAAATCTTGAGTTCTGTTCTGTTCTCACTGGGTGCAGGATGAGGTCTTTGGCAAGATTCCTTTCTGCCCCCTTATAAGGTCTACTGCCCACCTAGGACAGACATCCACATGGAACAGCAAGGCAGATAACCTGAGATGGTCCCTCACACAGAGAACAGCTCACTTTTGACATCCCCTGACCTAATTCAATTGCAAGACATGGGACAGGAGCTGTCTTTTCAGTTCCGTATCTGTTCATCACTTAGCATCATGGAATCCTACTTCAAGATTTTACCCTCAGGAAATTTGAGAAATAAGTTATGATCATAACAAATGAAAAAATTTTAGAAAAGCAAATACAAATTGCTAGACTTGGGCCTCAGTTCTTTATTGCATTTTTATTATCTTGATTTGAGCAATCAGGAGATGAGATGAAACATATTTTGAAGTGATTTAAATCCATTTTGCCATATTAGGCATAATAAATTATTGTTTCTTTACAAGACCAAAATATTCTTTTATTATTCAATTTATATAGGTGTCAAATCCAGCCAACTTAGATTGATATGCTATCAACAAAGTCAATCAAGAGAATAATCATATGTTTAACTAAGTATGCAAAGGACTTATTAAAAAGTCCTAGTTTAAAAGCTCACAAAAGCTTTCTTACAGGCAGAACTATCAAAAATCTCATTCATCAGAACTCATAGATTAGGTTCTGATTTGCAAAAATCAAACCTTGAACTAGATCTAGGTCTGACACAATTTCCTGTTAGTCATATCAGAAAAGCTAGCAAATAGAAAATGACCGTAAGACCAGTGCATTAATACGTGACTGCTCTTCTCTCCTATTACCCTCCATATCACTACAATAACAATACAGTTAAAAAGCTGAAAATAATGGTAAAAACAAACAGATTTATCCTCTTTGCTCCTACCAACTAAGAAAGTAAACAACAGCTTCTTGTTCTCCTGAAGTTTAAGTATTTCAGTTATTCCCACCAAACATACTCTATTGTCACTTTTTGGTTTAGTTATTACCTAAGACTCGATATTTTGGAAGAGTTAATGAAGCATCATTAATTTAACACACAGGCACTCTCTATACTTACTTTATTTACCTGTCAAAAAGAAGCTCTTGCAAGATGCTCTTGTTTATAAATAGAGCCAAACATTAGCTAAATGGGTGCATAAATATTTATATTTTGTTGCATTAATTGAGCTTATAAGTTATTTGTAAGAATCAAGCAGAAATGAGATGCTGACTGAAAAAACTCCACAGAAAATCCCCCTTATTTTGCACCTTTCAGAACGAGCTCAGTTCAGTTTCCTCCCCCAAGGCCTGGGAAGATCACACGGAACTGGATGAGCCCACAGGGTACACAGCCATCGCAAAACCCTTGTCACAGATCCTTCCTGAGGAAACTCATATACAAAGGGTGTAACCCCAAGGACTGTCAGATAATCTTTTGGAGGTAATCTTCATTCCCAGCTCCTCCCAGCCAACAAGAGCTTAAATTTCTAAGTATCTCCAGGAGAGACGTTTATTAACACTAGTTTGCAGCCTGCTTAGTATTTTTCTCTTCCATCCTCGATCTATGATTAAACCTTTTACCCTCATAAAGACCAGCTGGGGAAAGTGGTAATTACCAGCTCATTGCTTTTTTTCAAATTAGCTCCAGAAAGATGCAGCTGCATTTTCTGCCTCTCTACCTTGCAGTACAGAAGATCATTCCAACACTGAGCAGTGTTAAAGCACCAGCTGCTGCTCGCTAAAGTCAATCTAGCCTGTATCAAATATCTCCCCAAGGCCTATTGCCTGTTTTAAGCAAATAGTTTGTGTCCGTAAATTACACATTATTTATTTATTTATTTAAGAGGAAGTGAAAATATTTTTTCCACCGAGTACTTCAGTGAATAAAGATTTCCCAATGGTAGCTAGTGCCCAGAGTCTGCATCAGTGTCGAGAGCTGAGTCCAAACTCCTAAGCACATTAAGACATCTCGAACCACCTCTGAGCTCTCTCCCCCTACCTCTCCCCCCGCCCCGGCTCTCTCCTGGGAATCAGAGAATATGCATCCAGACAGGATGCTTTTGCTTTGTAAATTAGTAGTGCTTGTGCTGTGCATATTTCATTTGAAATTTGGTAGGGGAAACTTCTGAAAAGTTTAGCGATAAATTTCCCAGAAAGGCCAGGAATGTAGGGGTTTACTTAAACAGCTAGCAACATTAAGTGGTGAAACTGAAAGAAATCACTCTAGACTGAAGTAGTACATGTAATAAAAGGTCTGAGGATGTCAGGACCTGTCTAGAATACTGAAGTTAAGTCATTAATAAAAATATAATGAAATGGTATGAAGGATTCACATTGAATTCGTGTATAATGCTAGATACACTAATACCTGTTTATTAATAACAGTATAAAATATATACATAGATATCCAATACATCTGGCATAGAAAAAAAATCCTTGACCACGTATTATAATCTCAGATGTCCCATAAAACTCAAATTCTCAGCACACGTACTTTTTGTTCAGCTACCACTAACGTGCAAAAAAATTTCTTCTGCTTAATATGGCCCAGAATGTTACTTTTTTCTTATTTTCATAAATTAAAAGGTTTTTTTGGTTGGTTGGGGTTTTTTGTGCTATATCAGGAAACAAGATTTGCCACTCCTGTTTTACTGGAAGACTTTTCCAGAAGTTTCCATAGGCAATACTAAGAAAGTGGTAGACAAAACTTTCAGCATAGGCTTTCTTTACCCACAGTCACAGTGATTCATTGGGGTGGCAAAAATTTCAGAAATGAAATTAAGAAATTTGAAAAAAAACCTGAAAAATAAGTTACCATGAGCCCATGTCAGCCAGAATAAGAATTCTCATTCCTTAGAACTCAATCATATGGCCTTTTACAGAGAAATCTTCCAGCTGCTCTATTGTTTTTGTGTGGGTTTTTTTTGTAAAAAGACAAATATAGTAAGAATTAAAAATATTTCTTAAAAAACCCCAAACCACTCTTTGTTTATCCCTAAGAATGAAGCCAGAGGGTATGTCTACAATGTCGAGGGCAAACAGATGCTCATTTACTCTGTTTGTGCTTCAAGCAGGATGAATGAGGGCCAGCTGTGAGCCAGAAGCTATATAGCTGCTTTAGCACAGCACTGTGCCAGCATACACAGCTGAAATATTTGGGTGGCTGCAACAATCACACAACTGTCTACGCTAGCTTGTGCTGAAATGCCTAAAACTGAAAAAAAAACCCTCTTGGTTTGATTATTCTTTGCTGGCCCTTTTAGTAGGCTAACTTTAGAAATACATTATCAGGTCTGCCTGAACTCTTCCTCTCATTAGCATGTGCTAAAAAGCCTGTTATCCCTGCCTAGAGTTAAATAATTCTTTCTAACTTTACTTTCATCAAGTTTTTCACACTTTACTATGTCCCACCAGCCTCACCAGGTTATGCTGCAAGCTGTAAAGCTCTCACAAGACCAGAAAGGTAAAACTCAGGAGTCTCCCAAGGTATGGGCTCACTGATCCCTGTTGTGTTGGATGTGCCGTACTGTCACAGATGCTACAACTCCAAGACCAGATTGAAAAACAGAACATTACTTGGTTGCTTATGTTGTAAATTAACAACACATACTCACTAGCTACAGTGCCTCAGTCACATAGAACTGTCTTAGAGGCACTGCAGAGTCACGTTCAATGCATTTTTTTCCTCCAGTCACGAGTTCCCCTTCCATGACCTTTGCAAAAAGCCTCCACTGGGGCTATCAGGGAGGCAGCAAAGGGAGGGAGGAATTAGGATGGAGGGAAGATAGGCAGTGGAATACTTCTAACAAGGCCTGAGGATGAGAGGTGCTGTAGTGATGATTTACCATCTCAGCTGAAACAATTTCCTCAGGCAAACAGATCCTGGGGCAATCTGCAGGGAAGCTCAATAGTTACTGACCTCTAAACAAATTTGTAAGGCCCTACTCTATCCAGCATTTGGTCCCAGACACTTGGGAGCTTCTGATTTCTCTGGTTACTCTCCAATTATACCCCGATGCCTACAGCATGTTTATGCAAATCTCTACTTAACTCCCCATCCATCTCTCACAACAAACACAGTTGATTCAGCTTCTGAACTTCAGTCAGGGTTTCCAGTGACAGACAGGAAATTAAAATTTATAATCACTTATTCAGAAACAGGACTGTTTGGGAGGGAAGGCGTAGGTGGCAAACAGGAGACAAGTAAAAGGAAGAGGACGGCACCAGAACTCTGGGACAAAGAGGACTGAAGCTCCACAGGGTGCAAGAGGTCCAGATTGCAGCAGCTGTTTGTGGGCTCATTACCAAGGAGTTCCCACCCAAGGAGCCAAGCCCAAGCAAGGTGGTACAGGGTAGCGAAGCTGAGTGCCCTCATGGGAGGCCAGAGAACAAAGATATTTCAGTGAAATAAGCTTGAGAGGTCCCTCTGATAAAACGATACTTGGCACTTGTACTATCTGCCGTGGAATTTATATAACCCAGTTAGAAAACAGAAGTCCGCCATCGAACATACTCAAGTCAATGGAGTTACACTGTTTACAGAGGACGGGGAAAATACAGTCAAGACCAATGGGTCTTTTACTTCTTAGCTAGAAAATACACATGCCCTCTTCCCTATAAGCTTTGCACTGGTCCTCAGGTTGACCCATGAAGAATTACTTAAATTGTGCAGCAGCTTCAGCACAGAGCACAGATCGAAGCAGCCCTGGGAATCGTTAACTCCCACTTTCACAAACTGAGTCGCACCTAGTCGAACAGGAAGCAAGAAGCAGAGCCAGAGATTACAGAAATATATCCCCCCCTCCTTCCAGGTGGAATTCCTTAAAGCAGCATTATTTCTGATCTCTGAACTAACACTACGCATGAATTAGGAACTGGATAGACAGGCTAACTCACTGAATCTAACGATCCTTGTAAGGTTCCAACTAATGCACAGAAATAACATGAGTGCCCACTGTGTGAATTGAAGATTCACAAGTTGAGAATCTGGCCTAGTGTTGCTTTCTCATATGATCACTTGCTTGTTTTCCACTTATCAAAACCACTGTGCCTTTATCTAGGATTATTATTGTGAATATTGGTGAAGAATGGCCCCCTGCAGGTTCTCTCTGTATAGAGAATAGTATTGTTAATAAATCATATTCTCAATAGGTATAATATTTAAAACATAGCTTGAAAGGAGAGCTACTAAACTCTTTCCACATCTTAATTTTCATTCAAAGACTCAATTTACATACTTAGAGAGCAATTGTTTTTAGGCAGCTTGAAAGCCAGACACATTAGGCTTGAAGGTTATAAAGCCATTGGCAGTGTTACTTTACTCTCAGTATCCCTGTTGCTTTGAGAGTACATTTGCAGTAGCTGTTTGTGACAGATTCACTGGCCCTTTTTAGCTGAACATTTGAGTTTTGTATCTGGAGAACAACATCCACATAGAAGAATCCTAATGCTACCACTGCTTTCACATATGAGAACTGCTTTACAGTGAATAAACAATTTGCATAATAATTAAATACATAGAAGTTTTCCAAGAAGTCTTCAGAAATCTGTTTTGAGTCGTGATTTTTTTTTTTTTAATTTACCATTATGGGAATAATCTCATTATGAGATAAAGCGATAATTCTCCCAATATCTAAGTTACAAAATAAAAGTTATGAATAAAATCATACTGATATTCCACTTAAATATACAAATCCCAGTGGTTAAAACGTACAAGGGAACAAACAGCAGTTGAATAAAATCAACTTATCTAACTTTGATATTTAGTGACACAATTTTCTGAGATCTATAGAGACAGTTAAACTAGTTACTATGTCCTAAGTCTTTAAAATTACTTCTTTAAATGAATAACTAATGACTGGAAAGAGACTGTATGAATTATATTGAATTATGAGCAATGAACTGTCCCTGGGAGCACACATGCATTCGTTTGTATTTCATTTGTAGCTTCAAGGAAAATCTAGCTGCAAGTATTGTTGAGAAAAACCTTTGCAAAAGGTGAAATCAAACTAGCCATGCTGCTGTTGAAAAGCACAACTTTGCAGCCCATTAGCCAGTATTTGAAATTTCTTAGAACTGCATCAGGAAAAAGCAGTCATGGTCAACTAGTCTATGAAATAACGAGTTGCTGACTGTGTGAGACAGTTGTACACATTTTCAGATCAGAAACCCTGTGAGCTATTACAAATGTGTGGTTTCCATTCCAGTTTGTAATATCATTTTGTTAATTGTCTCTGGCATTTTATCCACTCCAAAAAAAAGAACACAACATCAAAAATCATTACACAAAACTGACAGCAAGCTCAATGGAGACAAAGCAGCTAAATACTTGCAGCAGTCGCTGCAAACAGAAATCCTGTCCTCCCTCAAGAAAGCGCTCCTCACTTTGTTTATCACCAACAACTTGAACATATAGTAGGTTATTTTAAATACCTTGATCAGTTTATAAAAGTTATCATGTGATGAGGTTTTCCATAATAGTTGGGGCTGGTTGATTCAAGTGAAGTCCCTCGTGACTCTGTTTTG
Source organism: Gymnogyps californianus (assembly GCF_018139145.2). Lineage (NCBI taxonomy): Eukaryota > Metazoa > Chordata > Aves > Accipitriformes > Cathartidae > Gymnogyps > Gymnogyps californianus. Next base: position 17,143,566 of record NC_059484.1, read on the forward strand.
TTACTGACAGACTTGTGTTATCTCTGCCCACTTCCTGAAGAATCATAGCAAGTGCATGAACGTAACATTTTACTGATGGTACCCCATTAATCTATTAAACTGATGAAATAAGACAGATTATTCTGAATATTAAGAAACTAATTTCTTGTGTCAGCTGTAAAGTAATAATAACAAAAAGTTACCTTTCATAAATGGTTGTTACTTGTCATCTGGTTGAAGCAATAGTATTTTGGAGAGAAACAGTTTTTGTTGGAATGGTATTTCAAAAGATTTAGCTCAAATAATCAATAAAAAAAAGGAAAAAAGTAAGATAAAAAGGCCAAAGAAACAAAATATTCTGGTTCAGGCAAAGGATAGCTAAACTGCAGGAACGGCTCCAGTGGGATTTAAATGCCAAGGCTGTTAGCGTCCACAGTACAAAGATTTCCATATGCATCGATCCTATTTTATTTTAGCAGAAGACAGCACCTGACTGCCCAATTAGTGCATAATTTGTTCTCAAGAAGCTCACGGAACACTGTCCAAAGGCAACTTCAGATCCATACTGAACATTTTAAGCCACAAAAGTCAAACTAGAGTTCCACTTGCATTTGCAATTAAAAAAATGATCTAATAGCTTAATTTGCACACCTCTATTTGCTAGAAAAAGTCCTAGCTAGCAAAGGCAACATCATTATTACTGGATAAAGATTTTACTCCATTTGACCACTGCAACCATTTTAGTATATTCCCCTCACAGAGGGAGATAGTGACCCCTCAGACTCTCTACACTTGGCCCAGAACTACTCACCCCAAAAGTACTGTCACAGATACTACATCATTATACCAGTTACAGGTCCATATACCAACAAACAACGTTATGTCAGCTATACTCACACTGTATTTCCATTTTTCTTCAGAATCTTGACAAACGAGTGAGCAGAAAGATTCAAACATGATACACTGGTGTTACATGATTTCAGAAACTTTGAACTTTTTATTTATGCTTTCATTAGCTCTTGATTCATCATTTAAAATTCTTAATTGTGTACATAGGGAATTTCACACAGCACACACTCCAGAAACAATATTCAGTGTGAACATTGTCAATTACTGACAAACGTTCAGAGCTCCTCAGGAAAGGATAAATTAAAAATGTGAAATATATATTGTATTAAGCTTCCATAACTGTGATTATGATGATAAAGCAACATTCAAGCTAAGTTCTTCTGACCAAATTAAGATAACTAAGTGACCTTTCATTTTTTGCAGTAGCATGCTTCTTGGATCAAGGACAGACTTCTGAAAGAGTCTCCTGCAGGGAGATATAATGCACTTTTGAACTTGCCAGAACACGCGCCTCTCTGCGTCAGTGATAAAAGGTCAGTATGTAGCGTGGCACGGCATGGAATGAACATCGACATGAGAAAGTAAGATGTAGCAAATCTTTATTTTACAATCTCAGGAACCTTCTAAGCAAGCAACCATGGCTCAAGAGAATATATAGCTTCCAGACCTCAAAAAGGCATTTTTGAACTGTTCTGCTGTAAACAGAAGTATGTTCCTGATCTCTAGACATTACAGTTGCTCACTGTTAAAGGGATTAATTCATGAAATGGGTCTAAAGCAAACCAAAATGGCATTTTAACAAAGAATAGACCTGAAAAAACCAGCACTGAGAGACATCTGAAGAGTACTGAAGGTCATAAAGACTTCTATAGGCACAAGAATACATTTGAATTTTGATCAGCTGTACTTTTACACCTGAGGTCTAGTACAACTAGCTATTTAATTCTAACAACTGAGAAAATAGTTCAAACATGCAGTGTAACTAATCTCCAAACCTTAGAGAAGTAAAATCAGAGGAAATATATATCTTAGAGAGCAGCTGCATCTACAGAATATAGAATTATTAAGTAAATGTGCTCGGGATCTCCAGAAACACGCTCTAATTGAACCCTCCCTCCAACACAGACAGACATACACACATTTACTATGAATTTCACACATCTATTAAGATTACAGTAAGTAAACCTCAACATTATTCTCTTATTCTTAAAATACTCTTCTGTTTTCTGTTCAACACCATACACATTTTAAACTAACCCTTTTCTTGGTTCCTTGGCCTGTAGCATGAAAAGGTTTGAGGCAGATGCTTTACAACTAATCTACCCAGTTGTGGGAAAAAAAATAAAAATCTTTGTTTCCTTCTGTCTTTCGTGACCTAATTAATGAACATATGCCTTAAGTACTCTTCATAAAAAATTTTTCATGCTGCTAAGCCAAAACCTCGACTTTATTCGTAAGTGTCACAAGCAGTGGAAAGCTCTGAGAATCTCCAGCAAAATAAGATGGTTTACTTGCAAATTAATAATGCAGATTTCTTTAATAAACACCAATATTCACCCAAGCTAAGAGCTGAGACTGAGAGTCACACTTCTATTTGTTTCAATATATACAAGAATGGGCTTATAGAGGAGTTCATCCTAACAGATTTTAGCAAAAGGAATGAGATGGAAATCTACCCTCTAAGAAAAATGTCCTGAAATGGTTCAATCTCACCTTTATTAAATATTTGTTGTTGGAGACAGACACAGATTTAGCATTATCTTCACATGACCCAAGCATCAGCTTTTCCCTGATTTTTAGCTCCCTTCTGCTTCCACTGAAGGCAAAATTCCCTGCTGTTGTGTCCTAGGAAGGTGATTTCCTCAACTGCAGAAGTGGTTGGGAAAGCAGGTGGTGGCTTTTTCTCTTGGTTGTATAAACCACAATGAGAGTGGGATTTGGATGGTGTTGAGGAACTTACAGAAAACATTCTGAAACATCCCCGAAAGTAAGAGCACCTTAAAAATATATCCACAAAAATATGAGTTGAGACAGTGCAAACACTACAAGATTTAAAATACTAAATTGCCTGGCAATATAGCGCCATTACAATACTACATGGAATTAAGACACAGGTTTTGGTAAGGCAGACAAACCAGTTTTTACATTAAAACTATAATGTCTATTTGTAGGTCCTCTAAAACAGCTTGAATACCTAAGAAAGCTCAAATTGGAAATTACACTTCAAACCCAGTAACATTAAAAAATCCACAAGATAAATTTCATCTCCACAAACACTATGAAACTGCTAATTCATATATGTTTGAGATTTCTGAGGAACAAAATAACAGTAGCTCTTGCTCATTTTTTAGGAGATCCAATGGAGTTTGAACAGCTAATTAAAGCATAGCATTTCCTGCACTGAAGCTACTTCTTCGTAGTTGTACATTAAGGTCATTTCCACTGTTCACCCCATTATTTAAGGAACAATTTGAAATGTGTTAAATTTGTTATAAGCTAACCATGAAACGTGAATTATAATCATGTGTTAACATGGAAACACAAAACAGAAACAGAAGCTTTTACAATTACTAACAAACAAACAACTGGGGACTTGCCTGGGTCTAGTTGCATTAAAGAAAGTCAGGAACATGAATGCTCAGCTACAGTAACATTAATTTAGATTATTACCTTGCTTGGCATTGTCATTTCTGTAATTGTATTTTGGCAGATTCCAGGAGTGCTGTCAAGCCACTGTCAGCTCAGTCAAACATAATATGAGCTGGTAGAATATTTCAACAGAAGTGAACTCATTTTCACAAAAGTATTTTGAGAAGTGTTTGTAAGGGAAACTGCAACCTGAAATCAAGAGAGAAAAATCCAGCCGAATAAAAAATACCCCAGAGAATTTTAATAGTAGCTTGAGGACTGCAAAAATCTGCCCTGTATGAGACTCTCCTAAATCTCCCAGTTTGCCTAGTCCTCAGAAAATTATGCATAACCACTCTGAGACACTAAGGCTGCCACAGATTTACAGTGGATGCTTAAAAGGAAACTGAGTCCTTAGCACCAGTCTGGAGGCTGCATGCACTTGTTTTCATGTTAGAATCCTGCAATCAGTTAATAAAATGCAAATGTATTGTTTCTTAACAGTGGGTTGAGAACATCTGATGGCTGAAAAGCACTATGTTATGTGACAAGGGAAGGACTGGACCCTTCACCAGTTGCAATTTGCACAACCAGGTTTGCAGATGTATGTTACGGAAGGAAAGAACATATACAATAAGCCTCCTACAGCACAGATTCTGACATTTACCTCAACAAGCAGCATGGTGCCTGAGGAGTGGATTTGCAGATTGGAGTAATTCATGCTGAGGATCCAACATCTGCTCCGCACATGAAGCCCACACTTTGCTTCAGACTAGCTCCAGCCTGATCCCCTGAGCTGATCTCTCGGTTATTAGGTACACCTATCTCCGAGCACGTCTGTTTTCTCCTTTCATCAATAAGGAATCCATTTCACATGCTCTGCAATGTGAACAGCACAGTAACTGGAGACAACTGGGAGACTTGCTTCCAAGGCATACTTCGATGCAAACTGAAATGCTAAGGAAGAAATGCCCTGTGCTCACTGTACACTACTTTTAAGACCTTCGAGGACCAAAATAGATCCTGAATAAATACTGGATGATTAAGAGATCTAGATCATGTAAGCTGGACTGTTGTGGGCTGAGCAATATTACTAAGTGAAAAGAAAGTGATGGGGAAGTCTGACGCAGTGTGAGATGAATCCAGAAAGTGAAGTATAATGCAATAGCAAGAGGGCAAGCAGGGATCTCAAGAACCAGCTGCCAACAGACCATGTTCTGGGTTTTTTAATTATTGTTTTCCTCATAGCAGACCCTACTCTGAGATTACATCTACAGTTCACCTCTGAGAAAGACCGGTAGATCCTGAAATTTGCTGGAAGGCATCATTATACATCTGTAACTATCCTTTCAAAAATCAAGTGTCATTAATCATGACAAGAGCCAGGAAGAGCTTGAAGGGAATGGCCACAATGAGTCTCACAGCTGCTCAGAAGGATGAATAAACATACACCCCACACCAACATCCCTGCATGATCCAGTACTGCTTTCTTTGGCTGTTACACTCAGTATAACCCCCTCTTCCCTACACCTACAAATAGGCTACAAAAATGGAGCCTTTTGTTTTTGAAAACCCCACACTAAGTCAATACACTTAGACATCGCAAATAACCATATTCGATATTCTGTGTGATTCTTTGTCACTATAAGGTGTGACCCTGTAGCATGCTTTCCTGGTTACCATATCTGTGCAATTACATTTTCAACTGCACCCTTTTGCCTTCATTCCAAACTGCCTCCACTTACTGGTTTACAGCTTATTGTATCTAGTTCTGCATGGTTAAACTAAAATTCCTGCCTCAAAAAATCATCAAATTCTCAAAATAAGGTGGGGAGGCAAAAAGTCATTAATTATAAATCTTCATAATTCTGGATTTTAAGACCTTCAGCATCTTCTGAGTGCCTCTTCAATTTTACAGCTTTTTTTCCTGAAGGTTTGTACTAACATTAAAGAGAACTGCACAATTACCTGTATATCTTTTATTTCTTTCTGCAAGGTTCAGTGGTTCTACATTTTACAAACACTGTAAAGATTTCTCTGCGATTGCTGACGACTCCAGCAGCAGAATGAGTGTTTACTGAAGACTGCTAGCAGTTTTTTTGTTCTGTGCCTATTGCTTCAACTTTAGTATGCAACTCCCTAAAAGATTTCTCATTACCTATGTTTCTTCACCTTGGCTCAGATTTTGTTCGTGGTTTTGCATTCAATCAGGCTGAAAAAACCTTTGCTCTCACTGATCTGTTAAATTTCTCTCAACTTCATACTGGTTTTCATACCACACACACACCACATCTCATCACACACCCACATTAAATTTTTTAGCAAAAGACAGTCTACAGTTACTCTCTTCTGTCTCTTTCCCTTTTTCATCCAAATATCTATAACTTGATCTTCAGGATATGCACCCAATTTTTTTATTTCCTCTTATTATGACCTTTTTAGCTTTCTGCAATTGGCATCTCCAATGTATTCTCACTTACTATCTTTCACACTGGCATTTCTTCAACATGTTTTAGAAGAACAACTCCTATTCTGCTTTCTATTTCACTTCTGGCTGTCATCTAGATACCATGATTTTTCACTGTCTGTCCTGACGCACTTGATGGATTCTCACTAGAGTTTCTGTCTCCTATATGTCCTTGATATTTTTAATTACCTATTTCTCTTTGTTTACTTTGCACTCACTGGAACAGATTATATTCGCGGCTATATTGGTATAAATCAGGAGTACGTGAACTGAAATTAGCAGATTTGTGCAGATGTAAAAGTGACAGAAATGAGAGCAGAATATGGACTAAAGAATTAACGCCTGATTTATTTTTATACAAATAACAGAAAATCATGAATGAGAACTTACAATGCTTCCTCCTAAGCTTAAGCATAACAGACTCCTTTCTGAATATATTGGTCATCTGCAGCAACAGCACTGGCAAAAACACTGGTTCATGATTTGCTGATGCAGTAGAGAAAAAACAAAGAATGTTACATGTCTATTACACATCCGTCACCAAAAGAAAAGTTTGAAGGAATTTGCTGAAAATTTAATTTATTATTTAGGGGGTACTCACATAATCTTGCCTTTCTTCACCATCCTGCCACTTCCAGATTCTTCACATATTTTTTGACATTCTGATGAACACTGATTATTTATACCTATAGTACTCATCAGCTAGACAATGAGTTGCCTCCTACTTTATATTTCAAAACCAGAAAACGTTAGCTTTTCGAGAAATCCAAACCAGACTGTAGTTTATTTGTTTGAAGATTTAATCAACCAGTAGTTCTGTGAAAACTGAGCCAAAGAATTTATCTTTTGAAAGTTGGACAGTTGCCACAATGCAATCCTATGGACATACCTCAACAACTTACTGCCAGTAAGCTCAGAACATAATAATGCTCTCAGTTTATGGCAATTCAAGTATTCCCATACCGGACATATCAGAATCTAGTTTCAGTTCATTCTAGCCAGGCAATAACATTATATTTTTTCATTCAATGGATTAAAATTTCCAGTTCACTAGGAAGAAATCATCCAAGTGCTTCTAATCCATGATTACTTCCCATGTATTATTTAAACTGTCAGGTTTCTCTTTTATGCTGAAGGTTGCAAAACACATTTGCTCCATCGCTACTTTTTTTTGGTTTATTTTACCATTAGTTTGTTCATGAAGACACATACCAGTAGTGGTCAACATGTGGATTTACCAGCATGAAGAAGCAGCCCCCTGAATGCAAATTGTCTTTGCAACAAGACAAACTGTATAAGGAGAGAGGCATGCAGAGCATAGATTGTGCAGCTGTGCTAATACCGTAAGACACCTTTGGCAGCAGTGGATGGCAGAGGAGTTCTGATAGAAGGCTGAGCAGCAGTTAGCGAACAGCATGAGGCTTGGAATATGGTGTGGAGCAGGAGCAGATGAGTAGAGGTTTGGGTGTAAAATGCTACAGATAAAACCTGTGTGGGAGGGCAAAGGATGTTGGGGCTTAAGGGCTGTTGAGATGTGAAATGTGTCGGGGATGCCTTAAGGCTGCAGGCAGAGAGCAGTTAAGATGTAGAGATCCGCACACACACCTGCTCCCAGGTCGGGTCTCCTGGACAGGTTGGACTGGACTCTGCTGGCCCTAGGGGCAAGTGAAGTGGGAGCACTGGTGAAAGGAGATGAAGGAGAAAGGTCTCTGATCCCTTATCCAAAATTTTTGGCTACACACTTTTACAGGCTGTTCACACAGCTGTGATCTTGAAACTTATTTTTCTGTAGATGGCATGGTAAACTTTGAAGGTAACTTTGCCAAAGTTAAAATTGATAATTTTCCCCAAAAGGCAGCAGCTGGCCTTTGTTTATTCTCTAACTCATCTACATGCCCTGTGCTCTGCTCCTCCTCTGCCTGATTTGCTCTACTGTTCTCCACACATGGCTGACCAGACCCTTCTCGTCTTTGCTAGATGAACAGTTTTCTTGCTTCAGACAGTCACTTTCCCCAGCTCTCTCCTCAATCGTTTAAAAATGTTTCCTCCTTTCCCAGTGCTTGCACTTGGGAAGCAGTCATTCAGGAGCAGCTAATCCCCCCAAGAAGTGACTTATTCAAGTTTTAGCAGCTAGGATTATCAAATCAAAATGCTGATAAATCATAACACCGCAAAATACTCTTTGGATCCCAGAGAGGACCCTTTTTTCCCTCAATACATCTCTTGTAATGCCAAAACTTGCTTGGGTCTTTGGAGTACAGAGCTCTGAGCCACCTCTGAGCACTGAGCTACTACAGGTATCCCTCCAGCTCAGAAGATTGATAGCTAAAATATTGTTTTTATTAACACCATATATATTCACCTGGCTGTCACGGAGTATGCTTAGCTTTTCTGGAACGCATAGCAAAAAAGCCTGAGATGGAAGAGGGAAAGAACAGGGCTGGACGTACGTGCAACACAAATATGCTTCCAAAGCAAGAATCACTCTATACTAGCTGCCTTATATGTCAACATTATTCATTTCAGCTTATCAGCCAAAAAAAGGTAATTTCAGAAAGAATCTGGTGGATGGTCTGGGGACCTCTCATCTCCTGGGTCAAATTCATATAAATCCACGAAATACCCAATTCTACTTAAAACAATTTTCTTCCTTTTGAAGTGTGACAACCCACGCTTTTCTATGCTAAGCAAGCTCTTAACATTGTTTATTTACTACAATATTCTCTTTAGCAATTGAGCAATGTACCCACCGCAGCAGAGTGGCATGATGATTGATTCCACACTTGAAAGTGATTTGGAGATGAAAAAACATATTGTTATATATTCAGTTGCTGTGATATAAGGGAAGTCTGATTACATTAGGTACAGTCTGTAAATTTTTTAATGGGTACTTAATTTTTGCCATAAGCAATTTTTGCCCTTAAAATACACAAGAACAGCCAAAAAGTAGGAAAGTACATTTAGTTGCATTATTAAACCTCCAAGGGTTTTAATATGCGTGTTTGCTGGGGGTGGTTACTCATGTAATATGCCTCTGACTGCTCAAGTTCCAAACAGCCTTCTTGTTCCAGCACATTTCCAAGCCTACACAAATACACAGTCCAGCCCTCTCCATCCCGCCGCAGCACTCCACCGGGATGGGCCTGATTAGCTGCTCCCCTGCTGCTGCAGTAAAATGTTGCAGAGTGGCTGATGGATATACGCAGGGTGCGAATGAAGACAGCTTCTGCAGCCATCCATAAACTCAACTCATTTAAATTGCTAGCTGTCTGCTACCTGAGAGGAGCACTGGAAAAAGGGAAAGAAAAAGGCTCTTTCTTTTTGTTTTTTAAAGATATTCTTTTGGCTGTATCATCTGGTAAGGCAAAGTGAATGACTGGATCCTAACACAACCCTGAGTATCACATCTGATAACAACTAAGGCATATATTTCTCAACAAACAAAAATAATGTGACAGCATGAGGTTCCCTTGCCTCTGGAGCATACACTCTTGATCAACAAACATCAGAGATAATTTTCTGATGATGACTAACCTATCATATGCATGAAAAGAGAATTTGTTTAAAGTAAATAAACCAGGACAGAACAGTGAATATATTGCACTACAGTGTTCAAAAAGAAGCTAAATGTTCCTGCAGAACAGATTTGCTGAAATACTGACAGCCAGATGAGGAGAGTTGACCAAACTTTGAAAGCATGTGAGTTGAGGATGTTACTACGAACTAAAAGTCTGACTCTGAGGCTTCTGAGTTCACCATGAAGTGGTGCAAAAACATTTCTCAGGGACACATCTTTTCCTTTAGTATAAAGGAAAAAAAAAAAAAGACAAGACAAAAGAAAAAAATCCACACCCAAACCTTCCTCTCCCAAATGTTACACCAAGCTTTTTCTTTCTTCTTCTTTTTTTTTTTTAAATTACGTCTCAAATACAGAGCTATTCTCTCAATAAATTTACCATTTTCTCACACAAGGATATACACGCTCTAACAAAACAATCAGACTTCACTGAAGTCTGGTGCTACCTTCTTTTACTATGACTGTAAGAAATGCCAGTGAACAGATTGCAGCATTGCTTCCCTCTCTTACACATACACACAGACAATCAAGATAGAAATTATATACTCCGATACACAGGTTAGTCACAGACTAAGGCAGCCCTACTTAAAAAACTGGAAGCAGAAGGGTGAAATACGCCACGATACGCCACAAACCTAGAAACAGTTAAACAGGATGGAACATTGTGGGGAAATACAGACATATGTGTAGCTTTGTGCACTTCTGTGAAAGACTCTGAAGCCAGTTGCACTTGATCGCCTTATTATTAATAGTAGACAGAAAAATTGTTAATCTTTTAGGTTACAGAAGAATCTTGGGCATTCTGGCTTTTCTTTTTTTTTTTTTGTCCAGCATGAAGTAACTCCACTCCTGACTTGAGATCTCCAATAAAATTGCAATATAAATAAACAAACAAATACATAATGATATCAGAAAAGATGTTGAAGAATTCAGCTCCTCCTGTCAAAGGGTAGTGCAGGAAATCAGACTAAAGTATTATAACAGACCACTGTGACTGTGAAGTCTATGAATCTACGAGTACTGAAAAAGCTGGCACATTTCCCATGCACAAAAAAGGAAAAATTGACCTTTTAAAATTATTTTCAAAATTACTGTCTGCCTCATTATGCAGTAACACTACAGTCTGTAACTTAAAGTTTACCTTATTGTTATAAGGCTCTGCTATGACACTTATGTCTTGCATATTCAAAAAAAGGTAGCAGTTGCCCTGCTAGTGAAAACTTAACTGAAAGATGACCACCTGTAATGTTAAATTTCAGTATTTTCAGTGTTAAACTCAGAATCTGTATACCTACTGTAGCCTAAACTTTACAAAGATATCCAGTTCCAATTTAAGGATTTCACATGACCAAGAAGCAACTGGATATCTACTAGTTAATTCCCACCGTTTAAGAGCATTATTGCTAGTCTGAATATGTCTAGTTTTGATTTCTGAGCATCAACAGTGACAGTCTGGTGTCTTTTCACTAGCAAAAGGAACTAATTACTTTCCCTAAAAATTTGAAAAAGCTGGCAAAATCTTCTCTGTTAGGATCTCACAGAACCCGAGGGAGCCCCAGGCTAAAAATGCAGACTCAACCTTTTCTACATGTAAACTTGGCTGCTTGGTATAATCATATATACATAAAGAATATGATAGGAATGTTAACCAAAACAAATCTTCAGATCTCACCCATTGTGAGGAAATAGCTAAGCTTTGATGATATACCATATATTGTTGTCATTTATTTATAGTGTAGGTGCAGATTTTCAGCTATATATTAACAAAACACCAATAGATTAGCAGATTACATCTCCCAAATATCTACCTTTGATATATTTGCATTTGTCTTAACTTTGTTATTTGAACATTATGTTTAATTGTTTGAATAAAACTAAGCATGTAAAATAGAGATATAAAAAAATCTGGGTTTGGGTGTTTTTTTAAAAAAACAAACAAACAAACAAAAAGGGCATCTTTTGCTAAAATGAAAAATTCCATGGATTCTCATCCAAAATACTAACAACCCCTGAAAATCAAATTCCTTCCCATCACCCCCTAACATGTATTGGTCAAGGAAAATGTCTTTCTTTTGTAGAAAATATTTGAGACAAACTAAGAATCCTCCCTCACAATCTTGCCACTGAGCTCTGGCACTTGCCCTGTACTCAGAATTAGTACAGGCTGATTCGACTGGCACAAAACTGTGACATATATAATGTATTTTGGAATGGACGGCACAATCAATATTGATGTTGGCAGCCTCTCTTGAGCACAGACATGAATACAGAGCCCAGAAGCTCTGGAGATTCACTGCTTTGCTGTAGCCTGGCTGCTGACTGGGCTTGAATGTGTGAGAAAGCTGTTTGCAAATAGCTTTTCCAAACAGGTTCTCCATTCTCTTTGCAACGGTTTTCAAGTTGAGTCTACTTCAGTTTTCCTTGTACTTGAGTTCTGTTATGCTTCACACAAAGCTTTATTTTACTTTCAGACTTTTGCTCATCCCTGATTCAAGTTGGGCATGGGGAGTGGGATCATTACTAATAGAAAATCATGCTCAAGAGGCAGTGACTGACATATACTTTAAACCATTCCAACAAACCTGCACAACTAACGACCACCTGGATAGCCTAATGTATCTTGGCCTGAGAAACAAAACTTGGGTATTTTGAGGAAAGATCAGTTATTGTTTCTTCTAATATTTCCAAAAGCACATTTCAGTTGTGGCTGTCAAGTGAATTGAAGTCCTGTCTGCATACAACACAACCAATTCCTCAGGAAAACCCATCCAGCTGTTCTTATTAGAATAACCTACCTTATACGTTTTGTGAGCACAAAGAGCATATCCCCAGAATAAGCTGTTGTTCATTCCCACGCAACCTTATAGTACATTAACTTCCCCTATAGACAATCACTTTGTAGAAGAAAAAAAAACCACAACGGAAACTGAAGTCTCTGTTTGCTGTAGAAGGACTGCCACACAGGCACAAGAACACTTGCAATTCTCCCAGCATAGGATATATCCCAGGTATGTCCTGAAGTGAAGCGCATTAATTTAGAAGTGAAAAGCTAGTTCTGCTTCAAAATCCAGGCTAAGCAACTTCTTACGGAAAATGCTGCCACAACACACCCAAGACAGCAGAAGAGAGAGGTCATGAATTGAAGTGGGGAGAAAACAGAAAACAGTCTCTTCGTCCCAATCACCACCCATTTAATTCTCGTAATTTCCTCTTAATCAATAACGTTGTGTTCTATACACCCAATGAAACAGATACTGAGAAAGGTTCTTCAGTTGCACTCATGATGCCTAGTTAACACTACAGCATAGTAACATCACCACCAAAAGTAGAATTTGATCCATTTTTCTTAGATAATAATTGTTTTTAGATCAAATACAAATTGCAGAGGTTTAGCCTTTCCAGTACGTAATTTAATTTAATTGCCATCCTCTCCCTCCTTTACACAGAATAAAGATAAATCCCTTTTTGGCTTCTTATTTTGTATCCTTCAGACAGACAAAGCATGGATGAACATATTAAACACTAGAGCTGTTGTGTCCTGGTGAGAGTGAGTGGATCATTTTCTTTGCTTCTTCTGACCTGCTATAGAAATCTATAGCACATTAATCATTTCTGAGCTCAGACCCAGTGGGAGGTGGGAGGAGAGTAATTTACTGTGTCTGCATTAGATTTTTCTTTCATCAGACTTTTATACAGCTCAGTGGAAGAAACTAATACCCGTAAATTTAAAAGGAATGTATTTCTGTTGAGGCTACGTTACTCTTACCCAAATGTAGAAATGAATAATTAAGTCTCTCTTAAATAAGCATCCATGGTATAATAAATCCTAAACTCATTCATGCCATAAATTGAACTAATTAAATTAGAGATGTTTCTTCCCTAATATACAACAGATATGTAAGCACTGAGACAGCACAGTGATGTTCACAATACAGATGCCTATGCAGATTAGCCAAAACAGACTAACAGATTCACGGATATCATCAGTGGCGAAATGGATTAACCATGTGCTGTAACTTTCAGAATGAATCCTCCATCTTCTTTATTCATGATGCACTGTACTTCTCAAAGCTGTGTGTTGAACAACCATGACTCCATATTACAAAGTAAATTACATTTACTTCCTTCAGAGTTGGTGGTACCTTCTGAAATACAAGGAACAGGTTTAAGACATTGCAAGATAGCATTGCGTCGGGGAGGGAATGGCAATACATGCTTCCTTACTGGCAAGGGTGAAAAGGGTGAAAATGTGGTTCACAGCTGCTTGAACATTCAGGCATAGGCTGAAAAAAATCAGCCCCACCCTCTTTGTCATTATTTTTTCCTACATCATCTCTTCACTGTCTCAGCATAAGCACTCCCTCAGCTAGCGAGGTGGTAACCTGGATCAGGAACTGCACTGATTAAAATTTTGGGTGGGATCTCTCTCTCTGCTCTCTGCCTCCTATTCATCTTTCCCTCCCCCAGTGGATCTCCTTTGGGAATGCTGAGAACAGCTAAGCCCTGATGGTACTGAGCAGAGCAGTATCTAGCTACTCTAGGTACTTTTCAGGGCACAGAGGCGTTTCTGTAATTTGCTACAGGGGCAGACCCAATAGGTGATCTCAGAGCCCTCTGCAAAACCACTGAGGAGGTGAAGAAGAGCCAAGAGAGGAATTCAGCTCCCTCTCCATCTAACAGGATTCAAATCACACCATCTGCTTCTCAGGAAAATGTCGTATCCACTTGACTTGTGTCTGAAAGGAAGAGGAGCAGGAGGAGGTCTCCAGCACTCTTGAGTTTAGAAACAGAAGATTCATGAGCTCAAAATGGGCATTCGTATTCGCTATCATTATGGGTAATGAGGCATAGGTAGAAAGTTTTTTTTTTGCTTAAAACTATGTCTTGACTTATAATGAATAATAATTCACTATCACATAGAAAAATACATAACGTAGCACCCGGCATAATATTTCTCTGTACCTAAAGGGCCAAACTCATCAGTACAATCCGCCTGTACAAGTCTCACAAAGCATCTGTAAACAACAGTCACTGGCCTATTAACACAAGCAAACAGCAGCTTTTTTTTTTTATTGGGAACTGGCCAAAATAAGCAGAAGACACCAAGGAAACTGATCCTCGATACTTCTCTGTAATTCTCCTTAATGCATCATGAATTCACACACTTCCTAGAATATACATATGTATCATTACTCTTCTCTGCAGATTCAATTCTGCTCATGCGTTGGTGCTGCAGAGAACATACTGAAGTAATCATCCAGACTCTGGAAGGTGTTACTGAACAGGGACCTTGGTCCTCATGTTGCTGCATTTTGTGGGTAGGAAACTCTGACAGTGCTTGCACATGCCAATTATGGGATAGAGAGGTAAGAAATAAAGACGACAACTGTTCTAAGCAATACTTTTAAATGCCTCAGTCTGGTTTCAGGTCATTTCTGGCTCTGATATTCTCTTTTTCACAGAAATTTGAAGGCTGTTGCTTCAAATTATGCGAAAGCAAAAAACCCCACAAAACCAACAAACCCTTCAGTTAAAGCACCATGCTCAGGAATTTCAAGTGGAAGGGAGGTCAGTGGCTGCCAACTTTTGTCACCCTACAAATCACACATCAAAAGATTTGTAACACAGTGCTGAGGTATACTTGTACCTCTCTAAGAACAGTGGAAATGGTGTGCTTGAAACCCATGGCACTGCATTACCCATGCAACAGGTCTGGCTAAATACGTAGCTGGGTCCGAAGACTCATCAGAATGATAGCAGTAGATGGACCAACAAATATTAGAGGAAAGACCTTGAAAGGAAGAAGGTGTGTGTTTCAGCCTGCTAAACAATACTAACCACAAAAGTAAATACTTTATGGGTTGAGAATGAGAATATCCCAAAGATGGCTACATTTCAGCTGAGACCTTCTGAAGGCCTTAATAAAGAAGGAAAGACTTAAGTTTTGCTTTTGCAAACAAAGGTTAGAATCATGAGAAGTAAGGGGAGAATTGGATCTTTGCCCTTACCCATACAGCATCTTTGTTTCTTTTTGATGCATACACTGAACGAATGTTGCAGAGCTTGTGATATCTACAGGGTTATTGGAGTTGAGCTCACTTGTCCTTCTTGCAACGTACACTGGATTGCAAGCAAATCCTCCAGTATATATTGCTTTGATTTTCCAATTCTGGAATTCCCTGAACCCTTCTTATCTTAACTGGACTTTCCTACCAACAGGTAGCAGTAAGCTTTCACTCAGTTTGGCTACTGATAGGTGCCTAGCGGGATATATTGGAATATCCTTACATTCACAACAGAAAAGGACAGAATATCATTGTTTTACCTGAACCTGTAAGGCTATGTGGTGTACATAAAATTTAGAGGGATGTGGCATTCCTTGAATCCCTGCCATTTTCCGTACTCACAATTTTTTATTTTGCCTGGTGTTTACACATGGTTTGTTCGGTGCTTGCTGAGAGACAGCATGTAATGATGCTGTAAAGGGTCAAGTCCTCATTAGACTCTTCCAAAATTATTGAAGATTCCAACCAGAAACACTGGAAAGGGTTGTCATGAGTGCCTATTCTTACCTTCTCTTCCCCCAAACCATATGGACAATTTTTATGCCAAGTTTCAAACTTAGCAGTGTTCCTGTTCAAAACCAAAATGCTTAGAGTATTTCCACAGGAGGAACTTGCATATTTTACCTTCTCCTACAAATCAAAACCAGATATCTTGGGGGGTGGGAGGGGGAGAAAAAAAAGAGTTGGGCAGAGACCAAGCATAAAAATAGTGCAGTATGATTTAACTGTGTTAGAAAGCTGTGAAGGTAGAGGGGTGGGCTGAACTGGAAATAGATTACAGCTTCAACTCCAGGCACTCTCTTTGATATACATAATCCATTTATTTCTCATAATTCAGGCTTTCTATAAACAGCAGGACAACTATTTATGTACTTATATGAATGTTGTCTCACTCATTGATACCTTTTCAAACCAGGAGGCACCAGTGAGTGTTAGAATTAGCACATCAATATTCCATCACTGACACTGGTACAAATTCAGAAAAGGAACAGCATTCAACTTCCGGAACACCACGGAAATAACTGGGCTTTCTCATGGTATCCATACTTATTGCACACACCTTGGAGTGTAACAGACTCACATGACTTCATCACCAGCTCTAAACACAGTTGTTTTGTTTTTTTTTTTTTACTGCTGCTTCCCTACTTGCTTTAGCAATTTTCTGTTATTTAAAATGCTGAATGCAAGTGAAACAAATGCATGCATGAGCGAAAACAAACAATGCAACTTCCAGACATCAATACACACTGGCAAATACACAACTGTAATAATGGGCACATTATATATTCCTAATGTTTCTTATTAATCAAATCTTGTTTGTATTAGAAGAAGGAAATAACCGTATCCAAATTAACTTGCCAATATGATAGCCATTAATAATAACGTAGAGTGAAGACTCATGGAATGCAATTATGTTACCAAAGTAATAGTGGTACAAAAATAAAACATGATATAGTTGATACAAAGAGTGAAACAATATGCATTCTCAGTTGCATATACAAAAGTATTTTTGCAGGTGCTTATTCCTCTAATTATAACTCCTTAGAACTGAAGGTATGTATAAGTCCACTCAACAGCTCAGATAGAGGGCCAGATGCTCCATGGTGTCACAGTGACACAACTGAGAGGTAAGTATTGTAGTTTATGCAGTTATGGCAGAGTATAAAAAGCCTAAGTATATTCGGTCTGGATATGTAGAAAGTACACAGACAACTCCATCTTTAATGCCTAGGGTTCTGGACAAGAGTATTCATTAATGACATGTGAAACGGATCTCTCTAAATGAGTGCAGGAATACTATAGATTTAATTCTCTCCATCAAGCAGATGGCATCAGAAGGCAACTTGCAGAGAGTGGCTGCTTCTGGAGGTTATTCTGCAGGATCCTTAGAAGAGAGCTGATGTGTGGGTAAGAAAGGTTCTTGAGCGGCGGAGGGATTTGATTGCCAGAAGCCAACAAAGAAGGAAGAAAAAATTGTAGGTCAGTTTCATTATTTCAGGGGAAACACTAGGAGGGACTTGAAAATGTTTATTTTACTTAGACAGACAGTTTGTTGCACCTCTTCAGTCATGCTATCACGGCTTAACATCCTGTAATCTGACCTCCAGAGACCACTTTCAGCTATTACTGGGAGTGCAGATCTACCATGCTCCAACATTTCAACATAGAACGTACAGAGAATTTTCATAGTGAATCCAATCCTTCCTAAGGTAACAACAGGATACATAGCAGCAGATAAATCAGCCAGTTACTTTATGTAACTGGATTAAGAGTAGAAACAGACCCCATCAGGTATAAAAGAAATAATCATTTTTCATAGCTACACTAAATTTTTAGTCTAGTTTCCTAAAGATACACCGTTTATACATTCTTTCTGTGTTAGGGTTTGTGTACAAGTCTATCAATTCCCTTTGCCATCACATTCTGAATACACTGACTGATTTTAAATCAGTGTGATAGAAGGGTAGGGGGTCTCAAAGATAACTACATCCCAACATGAGAGATGGATGAGAAGAGAGCTTGCCTAACTGCCCCTAACAGAATACTAAGGGAGAAGCTGTGGTATGAACACATATATTATTCATGTGCCTGAGGCTCCATGAAAGCTGGAAAAGCTTTCACATGGCACAAATCTGTAGGAAACCGAACATCGTTAGTTTGCTGCTCAGAGAATATTTGCTCATTCCAACCTAATTATCAGTGGAGACACTGCAGACTTATCTATATTTTCCAATTCCACATGTGTGATTCTAACATTTTGGCATTTGGCCTACAGCTGACAGGGGATGCAAGCAACATGAACAAGCCTGATACAATTGTAGGGCTATTCTCCACTCTGTGACCAATTAGTCCACTTGCTATGATTAAAAAAAAAAAAGACTAAAAAGTGGCAAGCTTCTAGCAAGCTTAATTATCTTAAAAAATACTTCCAATTTTACAAAACATTTTAGGACTTAAGTCGAACCACTCACACGGCCCTCATTGGGAGTAATGCAGCATTTTCATAACACTTTAGAAACACAAGGTAATTTACTCTGCAGATCTTCACTGAAGAAAACGTGATTATCCCAGCTGGGAAAAAAGACAACCTAAGTCTCCTGTGCTACTCTGACACATGGTAATCAATATCTCACACCCATATGAAGGAGTATATCAGAGGTCAATACTCAAAACACTTAAGTCAGTGAAGAATCCTGACCAACTGAAGCTAAGATTTCACAGGAGGCATAGGTATCACTTGACGGGCCTGTTACTGTTCGTCTATTTTTCATTCGTACTGCCATAGTGGTGAGGAATGACTGTGATGGCACAGAAATACTGTATCAGTTCTAGACACTACCCATTGAGCTGCTGCAGGTAGCTGACAGCATCAAACAGTGACAAAACACGTCTGAAAAAATAATTTCTTTATAGGAGTCGAAGATGTGATTTAAAAATTGTCTTACTTTGGGTATATGGGCTGAATTCTTGAAGGCAGAAGAAACTATAAACATGTTTTGGTTTGTTGGGTTTTTTTTTAACAATATAAAATTTAAAAAGGATACAATATTTCAAAGCAGCCACTAAGGGATGGATTTTGCCACCTTTCCACATCCCAGAACTACTCAAAAAGCAAAACATGATTAACCCTGAGTAATGGCAACAGTAAGGCAAAGAAGGAAACTAGCAGAGCAAAATTCCAGTAAAAAAACCCCAACCAAACAAACTACATTACGATATTTATGCCAATAACTAAGACTGCAAGAGTCTTCAGCTTTTCTGGTTGGTTGGCTCGGTAGCTGAAGCAAAGACGTGAGAAGTACTCAGTTAGGGTCAGCACACAATAGCGGGTTTATTCCCACTTGTGGTTAAAGGCATTCTCTGACAGGTTGCAGACCCCTGCTTTGCCTTGGAATTAAAAGTTTATTTGCCTGTTGAAAATTATCCAATTTGCATAAGATACTTAAATATTGATTCATCCAAAAGGCCAGACAGATAATTTTTCTATTGCCAGCTGGATAGAAAAATTGGAAGACAGCCCGAACAGACCTTAACAGAGGCTTTCATTAATATTTACGCGTTTTTGTAGGAAGTGTAACAATATTAACCAAGGAGTCAGAGAACACACAGCATAAAATACGTCGCAAGATATCTCCTCACTGTCTATGGATATGAAGGTTAAATCTCTATAACTAGAAGAAATTTTAGCAGGGCACACCACACCTTTGCTTAGGTGCATTCTCTGTTTTGAAAGACTAGCCCAGAAAATATTTTATTCCTCCTGAAATCGTCCAGTTTTCACTGGAAGAATGAAAACACATACTTGCTGAACATAACATTTGCCCAAAACACAGCGCGGAAACATGCAGCTCTACGATTACCAGAGCTGAGAAATGTCACAGTTTGCTATTCATCTGTGTAGCCTACAGAGAATGGGAGTAAAAATGTGATTTAACATGTGAGTCCAGGTTATGCCTGGAGACATGCATACACCTCCACTAAATCTCCAGTACAGAGTATATGTTAAGTATACAAGTCACCTGGATCTCCATTGGAGATACACCTGTTAAGTGGAAATTGTTCTCAGACTTGGCACAGACCACTTAACTAACCTTCACACCAGGGAAGACTACTAAACTAGGCCCAAGTCCTGGACTACTTGTGATAGATGCCTGTTGGAGACTCCAGAAGAACAGTACTTAGTACACAATATCAAACAATAGTCAAACAATCTATATTTAAGTAAGGGCTATTTCTGTCTTCAAAATTTATTTCCTTCACACATATCTGCATGTACAGACGCCCATGGATGACATCTAATCAAAATTAATAGGGTCACCCAGAGTTTTAAGTAATAAGAAATATTAAATAAGAAGAACTGCTGCAAGTTATTGTTATCCTGGTTAATGCTTTTTAATATATTAAATAATGTATTAAATACATTAATAATATATTTAATTCATAACTAATATATTAATGTATGTGCTAAAGTTAATATTTTATTGTGTTAGACCACTGGCATTTAGAAAATAGTCTTCATCTTGCAGTATATGAGCAGACCCTACACTGCTATAACTCATGAGTACAATACATAATGGAAATTACTGTGCGACTCTTCCATAGCTTTTAAGTCAGTAGTTGAAATGTTAAATCAAAGGGTCAAACATTGCTGAAATCCCCAAGAAAATCTTTTTTCAGTAAGGACGATATTCCTCCCAAGAGACTGTAGCAGAGGACTGGTTGTACATATTAAAGTTTCAGTGATGAGGTGAGTTTTATTCCTCTTAGCCATTACATCATTATTTTCTATTTATGAGTAGCAACTAGTTACTTTGCTCTCAAGAGAACCCATCTATCTTGCTCAGCTCATGCTGTTCTGGGATGAAAATGTGAGACTAGAGCAGAAAAAAAGTTTTCCTCACAGTTTTAGTCAAATAAATAAATAAATAAAAACTGCTTAAAGATCCCAGTTTTGATATTATAGTTCAAACATTTAGATATTCATGTTTACACAGACCTCATCTCTAGTGACAGCAGGACAGCTGAGGTAATTTCAAGTTGCACATCTCATTATTTTATTGTGGAGGATCTTCTGGTCAAAAAACTCAGTGCATACCCTTCAAACCTAGATATAATATGAAAAAGTTAATACCAATGTTGTCTGAAATACCCGAAATGAAGGCTTACTGTAAATTTCACTTGCTGCTGTGCATTTATACAAAACAAACAAAACCTGCACCGGGCCGAGTAAGGATGTTTACCGCTACGTAGAACATCCCAATGTTCTTGTTTGGTCAGGAAAACAGGTCCCTATCCTGGCGGCTTGAAGAGCTTCAGAATTGTATTTGCTTCAGGATGTGTAATTTTACCTATTACACTCCTAAATCATAACCTTTTCCCAAAGCACTGAGCATGGGGACAGGGGCTCCACACATCAAGTCGTGTAACAATCTGATACAAATGGTGTATTTCCCATCCTGTATCCTGCACTGGGGTATGTGGGTAGGAGTACTCCTGCACTAACAACGGCACATCAGGGCACACTCTCTACATTTTCTTGGTCATCCTTCTTAAAAATATGGTCATGTTCTCCTACAGAGGGTTGAGATTTATGGCCTTTCCTGTCCACTATTTTTGCTTTGATCAATTTTGAATTATACAGCAAGAAAGCTCCAAGAGAAGAACAACTTATCACAAGAGAGTCAGACAGTAACTGCAGTCATGGGTTTGAGCCCTTCTTTAGCTAAGCACAGAAAGGAATGTTTCACCCTCTTCCTGGATGTCTCTAGAATTCAGACACTGATATAGAGCACCTTATCCAGCTCTGCTGCTAGAGTTCCTTTTGAAGAGCTTTAAAATTAAATGTAAATTTAAATTATTTAAAATAATGACCTTTAATCCTGTGCAATGGGATTAAACAGTAGAACAGACTTTCCCCATCAGGACTTACACCTGGAAACCTCTCTGCTGCTCTGATTCCAGCAGGATTTGCCTCATGTCCTTCCTGAGTGCTTGCCTTTTAGCTGTCTCTTGGTAGCTGTAGACTGAGGCTATCTACACAGTGCATTTGTTGCCTACTTTGGATCTCCTCTTGGACCTAATTTGAAGAACAGCTCCAACACAGCACCATTTCTAGGGCCCAGCCTTTCACATTCCTATGTTAAAGGTCTGGCCCTTTATCTGGAATGCCACAAGACCAAACCCTAATGCATTTTATTTAAATGATAAAAAGAAAGGTGATGTTTCTAATAGGAAAAATGCAAAATGAAAAGTCTCACCACCTTGAACTGCTTTCCGAAAGTACCTTCTATTATGTGTTTGGTGTATTCCCTGGGGGTATAGCCATCCTGCAGAGGATACAATTATTAGAGAGAGGAAAGTAACATGCTTCACCAGAACCTCCCTCAGAATTTCACCCTGTATTTTTCCTTCTCTAAGATTTTACTGTGAAAAATTATTTTGCAGCCCAAAGACCAATCCTTCTGGCTTTAAGTCCACTTTTATTGATAAACCCCTTTTATCCCAGAAAAAAACCCTCAATCCTAACATGACTGTGTTTAAATGAACTGAGATTTCACCTGATGATTTATCATCCTTGAACAGAAGGCAACACCAATCTTATCAGCATAGTTTGGGTGCCGAGAGTTTAATTAGAATAGTTTGTAGCAGGCTGTCTTATTGAAGCTAGGTGACCCAAGGTCAGTATTGATTGTATATTTATTGATGTGGATTTTTCCTTGACAGTTGTTTAGAGAAACACAAAAATAAACAGATAAAACTACACATACAAAACACAGCATCAGAGAGAAACCCATAAGAGTGCTGCAAAATGAGTAATTATTTATTATACCTCATCCCCTCTCATGAATGATCTTGCTATTGGAGGTTAGAATCTCTCCCACAAATAGTGTCTGATGATCAAATTTTACATTTATCCCAGATTAGGTTTAGGGAATGTACTTCCTCCGCTACTTTAAAGCTTCAAAAGTATTAAAAGTTACAAATTTTAGTCAGCAGATTCCAATACTGAAAGGATTGCTTTACCACTGTGCTGCTTTAATATTAACAGCACTGTAAAATTAATCTTAAGAAAGTTCATTCAGTAGTTTTCTTGATTCTGTCTGATGTGTTTCTTACACATAAGAGATAAAAATATGTTTACAGCTCTTGTGAATTTCGAGATTGGTGATCTATTCAGAAGTCTCAGTGTGACAATGCAACACAGATTACAAATGCCATGTGCTTCTAAAGCAATTTTAAATTTAAGGAAAAACTCAAAATCTCATTCACAAAAAAAAAAGGTCCTATCAAAAGGAAAGAATTTTTATTTTATGGTCTAAGGAATCATTTTATAAAAGGAAATATTTTTACCCAGACACCTCTTGAAATACAGGGAACAAAGATATGGAGCAAAGGTATAGATTTATTTTAAGACATCTATTTTGAAATTTTGGTTTTATCTTTGACTTAAAGGAGGTCAAGATTTCAGTGCGAATAACTATGCAAGAAACCTTTCAATATACTATGACTCTATAACTGATAATCCATAGAAAACTGAATGGCCTCAAAATACTCTTTCTTGAAATCCAAAACAGTTCTCTGAAACCAGATGCTGTTCTCAGTATGTTTTCTGATTACTCTTTCTTCTCAGCACTTTTTCTCTGAGTCAAGTCAGCTACTTTTAATGACAAAAATCAAAGCTCAAAATCCTGCCTGAATCAACATCACTTGGAGAAAACACATATAAATGTTTTCCTTCTTCTGCATATTGGATAAACTGCAGTAAATATATAACAGGTTATCAATGCACCCAAGAAATATACAAGCATTCCAACTCAAAAAAATCTTCAATTTGTCAATTAAAACAATAATAATAAATGGAGGCCTATTCCACCACAAGCATAGCAGTAAAGAGATATATAATAACCAGTTATGGATATAACAAGAGAGTTTATTCATTTACAACAAAGAAGCTATTCCAGTAATTGTTAGATACATCCTACTACAGTTTGTCTTCATGTAGTCAAAGGATAACACATTCCAAACTAAAGTGATTACACTTGAGTGAAACCACACTCATAACCCTTAACCCCAGTGTTTGAGGTTTTCTGGTGGATTTTTTTCCCCCCTTTTTTTAGGGATACTTGGAAACTGTAACATCTTTAGCTTTAAATGATTTGGGTGGACAATTAATTGTCTGTTGCTCCCACAATGTGAGGATGCATCAACATAGAATATCGATGTTTTGTGAAGGACAATAGAGCAGATAATGTTTAAATCTTTCTTAAAAGCAAATAACTCTGACTTGGCTAATTGTTAAGACCAGTGATTTCAATATAATTGAATGGAAATAAAGCAGTTAAGCATTTAAGACTTCAATAACCTTCCTAAAAATCAATGTTTCTTTTAAACTAGCCTCCCAGCCAGGCCTGAGATTTCACAGCTTTAAAGGGGGGGGGGGGGGGGGGGGGGGGGGGATCACACACTGCATATTGTCTCTTCACATAGGATCCTATAAAATGCATATGTGGTTGACAAATTCTTAAAAAAGATCATCTTTGGAAAACTCTCTAAACAAAGTTAAAAAACAAAACAAAAAAAAAAAAACCCAAAATAAATATTTTGCTAGGGAACAGAATGCAGGATAGGATTACTGCTTGCATGCATATGTGTGGCTGTCAAATAACTGATTGTCTAGATGTCTGATGGTAAAGATCAATAGTTTCTTTAAAAGGAGACAGATTCATGGAAGCTATTGGATCCAAATAGTTTACTGGTTTGTGCTCATCCTTTTGTTTAATGGCAGCTCTCAGAGTCACCTAGGCAATTATTCTTCAAGTTGACTTTCAAGTAACTTACTTGCTCATCACATGGCCTTTTAAAAATAGTGTTCAAAAGCACTATCTCCCTCTCCCACAGTGTTTAAAATATGGGTGATATTACATACTTCAGCATCGGAAGGTGGCACTTAATAGGAGTTACGCTATAAGGAAACATTACAATTTACTTTCAGCCTCTGGAGCAATCCTTTATCTCTGGACTTTACTTGAAAATGTGTTGGATTTGTGTTGCTAACTTTTGAATGTCAAAAGAGTTAGTAACCTATTGCAGTTCAGATAAACATCCAAATGTCTGTGGGCTCATCTCAAGGTACCTGATCTACCCAAACCTCTGAGTTTACTACAGTGGTCTGGAAATCCATATTCTTCTATTATTATTTGATCGTAATCCAAATAGTCATCAAGTGCAGTAGGTAGCTTGCATTGCTCCATAGTTAGGGTAGTATTGAAATACAGATTTACTTATTTCATAATTGTGTCATAGCTGTATTTTCTAGCTTCTGGCCAATTCAGTTATTCTCTTTACACCATCCTCAGTGTCTGCGCATCCCCCCACTCCCCTCCAGTTTTGTAGGGAAAAAATTATTTTTGAATAAAACATTAATTTATAAAAATATTTCCAGGAAAAAAAAAAATCTTTCATCCAAAAATCTAACCACAAAATCTGGTAACTCAGGTTACTGAAAGCCAGCTTGCCTTCTTCCCTCAGTGTCTGATGTTGTAACAGGATGACAGGCCATACCTATGTCAGCTGGTTTTGCTATAGTAGACTGGACTGAATTCTGGTCTCAGTTACTCTGGTGTCACATCAGAGTGCAGAGTGCAGCCTCCTGTGCCTATCATATGAACACACACACAAGGGAAGCCGTCAACTCGTATTCGAGGGTCCCTTGCAGTAACACCAGTATGGGACTCAACCGATGATGCCAGAGCACTCCTCAGGCTTAGATACAGCACGCTGCACTCTTCACTGCAAAGTTATTTTTTTGTGTATCAGTTGTCAAAACCTGTAAAGCCTTGAAGTGACTTCTTGACAAGCTTGCTTCACATTTATAATCATGTCTCAGAAATCTAGAATACACAATCATGATTAAAACAAAGCACGGATTAAATATAGCATCAGAGGCTTGTCAAGGGTTTTTAGCTGTGAGGATTCAGCTATTACAACTTGAAACCATGGTGACTGCATGATAGACAAGCTTGTATTCTCTTGGTGGGAGAGAAATGGGTAGATCCAAGACATACAGTACCTTAGTTTATATTTATTCATTAGTTGTGGAAACAGTAGCAAGAAAAGTGGATAATATCTTGCAACTCAAAAAAACTTGACAAAAAGCAGCAGCAATTCTCAGACAGGCCTTCTTTCTCCTTATCTGCTTAGGAACCATGCATACCTCTTGTTGGTGCCATGTTACACACTCTGCATCAATCACTGCTCTGAAACTGTCGCTTTCTCAACCCAGTTATTTGCTTCACACACCACTAAGAGCTACCTCTAAGGTAAGGCCATACCACTAGGTCAGAAAAGTGAAATGGACACTTTTCTTATCCCTGTTTTACAAGACAAGAAGCACAATACCATTATGGAAGCTGCAGCAAGCAGACAAGCTATATGCACTGCTCTGAGGAAGGAAGGCACATAACAGATCAAATTTGATACCAGATAGTCAAACACTACTTGCAACTTTCCCACATTGTCTGTGGAGAAATACCGAGTATACACACCACGTAGCAGTTGAGAAGCTACCATTAAAGCCCCAACTTTCGGCAAAAATCCCCTCTTACTCTACACATCCCAATGGGCTCCTTCCCCAACATGTCCTCTTTTCACTGAAGTATTCTAGTCCTGCTCTCTTCCACATTCAACCTTCCATCATCTAGCTATTTTTTCTCAACTGTACTTCACTGTGGGTCTCCAAGTTCTCCAGAACAAGTTTAGCTCTGTAGATGCTAGATAAAACATCATGTCTATTTGCACTTCTTTAGAGGATTTAGAATCTGATTCTGTAGTAAATCCCAAGTAAAGCCATCATATTTAATGGTATGCGTTATTACATGGGTATAATAGAGATCAGAATGCTGGCTTTGCCCTGCTTATGTCATCAAGATATCAGCTATTTTCTTAATACCACAGATTACGCTAAGTTCCTTGCTCAAGCTATGTCTACTTAGTCACTTTAATTTGACATGAATCTCTGTTGCCACAGAAATAGAAAACAGGGACTTTTATATCTGTATCAGACTGAAAACTCATCTCTTTTTCTCAGTCAGCCTGGTTCTCAGACAGAGCAGGTCTCGGATGTGAATTCCTACACTGCCACACAAAAGCTGGAGCAGCACAGGGCTGGAACGAATCCTTTCAGCGCCAAGGAGAGATTTTTTTTTTTTTTTTTTTTTAAGAATACAACAGCCAGGTAACCACGGCCACAATTCCACTGGTGTGAATTACCAATCTGTTAACACCCAAGTGGAAATACCATTTCCACCATGGGCACAGTCTAACAATCAGAAGCAAATGAGTTAGCACTTCTTAATGCAAGTATCATCTCTAGATGAATAATGGATAACTTGTGGATTCCTGCTGTATACCCAAAAGCAATGTAGGGTTCATCTATCTGGCTTCTAGTGCAGAGCTGGCCACAGGCGGGGCCAGGGCACACCATCTGCATAAAAAAGAAACAGACATATCTTTCTTTGCCATAGCTTGTGTTTCTATAACCCTAGCACATTATTAGCACTAGTAGCAAAAGTCAAATAAATTACCATTCATGCAAATAATTAGCATAGCAATAGCATTTTCCTTGTGTGAATTTCAAAAGGTTTTATTGATATAGAAGCATATGGGTTTATGTATATTAATTAGGGCTCATAGTGTAATACACAAAATAAAGGACATGCCATTTCCAGAGGTTAGATTTAAAGATGAAAACTTGGATTTCATTGTTATTCACCTTCTTCTATTAATATTACACTTGGCAAGAAAGCCATACCAATTCTCACAGTTTTTTCTTTTGTCATCATTTTTTTCAAAATCCTATGAGAAATTTAACAAAAATGTTACTGTACTAATTTCTTCACTTTTTTCTTTTTTGCATTTGTATTTTGTTTATACTTTATCAATATGAATAAGCAGCCAGTCCTTGGAGAAATAAGTGCTTTGGCTTCTTCAAAGTGAGTCAGACTAGCTTGGGAGTCCATCACTATATTACTTTAAGCGGCACATTGGCACCACTGTCAGGTGCCCTTCCTGAGTCTGGAACAAGTGTATCTCCCATCAGATAAAAGCAGTCCACTTCAACACAGGGGAAATATGCCATGTTTATTAAAATAGTGTCAAGTATGCTCGATCAACTGGCAGTGAACAGCTTTATCATCAGAGTGACAAATATTGCTAACAGCTGCAAGGGAAAACTATTCAGATATTCCCTAAGGAATGCATCTTCTATCAGTCTGTCCACTCTTGTTATAAAAACTGTTCCAGATATTTATATACAGGACCTGGCTTTTTCCAAAGAAAAAGGCAAAGAAAAGGGAAGGCAGATAATGGGAAGGAAGACAAAGGGTTCCGGAATCTATCCACTATCTTCTACTGCGACATTTTTTTTCAGTAAAATATTTCAGAAGAAATATGCTAAATATATATATTTTATATAATTTATTTTTGTTCCTTTTTATGGCCTCAGAGTGCTTTGTTGTCTGTTCTGTCCCCTCAATTTCTTGCCCCTAATTTCCTTCCCACTTTGCCCCCCTCTCCCCCAAAGGGCAAGTGCGGGTGGGAGAAATGAAAGCTATCTTTTCTCCTAGTCTTATTTATTCTGGAGTAGGATTTTGTGATAATTATACACTTAGTGAATTTCTACCATGAGAAGAACCAAGAATCGTGCACAAAACCAAACATAGTTGTTGAGGATGTGTCAGAGGAGCACGTTTCCTGAACATACAACTTAGTCCCTCTCAATTAGGCACAAGGTCTAGAGACATTCATTACTAGAGCAAGAATCAGCCCCAACTATGAGTGAGACACAGAATTTGGTTCTACTAGGGAAACTGCATATAAGAAGAAAACAGTCAGATT
Source organism: Gymnogyps californianus (assembly GCF_018139145.2). Classification (NCBI taxonomy): domain Eukaryota; kingdom Metazoa; phylum Chordata; class Aves; order Accipitriformes; family Cathartidae; genus Gymnogyps; species Gymnogyps californianus. The sequence goes on from NC_059484.1 coordinate 17,172,526, forward strand.
AAAAAGCTGTTACGTTAACTCCTGTTCCACACCCTTTAACATTTAAGGAACAGATCATGAAAACAGCAGTAGTTTCTAGACAGGAGCAAAAGCTGTGGCAAGAGGGAGGAGAAATCTCTCCCAAAGCACAGAAATAACTGGGGAGATGCTTCAGGCGTACCTAAGCAGATCAAAGTTCTCTGCTGCATCTCTGCACCTGGATCTTTGCTCTTTATCCAGACATCCAGGTAAGGGTCTGGGATAGCCCCGCATCCTTCTGTTTGGTCTTAAGTCAAAAAAAGTAAAAATCTGTCATAACTGCAGGTAGGAGACTTAATCCCAACAGGCTTTTTCAGAAAGACTAGAAGAGAGAATGGCTTTCAACAAGAACGAGACTTAAAAATCTTCCCCCCAGTAATTAAGATTGATGAATTCTAAAATAGATAAAGAGCTAAGCAATCTGGTATCATAATATCAGTTCTAGCTCCTTTCACTTTTGTCTCATTTCAATACAGTGACGGGTAACAGCTGAAATCAGTGCAGGCAATCAATAATCATTTCATGTCTGTATAACATCCTGTAACAGCAAAAAGTTCTTATTTCACATTAAATTAAAGCAGATATGCTGACTATTTTGTTAAATGTTTGTTTTCAAACTCCTAAACCACTTGGATATACAGAACTATTGCATCAGAAATCTGTTTTCATTGGGCCAGACTTTTAAAATTAATTTTAGGTGCTAAGAGATGCATACATTTAATTTAGCACAATTCAAAAAGAGAGCATCACTGCCAAATTTGCATCAATTTCTTAAATAAAACTGAATTCATGAACCTGAGTTAATAAATGGGAAGGGAACTGGAGACAGATGGAGAAAGCTTCTGGGATAATTTTGAAATATAAGGTGAGTTTTGAAATCCTGATAGGTGTTTGTCTATGTATTTTGGCACTTAAGTGTCAGATCTAGACCTTTGCTAAAAATAAGCAGTGACTGTTCTCTAGACACTTTGCAAATTGGGACACATTAGCATCATTTGTCTTAAGTAAAATAAATATCTGATTTCCAGATACCTTTTCCTCACCAACAACTGCTAGGCATAGCAAATGCTAGCAGAAGACAGCATGTCAAGAACCCAGCAAAACTCAGCTGACTGTAACTGCAGCAGTACGATGTATTCCAACCCTATATAGGAACTGGAGGACAAATGAAGTGGATATAGCTAGACAGATAAGGAAACTGAGGTACAAAGTTGGGAATGTATTTCACAAGGTCACCCAGCAGGCCAACTACACAGCTGAGGAAACAACCCACGTATCCTAGTCCTGTCCCCCCATTAGGCTGTCTACCCAGAATATGCATCTCACATGAAAGCATTCTCCTACACTCTCTTCCTCCTATAATTTTGTTTAACAGCCTGCAAAAGTTACAGCGTATGTAATTCTCTCTAATATTTACAGCCTCTGGTTAAAACAATTGCAACCTATTAAAGTGTGTTATAACCTCACAAAAAATAACCTTGTACAAAAATCCTCCACAGCTTAGTATCCCTAAATCTTAACAAGGAAAGGTAATTGTTAGCGGTAGTTTTCCATCTCTTCAAAGCATAAAAGAGCCAAACATCAGACAACTGTATTTCAGAATGTAGACACACCAAGATAGAGTGAGACTCCTGTACACCACTGCAGCATGAATAAGGTGAGGGTCAAGGACCCCAGACACAGTTACGTAGTTGAAACACAGAGAACAGAAGCCAGCCACAGAACACATACTACGTAATGAGATGCATCAGCCTGGAACGCATCCAATTAACATAAGTAGTAGTACTACTGCACAACACAAACTCAGTATGAAACACCCAACATTGTGAACACACTTTCTGTTCAAAACCCTGAGAATAAAGCGAAAATATGAAGGACCTTAAAAGTTAACAAATCCAGCTTCTTGCAAATTAAGAACTGCAAAAATAAGGTAAAAAGTGTGACAGTAACCCCCACTTCTTTTTTTTCGTTTTTGTTTAAGTGAACAAGGCTATTTATACCAGCGCTCTCTCAGATCACAGCAGCATAGACAAAGGAAGACAGTTATTTAAAGAGGTATGTTCCAAGACAGCTAAATCTTTACAAGTTAAAACCACACTACTCCTGAACGCCAATGAAGAGCCAGTGCAGAGATGCTGAGAACTGTTCTGACACGTTGACTGGACAATCCATCATTGAAGAAGTGGGCAGACACATTCAAAGTCTGCAGCATTGCAAAGGACAGCACTGGGTCACGTGTGCTATGTGAGTTTAGGAATGGCCAGAATATCCTATCCTGAGAAAAAAACTAACACCTGCAGTTTGCTGGGAATACAGTATATGCACAAGAAAGGGTAAGACCTATCTGTTGGGAGAAAAAAAGAATTTCTCTTGTCTTCACAAAGTCATGTGGTTAACACCCCAGCAGTATCTGCTTTTTCACTCCTTCAGAAACTTGTCATCATTAGTTTCTAGTCATAAGGACTTGATTCTGATTACTGTGAAAATCCTGAAGGACAATGCACTGAGTGGTTCAGTGCACACAATTCAAGGAAGGACCATTTAATATGCCCTTAGATGTGAAAATGTTTAAGCAGCAGAACTTAATTCACTACAGAGGATGAGTAAACCAGAAACCATGTTAGTCAGAGCAGCCCCATTTACATTGCAATTATGGACAGATAACTAACCTTGAAATTCTAAATCTGATATCCTGCATTTCTTCTACTTCCCACTGCCACCACTGTGTGTTACCTAATAATCTGATTGTATTTTTTGGATTGTTTTTCCACATGTATTGGTTGGATATATCACAGATGGCTCTCCATTTGTTATTTTCTATACGGTTTTTACCTTCTCGGTCCCTGTTCATTATCTGCACAGCTTTAGTTGTAGATGCAGTTTCTCCTGCTCAGTGTTGTCCGTACGCTTCATTAATATGCTTTTTAACTATTTGTCAGTCTTTTACTAAAGTAATCTGGGTTTAGTCCCATTCTCTGAAGGTCCCCACCTCACCTTCTCCATTCCACCTTTGAGAAACCTCTGTCTTGCCCAATCTAATTTAATAGATTTTTCTAATGAGAGATGGCAAACTCCTGAATAAAATACTTCAATGAAATTTATCTATCTGCCAAATGATGACTTCCTAATATATTTATCGTGTAATATCTAGGCTCCTATTACAAAGATGAGAAGAAACAGCTTTACTGCCAGTTTAGTGCTCTGTTCTCTGTCCTGGTTACAAGTTGCATGTACATAAGCCTAGTCTCAGAGATTTGATTACATTAGGAAAGAAATTTTGCTTTGCTATTTTATAACCTCCCTTCTTGCAGGAAGGTCAATGTATGAAGATGAGCCTCCCACTGTGCTCTTAGCTTAAATACAGAGAATAAGGAATAAGTTGATGGACGACCCTCTCATGAGATCACTCATCCCTTGGCCTGAAGGCTTCATAAAGGATCTGGAAAAACTGTAACAAGTCATAAGAGGAGGAACTTGAGACTTCCGTAAAAAGCAAAACCAGTTCAAAACTGCAAAACCTTGTCACAGCACTTGAGAACTTTCAAAGCTGTTTTTATTCTTAAAAGTCCAAAGCTGACCTTGCTTTTTCATCACTTTGTGATTTTCTTCCTTTTACATTTCTAGTTAATTGTTTTTATTTCCCCTAGTGGCCCTCATTAAATAGCACTTTGACGAAAAGCAAAAAAAAACAAAAAACAAACAACTGAAAAACATATTTGTGAAAAAGGTTTCTATATTCACATTAACATTCACATTGATAGAAAAAGGATGCATTCTGACACTGATGAAAAGTCATCAATTCATCTCTGATAGCCACTATCCCTTGAGAAGCTCAGAAACGAAGGGGACCAAGATTATGAAGCTATTTGTTACTGCACAGGGCAGCAGTGTTGGGTTCAGTTCCTTACAAGAAGAACTACGTTTGGAACTTAAGGCCCAACTTGACAAACATTTCTCTGTATGGCAATGCTTGCTTAGGCGGCCCTGCTCCTCTGGCCCTACCTGTTCTTTCCCCCAAACCAAATACAACTGTGTGGTGAATACAACCATCTTGAATGGACCATCACAACTTAGTGGGCTGCAAAGAGGCAGGTTTACGTGTGCAAAGAAGTGTGGATCTGCCTAGAGTAATACTTCCACTGAAAAGATACTTGTGAAACTGCACAAATCCTTCACCCTAACGACTCAGAGCAAGGACTTCAGGTAGACATGCTATATCTAAGCTGATACCTTAATTACTGACCTGCTCTCATCTGTCTGTCTCAATACAGTTTGGATATGAAATCCTATCCTGTTCTGATAACAGCTCTGGGGAAACAGATACCTTCCTGCAAAAAGATTTTGGTTTGAATGAACTTGTGGTTTTCAAGATGGACATATAAAAAACTACTTAGATAAAGTCTAGAAAGGCAGTTACTCATAAAAGGAGTTAACTCCTGATTTCTCCCCCTCACATTTTCTGAAGCCCTTAGCTTATTCCATTATAGAAAAAAGCAACAAAATTTGTCATTTAATCACCTGGATTCATTCTTCCATATAAGCGTTTTCTATTTATATATGCAGCAAATTTTGATGGCAAAAATTTTACAGTAGAGATCTGAGCTGTTAGCAAAATCAGAAATAATTCTGTATGTTGACCCAAATGAAAAATAATCCTTTTTTTACCAAACAGTTAAAATCCATAATAAAATATGTTTCATTTAATAGTCATACGTGCCATACAGATAAAAGAAATGAAATATGTAACCCAATGGGTGAAACTTTCACAAAAATGTCTTTCCCTTGTACAAAAGCTGTTCTTTAGATTAGAATGACTTTTTTTCCCTAGTAGTCTTTTAACTTCTCAACATACATTCTCTTTTTCCCCCCTACAGTATATTTTTATGTTGCAGCTAAATTTATCTGCAAGTGATGAAAAGGGTTTCCTTCCATTTGGTTTCTATATACACCCACCAATCAGAATGTGATACGCTTTTGCAAATCTTTTTCAAGAAACTTTGCTAGGGTAGATTAAGCACTTAAAACAGATTTTTCCCGTGCCTCCTGCCTCATATCTAGCTACCTTGAACTCCAGTTGAATAGGCACTCAGTGATACCACAGAAAGAACTAAATGACCGCAAAGCCCATAGTACAGGAAAATACAGGACTGCTTTTTCAGGTGTCATTTCTGGAACTGATGTCTGAAAAAATTCTCTCACAAGCCAGTTGGTCTCAAAGGAAGGTTACGGAAGCTTAACTCACTAGGGAGTCTTCAGTATAAGTTATATATGAGAAATACTTGTTGGGGAAATTGTGTTTAAAATGAACACTTATTATTAGGGGAGCATATAACTGTATAGGAAAGTGGCACACTAGGTCCATTTCAGAAAGATGCACTTTCCATACTCTTTTTCTCAGCCACATCAGGACTTGAGTTGCAAACGAGTATGTACGAGGCCACATACCCTGTAACTCTTCAAAAATCTTGGGGGAGTACGAGAAAAGCAAGAAGAATTAAACAGGCCAAATTAAGTGTATGTAGGTGGATTACATTAACACTTTTTGACATATCAATAGCTTCTATTTTTTGGTGGTGGTGGGATTTTTTTTTTTTATTCTATAAAAGCACTGAATAGCATGACTGTCTTGTAGGTCTAGAAGTTTAAAACAGCTGGAACAGCATTTGAAAAGCAAGTAGGGTTTTCACAGGGGCTGAGGGGAACTATTTTGTTGAAAATGTTGGACCTCTCTTTCCCTCCTCATATAGTTTTCAATCTGAGGACACATTTCCACAGGAACAGATTTTCCCAAGAGCAACATCATACCCAAACTTGCATTGAAATGTTAATGGGAAAAAAAAAAAACCACAAACACCTGCCTACTCTTTAGCAAATGTAAATTATATGTAACTGTAAGCAGTAACCCACCACACAGGACAGCTCAAGATGCACCGATCTTCACAATCCCTTGTTAGCTGTCTACAATTCTTTATAATGTTTGTTACTTTGCAAATGCAACTTCCCCTCCCTACCCCCCAAGAAAAAGATAAAGAAAATAGCATCTGCCATTTTGTCATTGATTCTCTTTAAGAAACTCTGCACTTTATTAATCTCTGTCAAGCATTTGGAAGCAGACATTCATACATCCCAACAATTGAATCCAACTCCACAGGCAGTGCCAATTCTTCTCCAACGCAAGGGTGACATGCTACACTGCTCATAGGTCATCTAATCAGCAGTGAAATAAAGAACTGCCAGACCTAATAAATTTTAAGCTATCCACCTGAATCAAGTGTGCTGCACATACCACCGGGAATTGGTGTACTAAACATGCACTGCAACATTTAGAAGCCTGACTTGAAACTCATTCCAACTTAAAGGTTTCCATTTTAATGAACTTGTTTCTGTTTACACAGAAGCATTTTGCTTTGCCATCATACCATGGCATGGGAAAATACAGCAGGCTAAGCAAACAAAGATTTGTAGTCATGCAATTTAATGTAAGAACAGATTAAATATATATACAGAGCTGTATTTTGCCCTTAGATATATGCATAGAACTTCCTGCGGGGTTTTTTTGTCAAAGGATATTTTGAACTCAGTAAAGGGCAGAAAGTGGGTCAGAGTCATAACTGGATAAATGTAAACAACCAGAAATTAACTCAGATCTCATTCTTTACAGAGCATGCAGGGAAGATACAGTTCTGTTAACAGAGGGCAGAAGAGGCCTTTAGCAAGAGAACCCACCACCTGAAGAACTGCTGACACCATCTGAAATGTATGTTGATCATGAAGAGCCCAAGAGCCATCTGAGTGGCTCTGAGAAACCTGTTGGCAGCTATGGCCTGCAGTGAGGAAGGAAACAGGCCTAAAAATGAAGGCAAACGAATTTCCAGTCTGCATTGTTCTTTGCAGCCCTCCTGCCTCAGCACAGCCAAAGGTCAATCCCTTCAGCAGGCAACGATTAAAAGCAGAAGCTTTTGTCTTTTCAATAGCCTTAGTGAATGATTTTGCTTGAGAGCAATCTACGATGCAAGGACAGGATTTAACTGCAGCTGTGCTAGCAGCTACACATTCTGTCTTTAACCTGATTCTTTTTTTTTTATTAGTTCTTCTTTATCTGTTTATTGGCCCAGGGAGTACAAGGTTAGAATTGAATGAGAAACCCAAGGGAGTTTCAGTCTCAGTCAATGGAATTTTCCTCTCTTTGGAGGCTAAGCACAAAGCCAACTGCTCTCCAGACTTCCTTAAGCTCTCATCCACCTATGAAACCACATTCATCATCTTCATCCCTGCATTCTTCTCACCTAACACACTGGTCCTTCAAGTCCTACAGCCTCTGCTTTTTTCCCCCAAAACTTAATGAGACTCAAGGAACTTCAGTACTGTCTTTTTTAAAATGCAGCAAAACATACAGAAACAGCTTTTATGTACATAAATTTCACATTTAACGTGCATATCAAAAGGACATGGGGAATACAACTAACAGGTAATTAAGCAGTCGCAAGTGGAAGGAAATTTAAGTGAACCAGAAACCATATTAACTTGTTCATGGACACTGAATTCTTCAATGGGCCTTTGGAATTGTTCCAGGAGTGAAAGCTGGGGAATGTAACAGGATCATGGACAGTCAGTAAATGAACAGCAGTGAAGGAAACTCATACTGACTTTGGAAATGGAGAAAAATGGATACTCTGCCCTCTCAAGTAACCCATAGCACATGCAGTCTGCAGGTAAGATAAGAAACAGTCCCCAAAAGATTAATGCAGAGAGAAGTATCTATTCTTTATATTAATGTAAATAGGACAAGAAACAATCACCTTGAATTCCAGCAGAAAGATTCTGACTAGACACTAGAAAATCTTATTTAAGTCAAGAAGAACAAAGCGCATGTGCAAGTTGTGGAGCAACATACAGTAGGAATATTCAGTGTGGGAACAGGCTTGATAAATATTTGTCAGGAAAATCACAGGTATTGGAGCAAAAGGATGGGCCAAATAACTTTGAGGTCTTGCCAGCCCTATTCTAGTATGACCATGTGTTGGTTGGCTGGCCATCTAATAAGCCTGAAGTACCTGTATCGGAATATAGCAAAGCATGTAACTGCAGGTGGATCTTCAAGAAGATATTCTCACATTTAAATTGTTTCAAGCAAAACTTCAAAAGGGATCTCACTGATACACAAGAAAAAATAACACATAGAACTCTCATTAGTATAATGGACAGATGCTTACACAATTTCAACTGGTACAAACAGGACAAGAATCAGTAGATAATATTACAACCACCTGCAGAAAGGCTTTGCAGGATTCATAACAACTGTTAGTGCTGGCTACTTACACATCTCATTTTTTTTTTTTTCCCTAAACTGTTACAAAGTTTACTGGGTTCCCATGAATCCCTTAGCAATTCTTATTTCAGGTATGCAGATCTACTACATTGAGTCATAAGTCAGTAGAGCAGTTGGGTTTTTGTTAGAACCAATGTTTCTTTTCCAGCACGTGACATTTCCACTAACTTCTCTCATAGGTATTCTGATTCCAACTGTCCATGTTTCTGTTCTCACCTGACATTTAGCCAATCTGAGCCCCTGAAATAAAGGATTCCCCACATGTGCCCTTACTTTCACTGACACTGCGAGGAGCAGAGAATAGGGGACAAGCACATTGCCTATCATCATCTTGCTGCTGGAGAGACCTCTTCATAATATGCTTTATCTAAGCACCACCTACACTTCAGTTGCACAAACCCCATCCATCCTAGTCTGTGTCATCAGCTCAGGTTAGAATTTCCATGAAAGACTCAGCTGATTAAGCTCAAACAAACTCCAGGGTAATCAATGGACATACTCTAGACAAGCTTTAGGCCTTTGCTAGGATAATCAAGCATACTATGTTTTAGCTACTATAACAAGCATGAACCCCCTAACATCAATTTCATATTTGAGCCAGATTGCAGATAGTATCATTGGTTGTTCTTGTAAATGACAGCTTTTAGTTGGCCAGAGTTTTCTTCCACCACATTTTGACTTCATGTGCAATTCTGGATGTAGCTTTACATCGTTCACAGGTTTGTCATGAGGTCTCCAAGCCTGCTCCTGCACTGATATACTGTGATTGCCTGGAACATATGTGCTAATGCAAACAACATAGGATTTGGTTTTATAACATCTGTAACTGCCTTTTCTTCAGCAACTGGATATTCCCTCCTCACTCTCTTCATATGCCTGTTTAATTAGAACACTTAGTCAAAATATATGAGATTTTAAGTTTATTAATGTAAAAATGTCTCTAGAGCTCAATTTATATCACATTATAATTTACTGCATTTTAAGCATGTGCAACAACTATTATTCATGCAATCAGAAATGTTTTCCTGATTGCATTTATGCAGTTTTCAAACATGTATTATAACTGACCTTATTAAATATGCTGAAGCACCACTTACACAAAATCATACAAAAGCACAGTTCCTCGACTGAACCTTCAAGTAGCACTTACAAGCATGAATCAGTGCTAATTGCTTCACATTTATCATCTCTGAAATCACAGTATGGGCAAGAGTTCTCAAACAAGCAGCTGTGTAGGTCACAGCTTGGCAACAACTTGCTAGGCAAGTTATTTGGCCCCCACTCAGCCCCAGCCTTTTTTGGTTTTGTTTTGTTTTTTTTAAAACCTATCTTCAGCCCAATAATCTGAGGTTGCAGAGAATATGTTCTTTCTCATCACCTGTATGTCTACTCTGAATTTATAAATACTCCACCAAAATACAGTAAAATAAAATCATCACTTTATGATCTAGAACCCTGGGGTTCAGGTTCTAAACAGTGCCATGCACTTCATATGCAGAAATTCTGAGACTGCACATATTCTTGGTAATTTACTGTATGCCAAATAGTCTGACGTTGTGCTTTTATGTGTGTTGAATCCAAAACAAAAATTATTCATTTAAAGTTTGTATGTTAAATAAAAATCAAAAGGAGTAAAAGTCAACAAATTCTTTAGAAACATATGCCCTTTTTCTTCAGGAGGCAAAAATAAATCACAGAACTTGATTGCCCACAACTTTCATCCTTGTACAGTCAATGACCCTTTCAAAAGAGTTGCCACAAACATCCTTCGAATTCAATTGGAGAGTGTTTTAAAACTGCTTTAACAAAAGTGTAAAGTGGTTCCATGTAATTGTGTCTCCCAAGCTCTAGCTATTAAGGTCACCCCACGTCGACTCCCAACAGAAACATTCTGAATTATATGTTTTCTGAGTGACATGAGTTTACATCAGGAAAGGATCTGGTCCACTGTTGTGGTGGTTTGTTTTTTGTTTTTTTTTTTTTAAATATATCAGCATTCATATAGCACTTGAATATTACTTATGAAGTGAATGCTTGAGAACTACATCTGGGGACATTTACTTGAGCACGTAATCAATAGTTGGGCTTTGGGAATCAAGATGTGCAGGAACACTACAGTGTTAACAGCTGGAAAGAAAACAGAAATAAATAATAACCATCCTAGAAATAACACTTCAGAGCAGACAGGACAGTAGAGACATGCTATTTTTGCCTGAAGGCTGTACCCAAGTCTGAGGAACCCAACATGTGGATGTCAGAGTTATCTACAAAGACCTTGATTTGCGAGAGATGGAGCACCTGCCACTCCCTTTCTCATTAAATGGCACACAGGAGCCTAAGCACTTCTACTAATCATATCCCCACAGTGCAACTATCCTCTCCACTTTCCTTACCAAGCAGGACAATCATGAAGAAAACCTGTTAAGGTTGGACAAAGGTGAAGGACTTCTATGAGAACAGTGCTTGGACAATATAGAGATGGTATGTCTAAGGCACTACCCTTCCTTTTGACAAGGGGCTATGAAAAAAAATAAAAAGCTACACCCCAAATGATCATCATGATAGCCTGACGACAGTCACACATTTCTCTCCATGGAAATCTTTCCGGGTTTTACAGTGCACAATGAATAGAGAGAAAGAAAAACTGTGAGTGTGTTTATGCAATGTGTTTCAACTAGTTGTTGTCCCCCGTACCAGTGACATACACTTGAGCTGGACTGGGCACCAAAATCATTACAGATGCATGAAGACAGTACTAGAGGCAGGGTGAAGTAGCCTATGCTGAACTCTGTGATACTGAGCCAGACTGCTTCCTGCTTCTGAGCAGCTTAAGTTTCTCTTTATGCTGCACTGCTGTCTGAAACTTGCATCTATTTGGGGTCTGAAACTGTAGGGTGGTGATTAGCATATTAAGTCTGGGATACTTAACCCAGCTATTATACCCTATAAGAATTCATCTCAGCCTCAGCTGTTCCTGAAAGAGGTATCATTTACCTTCATCTGAAAAAAGCTCCCTTCTTTTGTTTGCTGCCAAACCCAATAGAGGTAGCACATGTTACAGCTGCCATCAGCATCACTGCAGACTCATGTTAAGATGTTAATGTCTTCCTTGCTTCCACAGAGGTTTATTCATCTCCTTAAAGACACCAGCTTTCTTCCCAGAAACTTGCACAATTCAAGAGTGTCGTGGTTTAACCCTGCCTGGCAACTAAGCACCATGCAGCCGCTCGCTCACTCCTCCCATGGTGGGAAGGGCAAGAGAATCAGAAGAGTAGAAGTGAGAAAGCTTGTGGGTTCAGATAAAGACCGTTTAATAGGTAAAGCAAAAGCCGTGCATGCAAGCAAAGCAACACAAGGAACCATTCACCACTCCCCATGGGCAGGCAGTGTTCAGCCATCTCCAGGAAAGCAGGGCTCCATCACGCATAATGGTTACTTGGGAAGACAAACACCATCACTCCAAACGTCCCCCCTTCCTCCTTCTTCCCCCAGCTTTAGATGCTGAGCATGATGTCCTATGGTATGGAACATCCCTTGGGGCAGTTGGGGTCAGCTGTCCCGGCTGTGTCCCCTCCCAACTCCTTGTGCACCCCCAGCCTCCTCGCTGGTGGGGTGGGGTGAGAAGCAGAAAAGGCCTTGACTCTGTGTAAGCGCTGCTCAGCCATAACTAAGACATCCCTGTATTATCAACACTGTTTTCAGCACAAATCCAAAACATAGCCCCGTAGTAGCTACTGTGAAGAAAACTGACTCTATCCCAGCCAAAACCAGCACAAGGAGCAAGGCCAGAAAGGCTTCTGAAATTATTTCAGGCTAAAGTTGCTTTCAAAGTAGAACAAGACCCTCTGTATATATTTATAAGGCCTCCGACTCATTTGTGGTAGTGAAGAAAAAAGCAACTTATCCCTCTTCTCTGCTGTCAAAAGGCACAGAATGAGAAAAGATGACCATGACTGTGGTGTCAGTCCAAGAGAAGATGACTATCTTAATAAAGATACTTTTAAATAAAGAGCTAAAATCACAAGTGAAGTATAATGGCAGCAAGGGGGAAGCTGAATGGGGCTCAGAAAGCTAATTTTACTTTTGCTTCCCCTTTTGCTTCAGTTTTTCCTGATTTATAGAATGGGAATAATTCAGTGAAAGGCACTTTGGAATGGACTGGGGAGCAGTAATATTTTAAAACTGGGGGTTACTATTCTGCTTTAAGATTAGAGGTAAAACATGGCTTAAATTGAAGAAACATTAAGTTGATTGACAGTTATTAATATTCTCACACTTCTTTGACTTACATAATGTGATATGTAGCTATTCTTGCAAACTAGGAGAATGATGCACGTCTGATTTATCTTCATAAATCATTTTCTTTTTAGCTATAACAGCAAAGCAAACTACCTAAGAGTAATAAAACCAGGCCTGAATGGTACTGAATTTTCACTTCTAAGACAATTTGATAATCAGATGCAAGTCTTAAAATTTTCCCAGAGTTGTTTAAATGGCAATGAACATCACTTTACTAATGCTAACAAGGCTATAAAAGGAATGGGAAAGCAAAAGGTGAGGAATAACAACAGCAAATTCAAAGCAAGAGGGAGTTGAAAAGGAATGAACCAAATGGCAAGAAGATGTTAAAAAAAATTAAGAGAGAGAAGAAGAATACTCTGAAATGTTGGCTCTGCTCAATGGCACTTACTCAATAAAGAATATGCCAGGATAATATGCTGCAGTAATAAAGACACCAGGGTTCATAACATGCATCTTTTTTGGCATTTTGCTGAAATGGTAAAGTCACCGGTGCATTAAGAGAGGCTTCAAACGAGTGATACCATCTTTCTCCATCATATATAAACCCATTATATTCTTTTCAGCAATAATGAAATTCCTCTTATAATGATTTTTCCTCACTCTTGAGAACATAATTTCTGTCTATGAAATGTTTTACTGAAGAAACAAAGCCAAAGCAGAGTTTTGCCTTAGTTACCTTTGTCAGTGCATTTACCTTGGTAATATTTTCCCAGGAAAGTTCATTTTAGATTAGGTTCATAACCATAAACAGTTGCCAAATGTATTCAATCTTCAGGAAATATGGAGAGAATGTAATAAGCTGCTTCAAAGTTTGGGGATGCTTTTTTCCCCTCAAATTCAAACTGCAGTCAGTAATATGCTTGAAGTGATGCACAGTTAGACTGGTTGAAAATTTTCCACAAAAACCACTTTGATTGAAAATAACATTTTTTATAATATGCCGTTTCTTAAAGATGACGTCTGCTGTCCTTAAAAAATGGGAATGTTTTGGTTTGCCAGAACATCTGGAAGAAATCTTTCTATTCACAGTTAGAGAAGACTTCATTAAGAAAAAAGTTTTAATCTTTCCACAAAGAAAAAGAAGAATATATTCCACTTGGTTCTAAAAATTAATGAAAAAAAATATTTAATGGTTGGAAAGACGAGAAGGAGGAAATTCTACTGAGACTTTACTGAAACCAGAGGTCCTTATCATATAAGGAAAACATTTCCAAGTATATCACTTACCAGAGCTCAAAGAAGAGATTCCATAGCTACGGTGTAACAAGGAATTTTTTTCAGAAATCTCTAAGAAATATTTTAAGAAATCTTCCTCTGACATATTTTGTTCCAATTCTTAAGTAAGTCTAAAGACAGAAAAATGATTCATTGACAAATATTTTTAAGGGCAATGACACCATAAAGATTAGGTGTACTTAGACTAAGTTCTTTTGAGCAGAAACTCTCTATTACTCCATATTTATGGAGTTTCTTACACAGTACGGACTTATTGCCCATTAGCCCTAACCTTTCCTGTAACATACACACAGAGATAATGCATAGGAGGTAAAAGAATTCCAGGTGTTTTTAAAGAGCGTTTTTGTATAAATTATAAATGTTCACTGCCTAAGAGGCTTTTATAGAAGATTTGTTTTCAGAGGCTTTTGCTCTGTAAGCTTTCTTCTGTATTCCCCTACCCTGGACTCTGCAGAGCAAAAAGATTTGCTCATCCTTTCGTTGGAGATACTTGAGGATTTTGCATAAAGTTAGTTGCAAAAAGTGTCAGAATGCCTTAAATACTAAAAATACATTTAAAATTAGGGGAAAGGGCTGATTTAGATATATGGCATCATCTCACAAGCACGTTGCAAGGCACTGAAAATGGACACAAAACAGCTGCCCATTTACTTTGATTTCATCAAAATAGAAGTTGACTTGCTGCTGATGATAGGCTAAAATTTAGCTCAGGACTGGGCATATACACAAATCCTTTTGATGGAAGCGATGAACTAATAATGAATGAAGCCAACTATAATAATCACAGCCCAATTTGAAATGCAACCTGATGAGCCTGGCACAACAAGGTCATGTTGCTTTCTCCTAAGTATCAGAGTTAAGAATTTTAGAAAGGGAAAAGTCGTGCTTCTTCCTCCTGCATTGATGCCTTTAAGTTCTGTAATTGCCTGTAAGAAAATGTTTCACACATACAGTAATGAAATATGTTGTTTTATATCGTTACCAGAAATTTAATAGGTCCAATTTTCTGCTCTGTTAAGTAGTGCCATGATTGTTCAAAAATCAAGGTATTTCATGAGTCTGCATTTTCCAAATTTGCATGAAATCATACTGTTAGAGCTCTTGAGAGAGAAGAGATGCTTTGGAAGGTAAGTTTTAATTGTGGAAAGTCTACAGGCCCTGATGTGTCAATAACTTTTATAATTTTATTTATAAATTGTAGATAATATAATTTATATAGCACAATTATAGCAACATACCAATATCCTGGTTGTATATTAAGAATTCACAATATGTCTATAACAAAACAATTTTAACCATTTTAATTAAAAACCTTCACCATTTCCACAGAAGTTCAGTCTGACAGCTTTGCTGATTTCAAGGTTTTCAGTGAAGAACTGAGCAGAGGAAGGCACAGAGGAGGGTCGTTAATTGACCTGTAATCCTAACCAACAATCAAGTGAGAAAAGAAAGAGGTAGGAAAAAACTCCAAGAATTTAATCGTTCCTCCAATGTAATTTATGGCACTGACTCTGGGTTTCAATCTATTGACAGTCTTGATGGTCTTCCCCAAAACACATCATCTTGTTGCTATACGTTTCTCACCATTGGCCAACTCAGTTCACCAGCTCCCTTGGCCTATCCAAGTTCCACACTGCCCTGGCACAGCTAGTCCCCAGCATGGTGCAGAGTGAGAAAAGGCTGGCATCTAAAATTGTCCAGGGAGGAGTGCCAGGGCAGAGGGCACACTCAAGCCGAGCCACCGCTGTCTGCTACACAGCATGCTGGAAACCCCAAATGACTTATGTGCTTCCTAAGGTAGCTTTCCAAGTCCCCTAAGACAATCACCCCCTACACTTTCAGAGATACTCAGTAACTAAATGAGCTACTTTAATGCAATTATTTTTTGTGAAACTGACAACCGAGAAAATGTTTGATAGGTCTAGCATGAAAGGCTTGTATATTCATGCTGCCACCTTTAGTGTTTTTCCAATCACTCCATAACAACATTAAGCTGTGAACTCTCACACAGGAACGAAACTCACAAGCACCCAATGAAACTTTTCCTTATTAGAAGCTTGTATTACAAAAAGAAGGTTCATGTAGAAAAAGACTCATGAACATCTAAAAGAAAAAATCTAACCATTCATAAGTTAGAGATACAGATACTCTACAGAAACATATTAAAGAATTTTTTAAAGCAACGTAAAAAGACAATTCCTCCCTGTTCCATTTTCTCTAACCTGAATACATGAGGACCTGAAGGCAGGCATCTGAAGCTAGACTTAAGAACTGCAACATGTCTGTAATTTAAGTTATGTTCAGAGATCTAAATACAAAACTCTTTAGGTAACTGTGCAGGAGAGGGAGAAAGAAAAACAAAAACTCCAGCAGCTCTGCCAGTGCTTTAATACATGTTGAAAATAAATAAATACGAGGAGGGCACAGGACCTTGACCTCACAGCTTTACAATTTGTATCACAGAATCATATTTTGAGTCCCTGTGTAGCAAAAGAAAATAAATAGGAATTATGTCTAAGTAAAAAAGCAAAACAAAACAAAACACCACCACTCCTCCCTCCCCAAAAACAAACCAAAAAATAACAAAAAAATGCTGCAACACAACATGGCAAGGAAGAAACTTCTTAACACACACTGTTAGTCCAGAAGCATGTCTCTGAGCTCTGTTAAATTCAAGAGTTCTGGTTTTGCAGACCTCAGCAGGAAGCTAATATCAGCCTTTCATCACAACAAAGATGCACTGTGCATTTGAAATGGTTTTCATTATCCTGAATATAAGTTAATCTCCTTAAACATAAAATAGATCAAACAAACACAGATTCATCCTTACCTCAAAGCCAGAGAATTCCCAGAC
The DNA here is from genome assembly GCF_018139145.2 of Gymnogyps californianus. NCBI lineage: Eukaryota > Metazoa > Chordata > Aves > Accipitriformes > Cathartidae > Gymnogyps > Gymnogyps californianus. The sequence continues at coordinate 17,189,265 of NC_059484.1, forward strand.
TATAAGGGAAAGTGTTTCTGAGGCTTTAACATACAAGAGGAGAGACTTAATGTTCAAAAGATGCTGCTAAAATGGCAATGTCTTTTTTTGCTTACTTTTCATGAAGCTGTTTGCAGGGCAAAAAGCTTTCTTTGCAATGGTTTCTAACAGCTGTAGGATGTCTCAGAATTTCTCAACCCTGTAATAACACAAGGAAGGAAATTATTTTGTGATTTTTTTTTTCCCCAGCTCCTCATTTTCCTCATTCTATTAATCATCTCTTATGTATGACACTACTGCAAAAACCCCATTTAGAAAGCCAAATGAAGCCAAATAATTTTGGCAGACAGACATATCAGTCATTTGTGCTCGACACATTTCAAATGGCATGGTTCCTTTCAAGCTTTGCTCCCTCAGAGGATTCAGCAAATGAGCATGTTTTCAAAAACTATTGAGATCTTATTAACAATACTTTAATAAGCAGAAATAATAATGTTAAAGAGGACAATTCTTTTTTGTAAAATGAGCCAAAACAAATACTATCACCTTACCACTTAGTGTTGTGTATCATTTTAGTTTGTTCTTTCATAAGTTGTATACATCTTTGATATTGATACCAGGTTTCAAGTCACGTTAAATCACTTTTAACAGCCATTAATTATTACTGCTAAAAAAAGCATATTATCCATCTCATGGTAGTCACTTGTGCCTCCAAAACTCCCACACAAATCCAGGAAGACTTTGCAATGATCAAGGCCTAGCACCTATGCACATACTAAATTTACTTTTGTTTATGCCAAAAGGAAGTAAGAAGGTTTCACTGCTGCCCCCCAGAGAATGAGGCAGTGCCCGGCTTCTCCGGAGAAAGCCTGCATGAGGTTATGGTTCAGAGAAACAAAGTCTGTTTTCCAGGTATAAAAAGCTAAATGCCATGCTTTCTTCATTAGGAAAAAAATTACTACTGCTGACCCAGGGAGATCCTTTCCTTCTTGAAACTCAATGAAACCATAGATTAAAGGTACGTCTCTACAGAATGTAAGTAGCAAATTCAGGTAGGAAAGATTCTTAACTTCATTGAGAGCTGAAGTAGTCAGCTTAACACCAAAGTACTTTGAAATTGCATATGGAAGACATGGAGCCTGCTTTTTTTTGTTGATCAATTTGTACACGTGCACACAAAGGAGAAATCAATTTTATTGGTTGTGTGGCAGTTTTCTGAGTGAAATGGCATATAGCAAAGAAAATCTTCAGCTACTGTAGGAGAGAGGGAAATTTCAAAGGCCGTTGGGAGTACTAGAGTAGAAACACTGACACCGGATATAGTAACTTCTGATGACCAGAGGCTGTAACCTGCTCTGTATTTCTGCAGCATCCTCAGATTTACTCTTCTGTCCTGTTATGGGAATACTCTACATCCTGTGGAGCTTGCAGCAGTATGCTTATACTCAACTAGCAGTTTTCTAAATTGCCCATTGAACAACACACAGCAAGGTTGTTTTATACTTTGCGCGTAGCACAGGCTGCAATTACATCAACATTTCAAGTTTAATTACAAGCAAGATAAATAGACTTTTAGAAATATTGCGTAGAAGTTACGTGACATTCTACTGGAAAAACATGCAAATTATTTCAGCTTTCTTGCTGGGCTCTAACAAGATTCTACTTTTAAAAAGCTACTTTGTATATATACACCCCTCTCAGGTATTTTTACAAGGACTTCTTAATCATTCAGCTGCACCTTCTGTTCTCAATTCCATCAGAGGAAGATTTAAGAGGGACTGTAATGACGACCTGTAGGAATGAGACTGGGCTGGTAAGTCACTTTTCAAGAGCTGCCACTGAATTCTGGAAATTAGTTGAGAACAGATCTCTGAATTGCCTCTAGCCCCGTAGAAATACACACAATGAGACTGAACAGCTTGTCCATTTTATTGCATCAGCTAAATTCTGCGCTTAACATATTCACTGCAGAAAAACCCAAAACAGGTTTGACTTATAAATGGCTACAGACCACTTACAAACACAGCAAAAATACAGGTAATTATATTACCCTATAATTCTATGTTAATATTCTTTATCTGTTATCAGTGATGTTTGTTTGGACATAAATGATCTAACATTGTTTTTCCAGGAACCATTCTAACAAACTGCTTTGGTACAGATCCATTCATCTTCCGTCATCAGTCAGGTTATCAAGAATGTTATGCCCTGAATTTGCTATATACCTCTTGTGTTTTCCTAACATTAGTTTTGTAAGTTACTTTAAAATACACATTGCCTCACACAGCTTTAACGTCAGATAAATCAGTCCTATTTCATTCATTTTAACCAAACCACAAATTCACAAAAATTTTCATCCAGGCTTTATGCTCTTAGTAAGATAATATTCCAGTTGTTTCAGGCAGAATTTCTGTTCAGATAAGATTATTTTTAAAAATGCACAACCCAAAAAACCCTCTTGCACTTACTGTGATATAATATGATCAGCATACAATAAAGGATGAATAAAAATAAAGTTGTTAGCTTCTCTTATATCCTACGAGCCAAATGCAGGCCAGAAGCAGTGAATGCAGAAAAAAAAAGATTAAACTGGAATAGTCTGAGGTTTTTTATTTCTCAGTTTCAGAGGCAGCAAGTTTTCTAAGCATACCATTTAGCAGCCTGGTTGTAAATGAATGAATTGCCATACCAACTGGTTACCCCGCTACCAAAATTCAGCCACTAGAAAACATGAAGGCTCCATTCTAATGGTCATTAGAGAAGACATTTCTGTGGTGCTGATCTGAAACTGCACAAGATCAGAGTCCTCACAGTCAGCACATCTATGGAATACAGTGGAAAATTTTCATCCCTGGCATTTAATTCTCTCCCACCTTCTGACATGCTGTAAAACTTAGCAGAACATAACCCATAACAGACATAAGCACTATGTTCATCAACTGGATTACGATGCATGCTGGACACACATTAAGCAATCCTTGTGTTCTTGGAGCAACCACTACAGTCTCCACACAAAAAAAAAAAAAAAAAAAAAAAAAAAAAAGATGCAAAACATCTTTCCACAGAACAAGTGAAATATTGTGTTCTGTCAGTATGGTTTTTTCATATATGGTATGTATAGGCTTTTTAAAAAATAAAACAATGCCTCCTACCTCAGTTTTGGTTTCACTGAAACTGATTTCTTTCTTCCCCCCTCTTCAAATTTTTCTATTCAGAAACGGAACTAAAAAATTCACCTCTACTGCTTAAGCTGACCCTGAGAAGTACTCAGCTTCCTTAATTGCAAAATTTAACAAGATTTACAATGATTCTGCTTTTCTAGATTAAATTATTGAAATCTAGTGCAACAGCAGCAAATGATCCATGGAGAAGTCATTATGGAAAATGTAAGGACAATAAACTGTTCATGAAGAAAGTGGACTCAGTTACTGGTTCAGTCTACTCTTCTGACCAACACCTGAATAAATCTATAGGCTATCTGATGTCTACACCCCCAGTTGTGAACTAGGATTAATGATTCTGTAACTCAAAAAAAATCTTGCAACAATGAAATCCATTACTTACAGTTGTTCAGACGACACAATGAAAAGGAATGCAAGAAAGAAGTCTTCTAAAATCTTCAAACCAGTGCTATCAACTGCCAGAGAACAGATCATTCCCTTCTCATTTACATTACATCCAAATCTGATGACTAATCTATTCATTCTGTTCAGCTCCCCAGGAAATTTGGGATTTCAGCCTTGAAAGAGGTAGATTCCAGCTGTAACATCCTCAGAACTGTAAGGTTTCAAAAAGTTTGTTCTAAAACTGTCCTTTCGAAGACATCATTCTTGTCCTGCTGTACCTTGGTGCTATATAAATATTACCATGGCTAGCAGTAGTGCTGCTAAGCGCTGACTAAGCACAGAGCACAGTACTCTCAACATATCTGACCTGTTATAAAGCCTCTTTTTGATCTCCACGCTGCTTTTAAGTAAACTATTTAAACTATTGATTCTCTTTCCCACAATCCAATTTTATTTAAACTGAGAATTTAAGAGAGCCAAATAACTCTTTCTATTGACCATGCAAAGGTTTGCATCTGTTATGCTGGAAAAAAGGCTGGGTCGTGGTGGGCAACCCTCATTCACTGTTAATAATTCACTTGTCATTATACATAGCACTTTTTTTAAATTTTAAATTGATATAATTGCAGTAGGCAAGAAAATAGGAAACTGCACGCAGCTTTTAAAGACATTCAAAGGCTATTCAAGATGTTGAAGAGTTGCACAGAAGCATTTTGAATGATTTTTACAAGTACTTTCTGTTTTTTTCATCCATTACATTCAGCAGTAAGTAACCAACTGTCAGCTTTTGTAACACTGTTCAGAGGCAGGAATGCTACTTCTACGACTTAAAGAGTCTATTGAGGCACATGTCTTGAATGTAGAGAGGAGAAAATAATCCAAAGGAATACTTTGGCATGTTATGACACAGGAAAAAAAATAATCCAAAATGCAGAATAAATGCTTTGATTAATGTTTTCCAATATACTTTTAAAATTGTGCTTTAAAAATAAATCTATTTCTATCACAAAAATCAAAATTCTGAGACCAAGTTTCACACATATATCTTCTGTTTGGTTTACAGTAACTATCACATGTACTAGGATCCAAGTGTTGGGACACATACAGAACAGTCATTGCAACTAAAGACAACTTAGAGAGTAGAGCAGAAAACTTCAAACTGTGAACCAGATGGCTCCCTGAGAAGGGAAGCCTCCCCCTCAAATTTTCCTCCAAGTTATTCTGTCCATTTAGAATGAGGTTTCCCTGTCAAAATAACAGAGTTTGGAAACATGTATTGTGAGATCAATACAAAACTAGATTCAACAAAATGTCCTTTGTCTTCAGGGAATTCCTTTCCCACCTGGTATAGCAGTCTCAGTCTGTTAACGGTCTTACTGAAACATTTCTTTCAGGTTATGCAACTCACAACTCTTCCTCAAAGGTTGTGGGTTTGGTGTTGGGTGATTTTAAATTTTTAACTGTTATATGACATTACTTCACACCTAGATCCCTCTACATTTCATAGTAGAAAAGGAGAAAATATAACAAACTTTTTCAAAGTAGTCTTGCCCCAAACTCGCTCTGATTGTCATTACAAAGACCATCCACTAAGACTTTTGCAAAAGGCCTGCAAATTGTTAACCGCTTTGCTTCCAGATACTATATGCAGTATAACAGATACAGCAATCCCACCGTCCCATGAAAAATATTGTGTGTATCAGCAGACAGAACTTTCAGCATTACTAACTCCAAACATTCAAAGAGTAAGAGAGAAGCTACTACAAAAAAGAAAGAATAGTGATTCAAAAGGACTCACAAAAAAAAATTTAAGATTACAGCGTTAAGAAAAATAAATGTGTGAGCCTAGCAGCTTCTCACTTGTGGGTTCCTAACTTTTTCTATACAGTCTTGAAAAACATAAAAGATGAGATTCAGATATAACCAAATGACTCTAGGAATAGGATATTAAAAAGAAATTACCTTCTGCAAGTGTGTAGTGCTCTCACATACCATATTGTGTCTTCAGGCACACAAACTGGCTCTGTGCAACTAGTTTATCTCTAAAAGCACAGAAGATACTTTTAGATACACTACCTCTAAGCCATAGCATAAATCTCAAAGGCAAACCAGCTGACCTGTATACCCACTGGTTTGGTTTGATTTAACTTTGGAATCTCTGAAATGTCTGTGGTTGTGTGATGGAATGTGTTCAATTGTGCATTTTCATTTCAGCACACTGCTCCGTGCTAATTCTTTTCTGGCCTTCTCTAGAAGAACTTCAGAATGGCTGTTTCTGATTGATTGTTCAATTCAATTTAATTTACATTAGAACACTATCAAATTATTTTTGCATTTAACATTTATTGTATGAATACAAACATATAACCAGACATTCAGATAAACTGATTTTGGAATACACTAGAACAAGGCTTTTCAATAAAAATATTCTAAGCTGTTACTGCTAAAATGTGTTGTTCTTTTCAGGGGGAATTTGAAAGAGTAAAATAATTTGTTAAAGAGCATGTAATGTCCCAATAGGAAGTAAACTACTTTTTAAATGTCATTCTGCACATTAGAAAATCAAATCTCTGAAATCCTCAGCAGCAATTGCATATACTGGATTACAGAACTCTACTTGTTAGACAAATGGGGGACTCAATCTGTCAAAACTTACTTTCAAGTTCATTATGTCAGAAAATTGTTCTTCCTGAAGCATTTAAAGCAAACTTCTGACACATTGATGAAAATAAGAAAAAAAAAAAATTTGCTTTGAAATTCTTACTCTCCAGATGGTGTAGAAATATGGAACATAACCATAAAACTACATGTTTACAAAGCATGTGAACAGAAAGATTATAACATTAATGAAGTCTACTTTTCACCATCCTTTTATTTATTTTAAGAGTAAAGTATATTTTTCCAGCCCAGCTTCTCATTTCTGATCCATTCTTTTAATTCTTAAAAAAAAAAAATCCATTAAAATGCCGAAGATTTTTTTTCCCCCAAATGGTATTACCATATAAATGAGGAAAAGCCAGCAGGTATAGTCTTTGATTTTAGAGCTACTTTGCTTTTAGAATGAAATGAAGCATTATCTGAACAAAGTTGTTACCTAATGTGTCCAGTAAGTAGCTTTATCATGGACAACACCTTCAAATTAACAATGGCTTAAATAACAAAATGGCAAAGGATGAGAACTGACAGTGAAAAAAGGTGTAGTCCAGATGTTTCATATTCAGATCCGAGTGAATAATCGTCACCCTCTAGGGTAAGGCTGTGTCTTGCCCTCCAGATCTGTGTTCTCCTTAGAGCAGTGCTGTCCCTTTGACCTGCCGTCTCAAGTCTGTACTTGGATATGCATAGAGTCTTACTTAAGAACTTAACATTGCCTCGGGTTTCTCTGCATGTGCACTGTTTTTAGCTCAGTATTTCTGGACACAGTCAGGTACTTGCTTCTTGCTCCAGTCTAGACATGGAAATAGTGAATCCGGCATCTCTGAGCTACAGATAAGGTTAGCAGATGGCAATACTCACTTTATCTTATTAATACCTGAACCCCACACCTGAAATAATGCCATTTCCCTCTGTGCTGTAGAGTGGAAAATTAAGTACATTTTTACATGCCAAGTTGCTGTCTAGATTTCCTATCAGGAAACCCAAGGGTCACCAGGGCATGACAGAGAAGAGAATGCTTTACTCCTACCCTCTTCTCAACATATTTCCTTCTGTGGCCTGCTTGTTAAGGATATCTTAGTACTGGAGAGGGAAGGCCACATTCTCTCACATTTCCTACTGGAGATCTACATTTCTTTGTCCTCTTTTGCAAAATAACTAGATTATTTATCTTTCAAACAGAAGATCACTACTGCATATTAAATATCAACATTTATTAGAATCATAACCTGGCACCAGTCTCTTCCATGCTGCTGATTGCCTCTTGAGTACACCAGCTGCACTCATTTATATTCTGTAATATTTAAAATCTTTTTAGCCACTGGTTAGTGATAATTACGTCAGATGATCCCATGAAGCTTCATGTTTATCTATCCACAAGTATTTCTCAAAAAAAAAAATCCCAAAACAAGACAGATTGACATGACCATATCTTTTCAGGACATACAGAACAGAATTCCCACTTGGTGCAGCATGTTAAATGCTCATTCAACGCCCACGCTTATTTAGAAAGAATTTAGATGTTATGGAAACTTCAGAACACATACGAGTGCTGTAATCCAAATGCCCAAGAAAGGAAGAGAGGGGAAAAGACCGACCAGTTATAACAACAGAATCTGTGAAACAAGTCAGAAAGTCTGTGAAGAATGCTTAGCAGAAAAAGCAAGCATAAAAGGGCACACAACTTGAATGAATCCAAGTGATGATATCTTCTTTAGCCAGAGTAAATGGGGACACAATTTAATACCTATGGAATATCCATGAGTTCAGGCCTTTTCATGTGTACTGTACTAGAGTCTTACACTAGGTGGATCAAAGTGAATAGCTCCTGATCTGAGACTTTACCCAGGAGCTGGACGTTGAGTTGTCTTTCATGTCTTGGACCACCCTTAATCCTCTTACAGTTTCACTAGCACAGTTAACTATGTTGCTGAAACAGTCAACAAATAGGATGGAAAAACCATCAAAAAACACTGGCCCTCTTAGTAACTTCTGGCTGTAGAAGGACTAGAGAGAGAATCTTTCAATAGAGATTCCTATAAATTGAAGTAGGCATTGGCTCTGTCTCATGGCAAAAGATATGTGACTTTCAAAGCTTCAAAATCTTTTTTTTTTTTAACTACGGGGAGGGGGGGGTTCAGCATACAATAAACAGATTTAGGTAGTTTCTAATGAGACACAGAGAGGTTCTTTGGTGAGTAAGCAAATGGATGACTGCCAGTGCTCAGCAGTATCTTTGATAATCCATTTGAAAAACAGCCCTTTAATCTGAAGATTAACAAAGGAATTGCAAAAGGAATCTCACTAAGACAAAAGAGGAATAAAGAGACGCAGCTTCATCCAGGAGCTACTCTACAAGTTGTCTCAGATCTGTCTCTCCAGATTTGGGTTTGTACAAAGTCACATACACAAATCTCCTACCATTAATGATGAGTCTAATAGCTGTCCCCTAAGGGTTATTTGGTTGTCCCGTATAGAAGAGAGATTGCCAATGAATCAAGGATGCCACCATGATGCTGGTCGATAAGAATACCTCTTGCACACAGCTAGCTAGAAATATTACTTTAAGTACCCATAAGAAAGTCTCTCCTTATGAACAGAAACTTGTGTGTAAAATAATGTTCTCTTTAAAATAAAATCTTTATCTTAGATATGTTATAACATGGAAAAGACTGTGACAGTCACAGAATATACTGACAAAAACCGTAACTCTCGTTTTGCTGCTACACGTGAATGGAGCTGCTGGAAGCTCTTGCAGATTGCAGAAGCATATGAAGAAACAGACACGTGGAGATACCTTCAGGAAATGCAAAGTCTACCATGTCCACCCACTCAAGCCTCTCAAATGTTACATAAAGGGCATCAGCAATGCACAGCCATGGTCTTCTCCCCATCTCCAACATGCTAACCAAACATGAGATTATTAAATCTTCACTGTGTGTCAGCCAGCAGGCAAGTAGCTAGAAGCAGTTCACTTGTCCCTTTCTCACCAATTAGAATAAATACTCTCAAAAAATGGCTCCCTTAGACCTCACAAGCATTTTGATGGACAAAACTGGCCTTTATAGAAACAACCATAAACGGATTCCCCTCCATAGCTTTGTCAGAGCTGTACACTCAGGTCTCTGTTTATCATCATGCTGTTATATTCTAAATCCTTAATGGTAACAACTGACTTGAGGCTATTACAGATATGTTAGGGCTTCTTTCCATAAATGAAACCAGGAAAAGTTTGGTAAAATGAATCTGATCATTACCAAAATGAACCTGAGGCAAACCAGTACTTGTTACTTCACCAGACAGGGAGGGAGGGAGGGAAGGACAGACAGAAGAGAGAGAAGTTCCTTTCTGATAATAATCTTGTGGTAAGCTGTGCAGCATCTGCTTAAGATCGCCAGGGAGCAGATTTTATCATGGGAAAAGCAGATATTTATTAAATTTCTGGAAACTTAAAGATCCACCACTTCCAGTTTCGACTTCCAAGTGCTTGCCAGACTTAAAATTACAAATTATGGATTATTCATAAAACATCTCAAATAGAAAAGTTGTGCCATTTCTCCCAGGTCACAAGGTTAAAATATCTCATTTCTGAAGGTACAGATCAGGAGCAATTCTAATCAAGTCAGCAGAGTTGTATGGAGGTAGGGGGACATGATAATCATCTCCCCTCACATCCAAAGTATCATAGAAGCCACCTGCTTTGTTACAAAACAATCACTTCTTCTCAAATGAATACAAGACAATCAGACAATTAAAGTGTAGGAACTATTCACAGTTACAGTAAGGTTTTAGCTGGGATTGTGCATCTTGAGAATCTCCATTCCACTCTGTAGCAAAAAAGAATACAATACAAAATTCCAACCGCAAATTTGAAATGTTACTTCTTAGCGACAACTACTTTCACAAGTATGAGGTTAACTTTATACTATTCTTTGGAGTTCAACATGGTCATCCATCACCGTAAGTTTTGCTGTGATTACCATACAATGATCATCTAATCTTCATCCACTGAATGGAAATGAAGTGCTATGAGTATTACAGCAGGAATCCTGAGGGTTACTGAATTGCTTTTAGAAGAGCCTATTAATATCATTGCTACAATAAAATACTGAAGAACTTTCCACAAAAAAGAGAAGTACAAAAAATCTAGGACACCTCTAAATCCTGTAATGTATTGATCTTTATCACTCTACAAATGTATTTTTCTATATCATATTAAAGAAAAATACCAAAACTACTGACAAATACATAGGTGTTATAATTGTTTTCTGCGGAACAAGAAAAAGAGTAGTCTGTAAGAATCTCTTCTCAACAGGTCACATTTCATCTTGATATTCACTTATTTTAGAACATTAGCATTTTAATATCGCAATGCTGAGAATTTTTGGCCATCTATAGACTATAATCTAAAATATATAATATTGTAGTATTTAAAGAATTGCACATGTAGTCTGTCATAGAAAAGTTACAACTCTGCAACCCAAAGACATTGACTCTGTAAGATTTGGTGCCATTTTAATAAGAAAACTCTTGTTCCATTCAGGACTATATGTTGCTTGAGCTTAAAGTACAGAAAGATCGTGTATCAGAAGATATCTGAATCTTGACATGAAAGGTAGGATTCATCTAAGTTAGTTGTCTAGGTTTCCTTTAGTCAATAGGCAGAAGCAGGCACCATTCACCTCATTCTAACACAGCTATCCAAATTAGGTCAGATGAACTGCATCCGAAAATTAATTGTCTGCTTCACTCCAGTGGCTGCAAAACAAGTCTAACCAGTTGGCTGAAATACAACGATAGTGTAGCTAGCTCAAGTTAGATGAGATGAATCACATTTAAAGTGTGTCTTTTGCTCTGTTAAAGCCTGAAAGATCACCAGCCTCTCAGAATTCTATAATGAAAAATCAAGACTGAAATATCACTGCACTGCTTAGCTAGCAGTATGGACACTGATGCCAGTTCACTTGGAGAGGGATTTTCACTACCCCTTCATATAAGTTGTTCCCTGAAAGTAAGATCTGTCCTCTCCTTTAAAAAAATGAAAATAGTTTATAGGTGACTTTGCCCTGCTGAGCCAACATATGGTACTTCAGTCTAGTCACGGCAGGTGTTCCTGCTGGAACCCTGATTATTTCAGCTAACTATGGAATGACAAACAGGGAACAGAAGAATAATGAGAAGCAAGTATGGAAAGAAAAGGTCAGGGAAAAGTCCTAGCACTTTCAGCACCTGAGATTTTAGCTTACGGAAAAATGGAATTCTCCAGAGAGTCAGTCATTCATGGCATGAGGAAACCATTTCCTACAGTCCATCTAAGGTACTTAGGAATGGCAAGTAACATTGTTCCCACTCCAAAGGTGTTCGGACAGTAAGCTGGGGTATACAGTAATTTAGTGACTTCGTTCGTACGGGAAACCTGAAGGGAGATGAAATGAAAGCCAGTTTTCTAAATCCCAGACTTGCACCTTCTTGATGGAACCACACTTCCTCTGTGATATGGTCACAGCCAGAGTGTCACAACCAAAATGCCTGCATATTTGTCTGCTTCGTGAAATGCCGCCCATAATAGCCCCAAAAAGGCCAATACGGTGGGATAAAGACTTGTATCTATGCAGATGTGACGGATGGCTTTAACACAGTGCAAGTGACACTTAAAACCTGCAGTTGCTACTCTAGCCCTTAGATGAAAACTATGCCACTCTCACCTGCTCTGATATTCTTCAGTCCAGTCATGGGTAAGGATGGTAGATTTTAGTTACAGCCTGGTTTCAATTTTGTGTACAGGCTGATTAATCAGGCTGTATGTGGGGAGAAATTGATTTCACTTAGATGGAAGACTCAGTAACACAGCAGCAGCTGTGTTGTACGTAAAACAGCATGACTACGCATGCATCTGTGGGTACATAAGAGCCAAATAACGCCCTTTAGCTTGCACTGTATAAATCAAACCAAGTCACCAGATGATATGACTAATATTATGAGGTATTTATATTTATTTGTTATTTAAAATGCTATAGTAAGGTATTTTGAACTAAAAGCAGTGCACTGCAATATGAGAGACAGAACAGACAACTGAAAATCCAGAATTCAAATGAATTCAAGTTTTTCCTCATTTATATTAAAACCTTTATCATTTATTTTTAAGGCATTTTCCCTCATCAGACATATTGCAACAGTGATACAGAAATAGTCTAGAGAGCCCACCTGTTGAGTTAGTGTGCAGATTCAAGCCCTGCACTGACTCAAATATGAAAGCAGACGAGGCTGCGTGCCTCAGTACACGAGAGAAGCAGTATCCTAGTAATGTGGCAACTTATTCCTCTGCCCTCTTCTGGTCTCTCTGTCCTGCCTATCTGAAATTTTATAGCTGTTTCATTTTCCTGGTTTGCAATAACATTTAGTAATTCTTACACTCCTAATTCTGGGACTTGAGAAAGACGTCCTCAATTGGGCCATTTATTTAACTGCAACCATGCATAACAGAACCTGTGCTCCTTTAAGGAGCCTGTGACCAGGGTTTAAAGTGACCGGTATCATCTTAAACAGTTGCATTTACCACTAAATAGAACAAAACGTTATAGAACATTATTTCAGAATAATACAACTCAGCTCATCTAACCTTATGCTTCTCTGCTACCCAGCAAAGCTACAGGAACAGGTTTAATTTATAGTCTTTTAGGAAATTCAGTGCTCCTGTGACTATGACTTTTCTCAGAAAGCAAATCTCTCACTATGCCTGTCAGGGTTCACACCATTACCTTTGCCCAACGAACCGTGCTGTAAAGCACTCGTTTTGCCTTACTCTCCTTCAATCCCATCAGTCACCCAAATAGCCACGTGTGAGCTCTCTTCCACGAGAATGCCATCGTTTGGCAGCTAAACTCAGTAAAGCCACAGGACTTTTGATCAGGGTACTAGAGCATAGCCACCCACCTGCCTGCCGTGACAGCCTGACAAAGCCACCTCAAGATCCTGACACAGGAAACATTTCACACGTGAGAGTTACCAGAGCTGACCACTGACAGACAATGCCATTTCATCAACACTTGAAAAGTTTCAGATTTGTTCCCTTATTTCCCAGTGGAATAAAATTCCTAAATATTTGAAAACTTTTGTAAAAGTAGAAGTTTAACATGATGTCTGTTTTCCAGCTGGAAAAACAAACAAGATTGAAACATTTTCAGTGCTCCTCTCTTACTAGTTGTGCCAAGAGAGCTCCAGAGCTTGGAAAACATCCACACTTGAAAATGGGACATTTAAAAGGTACCCATGAAACATTCTGTGCTTCAAAAGAAATGCGGATTTTGGCAAAATACTCTGAACAGTTCTATTCATGACAGAGAGGAATCTATGAAAACAATGGTGGGGGGAGAAGAGGGCCTATTGTGTGTTTGCCACCTACCAATGTTTCCGTGCTCAGGCAAGTTTTTAATTGCTAAAGAAATAATATAAATTAAGCTCTTTAAAAAAAAAAAAAAAAAAAAGAGAGAGAGAGATTGAGACTTGAAACACCTAGGGAAAAGCCTGTTGAAGAGAGAAGGGAGCTGCTTCCTGCTTGAAAGTGGCTAGGTAGCTGAATGTGGAGCACATACCCAAAAATATAATGGATCCTGACAAAATTAAACAAGTATTCAGGGCTTTTTAAATCCGCGTTTAGAATTCATTAGTTATTCTATATAAACGATTGTGGCATGTTTCCCTTCTTTCCTTCACTGTGGCCCAATTCTCATTTACACTATTTGCGCGTTAATGTCTCTCTGCATTGCCAGAGCAGCAAAAAGGGGCCTTAAAGTAAGTGACCATTAGGCACTATGGCTATGTAATTTTTATTTCCTTGTTTTACTTCAGTTCTCTCCAAGTCTACATTGTGCAAACCTTATTGTCTACGCAGGTCTTCAACTTTTTATCCCCTTATTACCGTGCTCTTAATATCTTGTAATGACTTCATGTTTTAGAATAAACCACCTATCAGCTGTTACGTGCTTTTCAGATCATACAGAGTGCAACAACTGTTTCCTCTGATATTTTCAGCGCTTTTCTACATGTATTGTTTGTTTAACTTCGTTTCTGATAACATGCCATTTAAAAGGATAAACTCTAGGATGTCAGAGCAAGTTTTCAAAGGATTTCAAATGCCAGCTGTCCTTGAAATCAAATCTTTTTCTAGCAGTTCTGAGCAACAAGTGGAAAAGGAGGGCAATGGGAAAATATGGTGAATTCCAGACTCATTTGCATGTAGACTTTTTTGGCATTGCCTTCTGTTTCCATAATGTTTGCTTTGTTCAACATGCCTACTATGAAAGCAGACACATGGAGAAAGTGATCCAATTCTTAAACACTACTGCTGAATCTCCCCTTTAGAACAGGATTACAAGAATTGTCCCAATATCCAGTTAGAAATATTAGAATCCATTAAAATATAGAACTTTATACAAGAAGTGAAAGAATAAGACCAACAAGCAGGATACATTTATTTTCTCCCTCTCTGGTTTAGCTATTAATATCAGAAGAATTAAGAAATAAAAACTACTGACCGAATGGCATTTGATGAGAGCTCCTCCAAAACAGCTTTCTTCTATTTGTATTTTCACACACTATTTTTGGGGATCAGCTCTAAGTATATGGACTAGGGGTATTATTTTTAAAGGCTACTTATAATCCATGTGAATATTCCCCCCCAAAGGAGTAACTAGAAATAAAACCTCAAGGCTTAGGAGTTAAACAGAGTCTTTTCTTCCTTGCTTCGTTTGCTGAACCAGCTTGAAATGGTTACGTAAAGATGATGCACCATAAATCTGGAAGAACTGCACTATCGCATAAAGGCGGGGGGAGGGAAAGACACCTTAATACTTAAAAGCCATATTTTACATAAGCATCAAGCTTAGAAAATGACAGCCACATCCACTGAAAAAGAACACTGTGTCTCAACTCCCACAGAGCACAGCTCAGCAGGAGTCACATGCATCACAACTGTTCGTGCAACCACTCAGTAAGGACAACAAATTTCAGCTATAAGGGACCATCAATAGTTTATGAAGCCTGTGCCTCTTTTCTCTCCTCTCCCCCATCCCACCAGAAACGGGAAGAAATACTGCTTACGGGTCCTCTAGGTCTCTGTGTTTTCCAGAGCCACCTTCTGTAACAGAAAACATAGGTTTTCATTGGTCACAACTATCCGTATTTAAAACATTGACTTAGTCAATGCCACCTGATTTCAAGTTGGCAGTTATCAAACACAGTAAGAGGAGAAAAAACAAACCGCCCCAAATCGTTTTGCTTGAACATATCTGTATCAGGACGTGAATCATAGAATCACCATATCATTCAGGTGGGAAGGGACCACAGGAGGTCTCTCGTCCAACCTCCCAGACAAAGCACAAATACACCACTGTTTTCATATGTGCGTTACTGAATGCCCAATATATACAGAAATAGACATATTTTTAGATGAGTCTGTGATGTGCAACAAATTTTTGGGACTGCCCTCATGGTCTATTACTTTCAAGAATATGCCTCGCAGCCATTTGTTCTAAAACTGGTTCTGGACATCAGGGCTCAATCATCTCAGTACCTGTTCCCTACAGAAGTCAGGAACTGCCACTTATGTCTCTGAGAGATGCTTGCCTCAATTCCAATGGAACAGGATCTCTTCAGTCTTTCTAGCTGCAAAGGTATTATTTCTGAACTACATATGAACTAAATATGCTTGAAATACATCATAAAATGGCACTGACTGGTCAGAAGACAGGGCTATGTTTATACAGTGCTTTTGGGAATTTCCATATCACAAGCTTCTTTTCTACACAAGCCAGTCCACAGAATTGAGTTTTACCTATTTCACTAAAGGCAATAACAGAATTTTCTTATATTGAAGACAGGATATCTGGGACAACTCCTCTATCAATTGGCCCATCATGCTTTCTCATGAACAATATTGTAAACCCATGCTTTGTTCAGGTGCAACACAATGTATTACTTCACCCAAGAGAATAACATTTATTTCTAATGCTTTTATTGATCTTCATTTTTGTTATTTGCCTGAATGGTGCTAAAACCATGGTATAAGCAAACCAGCCTAGTGCTTAGAACATGCCAAAAGTCTTAATATACTACATTACATCCACCATGCTGATCAATATTTTCCTTTTAGCCACTGCTGGAAAAACATGCAGTTACCTTTCAGAAACTTCCGTAACAACTCATTAGGATTAAGAGATATAGGCTTGACTGTTATGGATGTTCTTTTAATGCCAGTGAACATCGGCTTTTTCTATGATTTCAAAGGCTTTCATATTATCACTTGAGTGATGCTACTTGCCAGGTGACATACATATGAATGTTGATGATGCTCTTTTTCTATGCTAACAGAGAATCCATATTAGTCATGAGAAATTATGTGATTCCAGAAAAGTCACAAATATGCAACAATAATAAAGCACATGACGATTTCAAGAAGACACAGTCTCTGGGGTTTTTGAGCCCCTGAAAAAATAGCTGGTTTACTTAATTCTGCAGATGCAGGGTTGTTGGGAGTTATATCAGCAGATTTTTGGATAACAGCCAAACCTGATACATCATAACAGTATTCCAGTATTATGCTTTGTGATTCTATTAATTTCATTATTTCAGTGAAGTTACACAGGCTTAAAAACGACGATAGTGAATTAGGCTGGGAGTATTTGAATTCCTTCTGTAGACTGGCTTGTATAAAACTGTGTGGGATAGAAAAGAGAAGGCTAGAATTTGAGTTATTTATATGAAGAATAAAATAGAATACTAAAAAAAAAAAAAATCTGTAAATCATTAAGTAAATGCAACAAGAGGAAAGAAGGAAAATTACACTTCTTAAGAACTACCCCAAAACACAAGTTTATTTCCAACAAAAGATACTACTCAACAGATATGCAAACTCACTCACTGTATTCCCAATGCTCCAGTCTTCGTCAGCTCCATAAATCACAATAAATCACGTGCAACATATTTAAAATAAACAAAGAATTAAATGACCCCTTGAAAGACAAATAATCACTAATTTAGAAATGTTTTGGAAACTGATAACTTGTATAAATGGAAAATTATGAATCATACCCGATTCCACTCAATTCCCAGTGGTAATAATAGATTAATGCTTAATTCATTAATCACTGGAAAACACAGTAGTGTTACAAAAGAAATGTGTTGGGACTGCTGCATTAATGTTCACCATGGTGTGAGATTAATGTGTGGCCTACACAATAAGCACCTAGCCAGTGATATTGCTGTTTATAAAACTGAACCTTCTTTCTGTCTTAACTTTTTTATTCAACAGCCTGCCCTGGAAATCAAAGCTATAGAGCACGTTGTTTTTTCTGATCCCACAGCATCTTTGGTTTGCTCACAAGTCACAAAACTACAGAGTCACAATGCTAACTTTCCATGTTTTAAGCAGTATCTTGCCAAGGTACCAGTGTAGTATTAGCTTTGATCAGTCAGACACTCAGTCTCCCCCAACAGACACTGGAGCTGGCTTCTGAGTGTTTTAGTGGCAATTCTCAAGAGCTGGTCAGCATCAGTGTTTCCGTATCTACAGTGTTTCTTAACTTGTTCCGATTCCTTCTTTAATACTTATTCAGCATGCTCGCCATGCTGCTTAATTTTCCATTACAGCAAGGGATTTGTAATAAACACTCGATAAATACAACATTTCCCACAGGCATCTGCAAATCTTCCATCGCTTGACAGAATTACCACATAAACGGTAAGATGCAAGTGCAGTGACTTTCAATAACTGAAAGAAAAATCATTAATTGCAGTTGCATGAAGAACATATACAATAAAGTAAAATTTGGCTGTCCCCAAATTTGCTTGCAGCTGGGTCAGCAAAGCCTCTAGGAGCAGCAGGCTGAAAGAACTAGGCAGGGCAGCTAGAGCAGAATCACACTGCAGAGACCTGAATTCTATTCTTGGCTCTGCCCTTCACCCAGCAAAGTGTCAGAACCAAAAGTTACATCATCTCTCTGCTTCAGATTCCTGAAGTGGAAACATGCTTTGTGACTGCAGAGACAGCATGAGGTATAAGAGTAATGGTTTCCCATTACTCCAACCTCATTAAGGGTGTTGAGTACATTTTCATTTCTGTGAACACATTTAGACACCTTTACATCACAAGAACAGTGAGAAAGCTTTGTGGTCCTATCCAAGAATGGGATCAAAGTGCCTGATTTTCCACTGACTCATTTGGTTAAGGGCAGGGGGGCAACACCTGAAGCTAGGCGTCAGTTTAAATGAAAATCTGGTCCCAGTTTTTAAGTTTCATGTAGTGGCTTCATTGAAAAGATCAGTCTTGAATTAAAATAATCCTTAGTCTCAAATGTCAGGGTCTGACCAATTAAACTATATCATCAACTGATATCTTCCACAGACTTCTGTGTTTTAATCTTGTTATTTTCAATGATATGAATTTAAACGTCATAAGCCAGGAAGTCATAGAAATCTGGAGATCAAACTGTCAGCCAAGGGATTTCAAAAAGATAAGGAGATTTTATGTGGAAGGGTTTTGTTTGCCTTTTAGCTTTAGAACATTCATAGTACATCTTACTCACATTTTCAACTATTTTCCAAAATTTTGAATGTAGAAACAAAAATGAAATCTAGATGAGCTGATCTGCTCCCAAGAGCTGGTTTATAACCAAGACCAAATATCTTCAGGTATTTGCTAAAACATACAAGACTGATTTTAAGCTAAATTCCTCTCTCACATTCAGGTGCCAAAGGCCAGTTAAGGTCTGCTTCATTCAGTATCCAAATTCTAACTCAACATGCTGTGTAACAGGACTCTCCATTCAACAAAACGACCACAAGAGCCCTGCAAGTAACCATGTCTGTAGGATGCTCTCATCTTCCTTTCTGCCTCGCATAACAATAACGATTAACCTTATCATCATACAAAACTTTGAAAATATAATAAACAGCCTACTAATTAACAGTGCTAAATTGGTCTCTGAAGCCCCCTTGCTCTGTGACGAAGCCAGTGCTGGGTTCCCAGAGGCAGTGATACCAGCACTGTTGGGCTGTTAGCCTTGGTTGGACATAAACAGTGTGCTCCAGGCAGACACGAGCTCACTGAGCCAGCAGCTGACAAGAAGCCAGGCAACTGCATTAGTGCAATGACAGAAGCAAGCTGATAAAGCCAACCTCTCAGAGCAGGGTTAACCTACACCTCGTGGCTTTGAGTTGATATGAAACACAGTCAGAAGGACTTCGTATCTGCCCAGAATGTACCATGTAAACTTTCCATTTGCCAGACACTAGGGCTCAGATATCTTAAGCAGCAATTGCCATACACTAAACCCCCCAGAAGATCACATTTGAATCTCCACTCAAAGGACTTTATATAAAACTGCTGAAAAACCTTGAAAACTACGGAAACAACCCTTGAACCAGGGACTGAAATGCAGGTATCACCCTTCCAGGTATTGCCTATGTTGCTGTTTGGATTTTTTTTTTTTTTTTTTTTTAATTAAACAGATTGTCATCTAGTGACATGCATTTAGAAACTCGAGTCTTGGCACAAGCACGTAATGCTTTGGGATGAATCCAACTGAGCTTATATCTGGGTCACAACAGCTCTGTTTCTCTGTTTCTTCCTCTCCCAGACCACAGTTATTTCAGCTGCTTTGATAAAGGAGTAATAAGAGTTTTTAGGGAAAACATATAAAATTTAACTGAAGAGAAAAAGAAAATAAGATACATCAGAAAAAGATACAAAAAATGTGAACCTATAGCAAACAGTAATTCAAACTGAACCCAGTTATATAAAATTATTTTCGAAGTTCTAATAGCTATAAATGAGGAAACAATTCATGACAGGAATTCCAATTACAAAAAGGAATTATCTGCTCTGCAGCAACTGATTTTGTGACATTTATAATACACAAGAAATCATTAAGCTTAATTATTTGCATTTACCAGCGCTACAGATGCTGCACTGAAATCTAATTACATAGATCCAGTAAGACTTACAGATGGTAGACTACAAATAGGGAATTTGCTGATCCGTGCATTGTTTTAAAAGGAATTCATAATGACCTCTAAATAAAATGGGAATCAACCTTTATTTTAACGTGTTACATTGTGAAAATATATTGCAAATCAAGCAAATATTTTCACCTTGATTTAATGTCCTTAAATCTATGAGGGTGAAAAATGGGATGATTTCCTTAGTCTCAGAGTATCTCTGTAGGAACACTATCACTTCTGTGTTGCATTTTTATTTTTTTTTTTAAAACAAACTTAACTACAAAGGCATGTCTCTTGCATTGAGATTTTTCCCAGAAATAAAAAGGGAAGGTTCTCTTTATAATAGACTTCCCTCTTTCCCTTTCTTCCCCCTGCACCCCTCCCCTCCATGTTCTTAAGGTTCTCAAATGATCCAATACAAGTGGGGCCACAGGTTTTAGAGAAGTCCATAGATTCCTCTGTAACTTCCTCTCCCTTTTGAACTTCCCAAACACATAATTTATTCACTATCTACAATTGTAATCAATTAACAGAAATTCACAGCGACTTTGCAAAATCATCACTGTGATGAAACTGATTTTTACACAAAAGTGAAAAGGTATGATTGCTCCATTCTTGGTAGATTTCCAAAATTGTCATGGTTTCTCTGAAAAGCATGGCAGAGGAAGAAAAAAAAAACCACAACTTACTAGATTTCCCAGAATTACTTTCTAAAGAATTCACAGTCCATCAGAATTTTCTGAGGCGTTCTTATGTGTGTGGATGTATTGAAGTACAAACAATACTCTGTATTAACTCTTCAAACTAGAGCTCCTATAACCTTCCAAATACTTGAACTCAGTATGCTCTCAGTAGGTGCCAATGAACTTTCCATCTTCCATTAGATACATCCAGTGTTAGTGAATGTCACTAAGAATAAATATACTTATAGTCCCATGTGATATTCTTTTTGTCACTCCTTCAGCCCAATCACGATTCAAAACAGGGGCCTCAAAAAAAACCAAAACCCAAAACAACCAAAAAAAAACCCCAAACCCAAACCAACAGCAACAACAACAAAAAAAAACCCCCAAAACCAAAAAAAACCCAAACAAAACACAACACAAAACAATAACAACAAAACCAAAAACAAGAAAGAAAGGAAAAAAGGTTGGTGGTGATGGCTTGCAGATTTTAGCCCTTGAATAACAGGGGTTATTGTCTGAACAATTCCAAACACCATCAGAGCACTCAGGGTTGAATGCAAACCGAATATTCATTCTCTCACTCCCGAATGCATGTTTAAAATGCTGCCACTTATCCCAAATCCTTTCAAACAGAAAGCAACTTTGTGGGTCCTTATAGTTTCATTTGCTGAGCCCTTGGGCTCAGAGTTGTGTCTTGCCAATCTGTGTCTGATTAAAAAAATTATTACAGCTTTGCTGCTCTCCTCTTGGACTTCCATAAGCTTGCAAAACTCTTGCTGCAGTAGCAATCACAGTTATATTTCTCTTCAGCTATAGGTTGTTGCAAATTATTTGGAACATTGCTTATTATTATGCTATGAATTTGCATTTCTGATGCATTCGATTTTCTGCCATAATACATGGTGCCACAGTCTTTTGGTAGCAGTTTGGATCTCTCTAGTGATTCCTAGACAGTATTTTTATTTAGATTAACTAAGTACATTTATGCTATATTTATATTAACTGATCTATTAATTTCTTCATTTGGTGCCTCTAATATGAACACGCTATATGCCTTGAGTATGGCAAGATATTTATCTAGATGGAAGTTTGTTGCCTAGGACCAAATCTCTTGGATAACTTCTTTTGCCAGCCCAGATGCTTCAGCCAGAGACATATGCAAAAGAAGGGATACAATTAGACTTTCCTGACATATCACACATCTCCAGATTGATGCAATACTCTGCTGGGCTAGAACAGGCCATTATAGGGTACAAAAACCATGTCCTTGCTGACCTTGCACTGAATAGCCTCAGAATCAAGGGCCTATAAAGGACATTTTTGAGCCTTTATCCTGTAATTTGCACTAAGCAATATTTGGATCTTGCTTCTGCTCCATTTGTTGCTGTTCCTTTCATTATCTTCATTAAAAGCTGGCTCTAATTAAGTGGCTAGTATATCTTTCTAGCTGCATGGCAATAAAGGCAAAAGATGATCCTAGATCAATTATTTGTGACGTGCTACTCCGTACTGCAAAACTAGAAAATACGTAGCATATTAACCAGCATTATGTTAAGATTCCTGAGCATTAGAAAACATTAGGCAGATGAGTCTAAATGCTTTGATGCTGAGTATCTCTAGTGTTTACTGTTGAATCAAAGTTAAAATTCATTAGTAAGAGTGGAATTTTATGGCATATGTCCCATTTCCTGTTGCAGGATACTCAGTGACTACCACAAGGACAGACACGAAAGGGCATCTCTTCTGAGCACTAGAAAGCCTTCACAATGACACGATCAACGACTAAATGTAGCAACATCCATGCATCATGTGACAATCAGATCAGGCCTCAAAGCAGAAGCAAAATGAAGATGAAAAATCACTCCCAAGGAAAAGTTTTTCACTAAGAATCTCTGTAAAAGAAAGAATGCTGCTATTTCCTCTGAAGGTCAGCAAGTACTCCATATGTCAGACTAAAAGCGACAAACTTCCCAATGAACTCTCAGTGAAAACAGTCTGCTGGACATCCCATCTCCTTTTTTCCTGAGAAGCCTTTTCGTGCCAAGTCCAGCAGCATTTAGTCTCTCAGGTAACCAGTCCTGCAGTAAGTCACTGAAGTATGAATCAGACAGCGACTTCCACTCTGGCTTCCTAGTCACATACAACAAAATCCCACCTCCAGCAGCAGCGATAACTACAACAGGGGAACTTGCTGGGAGAGTTATTGTACCTTGGAAATACCCAGCAAACACTCATGACTTTTGACAAGCATGTCCTATGGGAAAGCAAACCACTTCCTTCTGTCTTAGGCCATAGGTAATTTCTCCTTGCAAACCTTTGTGGCTCAGGCTGTAAAATATGAGCTGAATCTTGGCTTTAGAGAAGAACTTCATACTCGCAAGAACCTGATTTTACTTTGCAATAATGAAGCATTTCCCTTCCATTACCTGTTTCTAGAGCAGCACTCTGTCCAGACTCCTGCCAGGATTCACTTCACGCCATCATCTCCAGGATTCACAAACATATCAGCTGCCCTGAAGACAGGCTGTCTGCTGTTTATTGATATGGAGAAGCATGTTAATGAAAGACCAATTCTTGAATGTCTTTACATTGCCTAGCAGGATTGATACTACCAGAAACAGAATTCCGCTTTTATACAGCTACACTAAATTCAGCGAGAGATTTGCCAGGATGATGATCTTCTTTGAACAAAGTAACAAAAGAACTTTTAGTAACTTATAAAAGAAGCAGAAGGAACTATGCAAAACTCAAGCTCTTTTTGTGAGGTGTTAATTACGACTCCTACATCTAAACTCATCTACCCCTCCCCAGTGCCTTTGGGAAAACTTGCATCGCCAGGTCAGGTGATGTTACTTTCTCTTAGTGTTTTCACCTGGAGAGGGCAATGTTCATTGATGACCAAGGATGTTTATGATTTCTCAATTAAATGTAATTATATTTAATTTTTCAATTAGAGAGCCAGAGACAGCATACATTCATGCATAATAGGAAAAGGCTAACAAAAGACTTAATAATAAACTCAGCTACTCAGTTTTTATGAGGTCTGCTGTTTAATTTCATCAAAGCTTGCTGATTTTAGCATTCATTCAGCAGGAGACAGTTGTTCAGCTCCAGTTCTTCTGGACTCAACAGATGGCCACTATTTCCTGCCTGCCTGCAATTGCTCTTCAAGAGACTGGAAGAAATATGGGAACTCTCTGAAAAATACAGGGATTCTTCCTGAGCTCTATGGAAAAAAGCAGTCCAGGTCAGAGACCAACCTTTGCATTGTCCTATTCTAGAACTTCCTGCTTTACCTGCCAATTCACATCAAAGGCATTTTCATCTGAAGTAAATTTCCCCTTTGGGTGTGAACCGTGCAACACTCGAGACATGCACATGTTTCTAGATAGTGTGAGAGAACACACTCACCAACCCACTCCTACTGCTGGATTTAGTTGCAGAATTCTGGACTGATCTAGTTATTGGCTCATGAGGTTCTTTAAGTGTGCAGTACCTAAACTGGCTGTCACAGCAAACATACCTTTATGTTGCATCACACCACAGAAACACTGGAAGTCAGCACAAGCAAATAATGTGCTAGAGTAAAATAAGAACTGTAGATGACAACAGCTGTGATTTTCTTGCTAACTTCTCCAAATAAACAGAAGTTCTTCAGCATCATTTAGAGGCACTACATGTAAACAGAAAGCTAGTTAAAAAAAAAACAACTTTGTAATAAACTACCTTATTTTAACCTTCTACTCAAACCACATACAGGTAAGTAGCTATGTTCGATAGAAAAAGTGATTGTTGGCACATAATTAATCATATTTGACAAAAAGTTATTTCCATCATCATCCAGGATAATACATCAACAAATACCACAAAATAGTCTCCATGACAAAAGAAAATCCATAGGAGGATCCTTTCAAATGCAGGAAATGTTTCCTGGTAACTGAAAGCACGGCACTGTATAATGGCAAGTGTCACTCATGCCCTCTTATCTGATGTTTAACGGTTATCTATTTACACCAAGAAACCACACAGCACAATGACCAAGGACAAGTGTATAACAAATCAATAGCAACCTTAAATCACAGAGTAATTATATGGACGAGAAGGAAAAAAGGAAAAGTTTCAAAATACCGTAGCATCGTTCATTAATGTCCATGGATAAGACTTAATTGGGAAATAAAAATCTTCTTTCGTAAATTACTAAGTAGCAATACTACTTTGAAATAGGAATCCAAACTAGAGCAAGTATAATATAACCTATGGAGGTAGATCCAGTTAAGAACAATAAATGAGGAACAGCCACTTCTGTCCATTCTCTTAACATTATCCTTCTCCTTCCCTAGGGCTGCCAGTCTCTCAATAAAATCCATGTGTTGCTACTTTGGAAACATCTACAAGATTGTGTTACACAGCCTAAAACTTGGAGTCCATTGAATTAACAGCAGGTAGTCACATGTGAAAATTAACCATAATACATAGCAATGTCTTGAATAATTCCAGCTGGTATGGGAGCTAATGAAGGAGATTAAAGAGCAGAGAAGAACGAAAAAGGAAATTAAAAAGAGAAGAAAGGTATCGGAAGCAGAGTACAGGGCAAAGGGATACAGAAAGACACATACAAATAGGTAAAAGAGAGGATGAAGTAAGGTCAATGGAGAAACATTATTTAAAGAAGAAAAGAATTACGTACATACAGACAATGGTAAGCCAGAATGAACCACATTATTCAGTTGAAGAAAATAATTGAAAGACATAAGGCTGAGACTATGAGAGAAAGGAAATAAGTGAAGCTACAATACAAGAAGAGAGAAATCCAAGCTTACTATTATGTGAAGAGTCTGATTTATTATTATCAAATGAGTTTTGTTGCCTTCTTGGCCAAGCTTCATATTGAGAAAACTAAATAAAAGAAAAAATAAGGAATTAGATACAAAAAAGAAAGGTAAAAGTCTAAATGAATGACATAATTGTTGGGATAGCAGTGCTGCAAAATAAATATCTGAACATGCCAGAAGCAGATGACATTTCACATGCCTAAACTGCCCTTACTCAGAACCGCTGTCCTGTTCTGTAAGGTACACGAATGAACATTCAGGATTAGGACCGTGCATTCTTGATTCTTGCAGTCACCAGCACAGAGATCTTTCTGCAATAACAGCACATCTAACAGGGAAAAAGTAGTGGTGGTTGAATATACTCTGGGTGTGATTTAATGACTAATGCTCATTTTGTTGTACTTGTCCAAGACTGAAAAACCAATTGTTGACATAGTACTAAACTGCTCATCTTCTCTGAAAGGTATTGGTATCTCCTTGTTCCCCCTCTCTCCATTTGCTTTAAACTGAAGCACAGAAATACGTGCTCCTACAACCCCGCCTGTGAAGGCCCCCTTCCTCAGTTCTGGGTGGTATGTAACCCTTCTGAGGAATGGTTCTGAGCAATGGTTGAGCCCTACAGTGACAACTGCCATTAATAGAGGAGAAATAGCAACTCTGGATGAAAAAGTAAACTGAGTTTATCTGATACGTTATAAATGAAGGGAAGGGGAGTATTGATCTTCATATCTATTTAGAGCCATGACATTAAAAACAATAAAAACACACAAAAATAAAGCAGCTTATTCTATCAACTGACAGCTTCAAATTGACCTTTTGCTAAAAACTAATTTTAAAACTTCTGTTCCAAAAAGAACAAAGTAAGAATAATACAATCACCAACATCTGCAACCGAGCAACGTGTATCTCTTGATAATGATTTGACCATGGCAGGCAGCTGAGAACTACCAGTAACAGCTCAATGGGAAGGCAGCAGTCGCAGCAGCAAGGCATGTGCTAAATATGAATTCTGCTACTGAACAATTTCTAAAGGCCACTTGCAATAGTTTTCCTCTGTTCTGACATGAAATTATATCTTTGTGCCTACATCTCTAATTTTTTACTTAAGGCTACTGACTTACAGCAAAATAGAGACGTTTAAGAAAAATAGGCTTCTTTTGATAGGATTATTTTCTCATCTTCGGAAGGGAAGAAGCTTTAAATTAATGTATGAGGTTTAACATTTTCATGGGGAAAACATGACCCCGCTAAAGGTAAATTTGACTGACTTTAGTGGGACCACAATTTCAACCTTAAACACCAGGCACTTCAAAATTACAAATAACTAACATCTGTAAGTGGTTTAAAATTGGAAAACATTGGGAGAGGTTCAAGTTCAGGAATAAGCATTTAATTTGATTTTGATCAGCAACAGAGGGAAGAGAGCTGCACATCAGATATAGAAGCGTTCAACCACGAAACAAGAACTAAGACAATCATTAAGGTCGGTTTAGATTTGTTTAAAGTGAAAGATTCACAGTACCAATATGTCACCAGACTTCTTGGAAATAATGGCCAATCTCTCCCACTGACTAATATTTCAGCCCTGCCAGCACTCAGAATTTAACAACACTGAAATGTGGAAAGGAAATACCGTCACCTTGTCATTCTGAAATGGGCCTATAATCAAAACCATTGAAGTGGGTTCATAGAGAAGTATCAACCCCACTAAAACAGAAGGCAAGCTCAACTTCAAAAAAAGTTAAGCTTCAAAATACACCTGATCTCACAAAATAAAATACATTTTGTACGTTTTGTGATCCCACACAGTAAAATACAAAATGGCACATTCTGTATCTCCTACAACACTTAGTCATTTATTTGGAATTGTCAGTAGTTTATACTGCTTATTTTCAGGTCTGCCTGCAGCCTTACAGCCTCACACTGTGATTTTGTCAGATACCAAGCCTTGCAGGGTCAGGTTGGGTTAACTCTTGTGTGTAAGACCAGCTGCTACATTTTACCCTGCAGACAGCTGCATTTCAAAGGCAGGTAAAGCGTTTCACAATTTTATGAAATCTTAGGAATAAGTCAGTCACTAGAAGATTTTCCCAAATACTGTTTGTAGGATTCAAACTCATCTGTTCTTTTGGTAATGTATTTATGACTTCATGGCATCAACATATGGTCAGCACAATAAACACAAAATTTCTAATTGTTTATAACCAAAGTCTTCTTATAAGGACTGAATGACTAAATTACTTTTGTAAAACAAATAGCTTTCCAGTGAAAGCAAACAGATTTTGAAACTTGCAACTATGTATTGGGGCTCAAACTTCAACCACTAGCTAACCAAATGCATCACTAAACATAAATCCTGCAAACACCTATGGAAGACCCTAATTTGGAGCATGCAAGCTAGCCCACTGAATTCTTGATCATTACTCTTCCAAAGCTGAACACATACTTAAACATTTTCAGATTTGGAAACTCTAAGTATTCTGTCTACATATTTAACAAAATTAATTGTTAACATATTTGTTATAGTTACCTAAATTCATAATGAATTTATGAATAATGAATTTTCTTTGTTTTAACTTATTTTAAACTCCTTTGAAAGGAAGGCATTCTCCTCAGCCCCTTCCCAAAAGCTGGCTTTTTTTTAAGTTTTCCTATTTACTCATATCAGAAACAGCACTGTGCAGAAGCAAATACGGAGAAGTAGAGACAGATTTGAAGAGACTGCTGCAAGTAAGCTGGTTATAAAACTTTGGTTGATGTTAGATTGCTATACCTTATTGTATCATACACAAGACAAGAATCATAAGAAAAATTATCAGAAGGCAACTGAGTAGAAAGATAGCTTGTACTCAGTTGGCTGATAAAATCAGTAGAAAAGAAAGAGAAAGGTTATATCTTTATTTTACTTCAAAGTGTGAGGAGCACAATTGCTTCAACAGCTTACTGGGATCTACAGAAAGTCTCCTGGTTGCACTGCGTCTAAACACAAATGTAAAAATAAGCACACGTTAAAATTATTGGACAATCAGAACTCCCTTGGGCAGAATGGAAATATGACAGACTTTTACCCCTGTGGTTACACGATGTGTATACAGCTAAAGTGGAAGGATACCAACAACTTCAGTAGATTTTCTTTCAGAAAATGGAGTGGGACTTAAAGAGGCAGTGATATGCCTCACACTTAATTTTCTCAAGCTCTCAGGGTAACTGTTTTGACAGGTAAGTGACCAGATAAGTAGAAACGATGGTTTTCCATGAAGAAGATAAGAGAACCTGGGGGGTTATTATGAATTTCTGAAATATGCTGAAACAGTATCTTCAATCTGAACATGATAAAGCTTTGTCAGGGTGAGCCCTTCACAACTTCATTATAAACAGCAATTTGTTTGAAGCTTCAGGCATGGTATTGAAAACATAACGTACCCATGCTGTCTGCTTAGTACTTCTGGCTACAGAAATTAGTTAACATAATATTGACTTAATCAAAAGAATGCATTTTAATTCCATGGTATTTTACACAATAATGGTATGGCTACCATTTTCCTGAAATAGAGTATGACATTTACAAATTAAATTAATTTTTGTAGTACCTATAAAATGCTGAATACTCAGTACGAAGCGTTAACCTTGAGTTTCAAACTGGTCTCTTACATAATCCAACTTGCTTTATACAATACCCTTATTTCCTGCACTAAATGAGTATAGCTGCTTTATGTTAGTGTCTATCCTTTGTGCAGTGTTCCAAGAGGCTCTGTTCAATTTATTTTCAGGGCAGACAAAATTACACTTATTAATGATCTCCCATCTAACAGAAAAATGAATGTCTTTAGCTAGGCTTTAAACTTGCTGGAAAGATTGTACTGATCTGGTAGCTATACACCACTTTCTCAGGAATCCAAACTCTTACTAATCTGGTCTCTATATACCGCCTACTCAGGAATCCAAGCTCTTATGGACAAATACTACGCTAAAACATTTCTTTAGCACCACATATACACAGATATACCCAATTCTAACATCCCAGAAGATTTCACCCATAAAAAGGATACAATGCAAGGAACTAATAATTGCAGCACAGAGAAGGGGGGGGACAGGGACAACAACAACAACCAACCAACAACAAAAAAAAACCCAACGAAACAAAAAAACACCAAAAAGCAACCACAGAAAGGAGTTTAGGGTTAGTGACTGTACATACAGGAAAAGGAGGAAGAGAAGGAAGGAATGAAAGCAGTGGTTCAGACAACTAGCCAGAAGTGACATCGGAGTGGGACAGCAGAGATGATGCTGCACTAGCCCACTCTGAACCTACAGCTCTGCCAGATTACACAGCTCACTTTCCAGGGAGGAGGAGACACCTGATGTCACTCATAGGATCACTAGGAACTGTAAGCAGTAGTCGGTGTCACATCCAGTCATTGCATTTTTTGCTTGCTGAGTTGTCTCCAGGTGATTAGAAAGAAAGGAATATGAACCCATTCCAAAACAAGAAAAGCATTCAAAAACATACCAACAAACTTTAGAGAGTGATACATCTCAGAAAAGAACCTTGCCCTGTTCATTAGGGATAAATGACGAAAAAAACATGATAGGATAGCCTAGAAGCCGCTGCGGACAGACAGTGCTGTGCTTGGGCTTAGCCTCAAAGCTTCTTCTTCCAAAGCATAAATTCCATCTTCTAGAGTATAAATAAATGTTCCTGTAGGGTTATAGAAGCAGAAATATCACTATTGCCTTCTTTAATATTTTGAGATCAACTATAATAAATTTCAAAATTACCTCATTTAAAAGAGAGTATGGGACTTTGCTTTAACACGGCTCCTAGAAAAAACTTCAAGTGCTCAAGAACTGGACAGATAAGTCTTCCAGTTCATGTTAGAAGATTCTTATTATAGATTTCTTAAGTCAGAAAAGTATTAAAAACATGACTTTTTTCAGAGATATAATGATAATAGCCATTTAAGTCAGTGATGTTAAGCTTTACGGTAGACATAGCAATAAAGAGTAGCTGCATCTTCATCTTCTTTCCACTCTCTTCAACTGGAAGTAAGGTTTTTCTTTTATGTTACAAGCTAGAGAGTTTTTCAAAACTCCCTTTTTTTTTGTGCAGCTGTGATTAAGGAGCTTAAACAAAGGCTCACAATTATAAGTTGGACAGAGCTGAAGTTGAAGAGCTTACTCTTCAAGTACTGCTACCCCATGGTGCATAGTGTAGGAATTCACACCAGTTTTCAGTGAGCCAGGTTTAAGATCACAACCAGACTGACCACATCATCATCAGTTTGGATAAAATAGCTCCATGCTGCTGTGACTTACTGGCTAGCAATATTTGGTAGCAAAGTCACAGGACTTGGCTAACAGAAGAAGATATGAAAGATACCTATAAAAAAGGAGGGGAGAAAGATTAACACTAGAAAAATGCAGGAATGAAAGAGGATGGAGAGCAAAGATGACAGAGTGAAGAAAGAGTAAAGAAAAAAGAGAAGTGCAAAGTAAAGAAGTCAGAAGTCAAAAAGCTGCAGAGTCAACTACAAGAGATACAGAAATATAAACCAACAGAGAATAAGAAGAGATGGAGAAGGACAAGGAAAAAAAAAAAAACAACACATGAATCTGAGGGTCAAGTGTTAGATGCCGGGGTGAGAGTGTGATCCATATTTACGGTCCAGATGAAACAGTGAATTACTTCAGGCAGCACACAGCTGGGGAGGAGAAGGTATTTGCACAGGCCCAGGCATTTGAGGGAAGGACCGCCTGGATGTCTGCACAGGGCCTCACAGAGCTTGTGCACAAGTGCAAAAAAAAGATTTTCAGGATGGCAGATGCTCTGAGGTGGAAGATTTCTGTAAAGCTTTTTCAGTAGCAGAGTTTATAGCCATTACCACAACACATGGCTTTATTGTAATTTTCCATGTGAAAGGAGGCAAAAAGAAAAAAAAAAGCCTCTCCCCTTCACTGGACAAGTGAGTCAAGTATAAAAATACTCCCAAGCAAATGACAGCTTTTTAGTTCCTCTTTACATCTAACAATGACAGATGTTTGCATGACTCAGACGGATGATTCAACTGGTGTTGTCCTCTTAGCTCACTCTAGAAAGGAGGGAAGGAGAGGAGCAGTTTATTTTTAAGTATGCCTTGCTAACAACGTTTTGATGAGAAATCCTTTAAAATGTTTTCTTTAAGTAAGACCTCAGCTCTCAAGGAAAGTCAGCTTCAGAGATAAATAAGAGTAGATGGCTTCCAGGGAATCTGGAGACAAAGCCAGAAGCCTTAAAGAACAAAAAGAATGTACTTTGAAAACGCTGTGTGACACCATAGGCGCTCAGTCAAGTCTTAAGCAAAGGTCAAGAGTCAAGTCCCTGCTTGAAAAGGGCTGCAGAGACCCATAGTTTTGATAGTTCTCAAACAGCATTATCTAGTGGCTTATTAATTATTGGAGAATCTATACTCTCAGCAGAACCTCTGTTCTTCCCAGTAGTCATTACAGCTTTAAAGGCTGTTCAAATTAGTCAAGAGACTAGCTGGACAGGTGGATAACTCAAGGAGACACTTTCTCACATCAAGAGCTTTCAGAGATACTTTGTCTATTCTTTTGTCATTCAAAATGGATCCAGAGTTAGATGCTGTAACCCAAGACGCTTTAATTCTACTAAGATCTCCTTATCTAGGGCATGAATCAAAATACTTTATGAACTAACTCTCTTTCAGGAAGCACATCACCTATCCCTACATTTTTGATGAATATTTCAAATACAGGATTTTAAATGTCAGTACAGAGTTTCCAAAGGGAGAGAGCACTGCCTGAAGGATAATCTATATTAGTAACAGCCCTTTCAGAAATACCAACTTAACCTTGTGTGGAGCAGGAAGATATCCTATCTGTTTTTCAGAGACACTTAGCTTGAATATAAAATGGTCACCAAACGGGCAAAAGTCAGAGGTCACCATAAGGAAAAATAAAGGGCAGTTAATTGTTTTTACTTTCTCTATACCACACTTCAAAATGAAGGTAGTCCATTCTTAAAGCCTCTTTTCAGCTCTAGTATCACATTCAAATTCGTATCTCCAGAAATCATGGAAGTTTGGCCTCTGTTACCACAGTCTATTAATTCCATAGGAGAATTCAACATGTTGTAAGGGATTCCCTCACAGCCTAGCTCACTGCAAAGTACAGCAAAGGAACAGACGGAATACCAGTTATTTCTGAGAGGAAACTAAAACAATATCACAGAATCATAGAATATGTCTTCTTCCGTTGATAGCAAGGACAACAGTAACAAAAGTAGCTTGTTTTGCTCCTGAATATGTCTTTGATGACAAAGAAGCTCTTAGAGAACAAGGTAAATTCATTCTACACATGACATCTTTATAAAATGTGCATGCAGATTCCTGAAACATTTTTGATGAAAAATACTACAGATTTTTCAATGAGAATAAACAGTAAAACTTACCCAAGCAGGCTTATATTTAGGCTTAAAACTCTTCATCTTAAAACTCTTAAAATTTCAAACCAATCAATGGTTTGAATTAATCTCCTCTAAGTGTGAATAATTTTCATGGAAACAATCTGCCAGAGCCATTTTTAATCTGGGTTGTTTGTTTGTTTTAACCTCAGGTTTTTTTACCCTCAGAATCTCAGTAATAGAGACACTAGTGCTTCATACTGTCCGAACTTCTGAAATACTCGAAAATGCCAGTGGATCCTTTCCACTCAGGTCTCAAGCAGATTAGGATTCCTCTCTCGGAGCAGCCATCCTCCTCAATGGAGACAAGCAGAAATCCCAGTGCTCTCCTGGGATCAAATTGTCAGAAGTGCCAAATGATTTAGTGGCCTAGTCCACT
Source organism: Gymnogyps californianus (assembly GCF_018139145.2). Taxonomy (NCBI): domain Eukaryota; kingdom Metazoa; phylum Chordata; class Aves; order Accipitriformes; family Cathartidae; genus Gymnogyps; species Gymnogyps californianus. The sequence continues at coordinate 17,222,822 of NC_059484.1, forward strand.
TACATGCAGTCATACCCAGGCCAAGTATCAATGCTCTCTCAGGCACCAATCTAGGAGCCTTGCCAATTGCACAGGGATAAAAGCAGCATCAGTTGGATATTCTTTTTAACACTGGCTGGTAGTTTGCCATCTCATTTGTTAAGTGAGGCTGGCCATGACTTTTAGTCTGGCATTTTCTTATTGTTTTTATTATCCAAATTACAGCGATAGCTCCCACTGCTTCACTTTTGGGAATTTGCTATGAATTTTTGAAGCATGATCTAAGGCCTATCTCTGGAAAACAGCCTTCTTTTTCTTATATTCAGTAGGGTACAAACAAGACTTTAGAGATTAAAAAAACATGTATTTTGCTTTGCTTTTCAGAAAGCAAAAGCTGAAAATAAAAATAAAACCATTTATATAACACAAATGATGAGGCTGAAACGAAGGAGGAGCTATTTCTGTAGCGCTTTAGCTTTTCCTATTTGCATACTGTGTGCACGTGAAAGCAAAAGATAACAGAAGCGCCCTTAACTAAGCACAGAATTGAAATCAGTGTCCGATTTACAAGGAGCGATGAACTGGAAGACATGGATGAAAGGCTAGGTAGTTGCTGTGTTCTAGGCAGGAATATAAAGGAAGTCACTATCCATCTCTTACCTATGTGGTCTCTGTGTATAGGCCCAGTAAAAAGGATTTGTAGTGCTCAGAAATGGCAAGCAGGCAAAGGCCTAGCACTGCTGCTGACATATGTAAAGAAGGTGGGAGGAGAAAGAGTTGTATGATCACAGCAGGGTGCAAATGTTACATGGTTTGAGTTAACAGCATATTTGCCTTGCTAGAAAGCTCAGGAAGGTGACCATTCCTCCAAATCAGGAATTCACTCTATAAACAGTGTTTTGGAACAAAAGTGAGCAACAACTTGCATTCTCTGTTCCCCCAGAAAAAAAAAAAACAAACCACTCCCTAGGCAGCAAATGAAAATTTGCTTTACGAAATTCCTTTTTATTTTCCCTCCTGTCATTCCCCCAAATTGTTAACAATAAGCTGTTCACTCCCTGTCGCTGGATTTCATGTGGTTTTCTATAGCACCATACCAGGCATACTTTTCATGTTCTACTGCTGAGTAGAGTAACTTAATGATCCTTTGAAAAAGAACAAGCCAGGTCTGCAACTCTCAGTCCCTTCTTGTGGTATGTCCCCCATGCTTTCTCAAAGTATCCGCAGCCAGTCAATAAACAGTCCTAAGTACTACTCTGCCAGTAGTACTGGGAGAGTGTGTTAGATGGTCTTCATTTCTTCCTCAGTTTTTTTGCACAGTCACATTAGTGCAAGTTATAGTCTAACCTGAAAGGAACAATTCTGCAACTTAGGGCAGCGGTAAGCCCTATCATTATAGGGAATGCTATGTAATTCTTCAGCCTGTCAAGACAGTTGACATTGCAAGTAGCACAGCTGCAGTAACTTCACATCCTGGGTGGTAAGTCATTTTGTCTTGCTATCCCGTACTTTCAGCAATTAAGAAACATCTTCTGAAGACATGAACATGCAACTAAGAGCCATTGATGTGGTGTTCAGGAATCACTATGAGAAAAGGCATCTTACAAATTCACTGACTTAGCTTCAAAGACGAGGGAGAGAGTGGAACTCTTCTGGGCAAAGCTCCTATGACTCATGAACGTGTTGGCTCAAGTGGTTGTAATAAGCTAAATAATTTCTGAAAACTCTTGGTTAAGGAAGTGTTTCTGACTAAAGTTTGAAACAGCTCTGGCTTAGTTCTGTCATGGGGCAACTGAAATTATATTGCTTTTGTAGCTCTTGTAGCTGAATACTAAGATGACTAGAATGCTGTTACCCAAGAACATGATGGTCATGACTGTTTTGATAATCTCTAAATTGAAAATACTTCATTCAATACTAAATTGAAAATAATTCAGCTAACTTAGAAAAGGCTATTCCTGAACCTGAACTGGTTTTATGAGGTCTACAAGAGGAAAGGGAAAGTACACAGGGCCCAGGAGAAGTCAAACTGTGTGCAAGTGCTGTTCTTTAAATAACCTTAGCTGAAATTTGTTTCTAGTCTGACCAAAACACCCTTAACAAGAGCAGCATACTGAGAAGGCACAGAGATTGTCAACAAAAAAAGACCCCATACTGACACAGATGTTTTAATTTAGTTCTACTACTGACCACATCAATTGGTGATAAAGATTAATTATTTGTATTATAAAATTTGTATTGGTCAGCAGCCCTTGCAGAGATGACAGTCCCCAGTGAGCTGGCTTCTGCATGGTCAAACACATAGAGATGTTTCCACGCCAAGAAGTTTACAATCTAAATACATTCAAGAATTAAAAAAAACTGTCAATTGAACTGAATAAGCACAAACAGTTCATTCAGTCTTGTCAATGAAGAAACTGGCACAGTTGGGAACTTTAATTTTCATACCGGGAGAATTTTGAGTCAGTTTTACATGAAAATTGGAGATCAGAAAGATGTCTAGGCAAACACAAAACTACATGTTTATGCTGTGAATTACTTATTGTGAGCAGATACAGGGAGTCTATGAAGGAAAAAGAAAACACAGTTCATAACATATTTAAATTTATAGTTCAGCATATGGAGAAAAATAGCAGCTATCAAAGATCATTTCATTGGCTATTACAGATACTGCCCAAAATATTCCATACATAGAGGGAATGGCACCACTGTTTTCGCAGAAATATTTTATGTCTGTATCCATAGAGTCTGCAGAGAGAAAGAGCGATATAAAATAGTTTCACAGACTAAGAGAATACCCAATTCACTGTGACTTGAAAGTAAATACAGGTCATCTCGGAGATAAACATCTCCACACGGGTTCATTTATCTTTAAAAAAAAAAGAAAAAAGAAAATGTGATCTTGACGAGATTGGATGGTTGCAATAATCCATCCAGCTCCTTTGGGATAGAGAATACCATATTTTTACTTTATTGATGAAAAACATATTTAGAGTATTTTTCTCTTTAGCAACCTTCTGTTCTCCTCCTTGCTCCTGACTCTCCTTAAAATCAAATATTTTTAAGTTTTGAATTTGGAGAATGGGATCACACAACTAATCAATCAGCCTTTACATCTGAGATCTCATCTTTCTGAACATTACCTCATACGAATCTCAGTGATTGTGCCTGCAGGGCTACCATTGCTTTCTAAAAAGATTACATGCACCAAAAAAACCCACTTTGTTTTGCCCTCTGGCTTTCTATGTGAAACAAGTGTCATGGTGAAATGCTGACAAAATCCTCTCATGTTTTCTAGCTTTGAAAAATGGCAGCACAATGCTAATGTTGGAAGCACACAAGCAAAATATATATAAGGGTTTTTTTAAATTTGTTTTGTTGTTTGTTTTTTTTTTTTTTTAAATAAGCTACAGTACAATACTTCCCAAAATTTGAGCAGAGAACAGAATTGTTCCCTTCTGTGCAGAAATAAGGATGGGGGAAGGAGAAATCTTATGGACATTTTGTTACATTTACCCTTTATATGAACGCAGACATAACAGGTTTCAGCTATGCAGGACAACGAAGGTTGAAATTCATCCTTGTGCAACATAAGACACTAGCATCCAGGAGATGTTTTGAAAGTTTAGATGTTTTCCATGCTTTATGTATGTCCTAGACACTGAATTACACTGTTACAAGTTCTTTTCCTACTTTACTCCTGCACCACTGTATTAGAGCCCCATCCAAGGGAACAGAGCAAACTGCTTCCCAAATAAGCTTGCAGCAGCACATGATCACTCAGTGGATGCTCTGTTTTAAACCAAGCTTTTGCCATCTGTTCCTCTGCTAATTATGAATGCTACAGATATCCACAACTACACTGCAAGGAAAAAAGTGATTAAAGCACATGTATTCTTTCTACAATGCATCTTTGTTGTTTATCTCAAATTAAAAGCAATACTACCCACCACACAAGTCACACAGTAGGAAGACCACATAAGGGCAGATGTTTATAGCTTCTCATCTGGCAATAAGCCAGCGGTGATTGCTTGGAGTCCAAAATGTATTGTGTACACTCAGCAAGACATTCTTTACAACTATGCCCAGAATCACACACATTTCTTAAGTGGGGCTTACCAGTAGCTTTGCTCACAAGAACACTTGCTGCCCAGGTCAGGGTCATGCAGGATACTGATCAGCAGCTAACTTTCAGTTGTATACCCTCTAAATCCCTTCCTGCTCTCCTCTCCCTCTGACCCTAACACGATCATCAACCTACCATTTTGGAATCCTCTCTAATGAAGCAGAACATGTTTTTCCTTATCTACCTCCTTCCCATTCTGTCTGTATTTATAAATTCATTACCCAGGTACACACACATCATGTTCTTCATTTCCTCTTTCTGCCAGGTGTTTTCCATGAGGAGAGATCTCTGGCCTTTAGAAAAGATTGTTCCAACCATGATTTCTTGCCTGATGGAGCATGCCTCCATCTCAGCCACAATTCCTCTGGCTGGAGCCACTAAATTTTCCAGCATTCATTTGCCTATGACACGGATTGTATATTTTGGGTTTTTTTGTTGGTTTTGTTTTTTGTTTTTTTTTTTTAATTTGCTTGCACCTGTAGTTTCTCTTTTTAAGGAATGACTGAGGAAAACACATTTATTCCACCATTGCAGTTTCAGTAACTCCTAATTTCAGGAAGCTTCAAGCTTTAAAATCAGCCATGCCCTAAGGCTTCAGCTTAGTATCTTATTTTATATCTACATATCTCCTTATTGAGTTCAAATTTTATAGACAATCTTGCATTATTTCAGATGGAACGCATCAACTGCACCAGCCCTGATATATCAGTCATGGGTTTGCAATGATGGAGGTATGTTTCAAAATTTCTTCCTGTTTGCAGCTTCTTTCCTCACTAATGAAAACTATAGGCATACTGAGCACATGCCACATCTGTCTCTATTTGTACACTGTCCTGCTGTAATAGAATATTCCGCATTCTTGATTACATAGGACCATATTCTGCCATTAAACCACAGATGGAGTATCTCAACAAAAACTAATGCTAAGGTTCTGAGGTTACTTAAAAAAAAATCCCGATAGCAGAATATGGCCCATAAGAAGTTGTTTGGATTTTTTTTCCCTTACATAGAGAGATGGGACTATTTGTGATGGCAGATGTTGCTTTAGAAGTGGAAGTTTCAATATATTTTAAAATGGTTCTAAAATTGTTTATATTATCTTTTTATGAATGCTCAAAAATTGTCCATTTATACCCATTAAAGCTTCTTGTATTTGTGTTCCGTCTTCTTTTCTCTTTTACAAGGCATTGTACCTGGATAGGAAATGCTTACTCACAATCTCTAACAGCACTGTCTCTGGGAGAAAAAGATTACCTTTCATCTCAGGTTATAAGAAGTTCATTATAAGCCACAAAATCTTCGCTCTGCCAATCATTTTAACATTTATTAAGATAAGACACATGCATAAGACAAAAAGCACCTCTTCATGAGAAGAGCCAAAGGCTTTGTAGAAAGAAAAAGAGACTAGATATAAAAATAGACATTTGTGTCACATAAGGATCATCATTTCAGTCCATCTTGCCTCATATTCCAGTGAAAATAAACCATTAAGCGACTTGTTATATCCAACTTCACTTTGTTATATACACATGAAGAGACTAATAAATCTGTGGCCACTGATCTGAATTACTATGTACTTCCTTATGAGCAAATATGTCTGGTTTACCAGTTTCCTTCATGCTGCAGAACTGCAGTTATATGCATAACTGACAGTTGTGCAGTATTTTTCCAGTTTATATTTATTCTAATTAAATGTGACATGATTTCTTTTTGGATGCTGTTGTCCTGAGTGAACCATAATGTGGAGATTCATGATTGTGTTTAAGCAATATGGCAGACAATTCTGTGTTTAAATCACTGATTATCCTGTGCCTACAGATATCCTTACTGAATGCAGCACTCCGGTGTTCTTTTATGTGAAACAATTTCTTTTTCAGCCAAATGAAACAAGTTTTTAAAAGATCAGTAGATTTAAAAATTCTAAGAGTCACCAGTTTCACCAGATGTAGTTTAACATTAAAATAAAACAAGATACGGGAAATCTGCTTGGCCTAATATCTCTGCTTTAACAGGAAATACCTAGTCCCCCTTCAATATGAGATCAAACTAGATGTGTACCTACCTAGCATTAAATAAATAAATACATAACGTCTAGCTAGCATCAAAAAGATTGGTTACCCTGGCTTCACTTAGGGAAAAAAAAGAACAAAATTTATCCCTTATATACCTTGAGTGAAGCTTATGTTATCAAACAAGAAATGAATTTGACCCAATAAACACTGCTGACAGATACTGGCACATATATCCAAAGGAAGAACACAGACCTGTTAAGCTTTGTCTTTCTGTATTCCAACACAGTACATAGCTCAGTAGAAGAGCACTGTCCTGGGACTTACATGACATAAATTTTATTGTTAGATCTGGCATTAGCTTGATGGATAACTCAGCTTTATCCTCTGCTTCCACATCTGTCTAATCGAGATATACATCTCCGTATGCCTAACCACATCGGAAAAGTGCTTTGAGACGTAGCAAAGAATGCCACAAAAAGCTGAGGTATTCTTAAAGGAGCCTTCACCCGCTCTGCCCAGCCCGGCACCCCGCGGGCGGGTTCAGCACTGGACAGCTCCGAGCAGGACGGGCTCCGCCCGGCGGACGCGGCGGGTGGCGCGGCGGGGCCGGGCCGGGCCGGCTGCGCTGCCCTGCGCGTACCGCCGCGCATGGACACGCTCAGCGGAACTCCCGTACGAGCAAGGAGTACGAGTGCTTACAGTATAGTAGGTATTGGCGCATACACAAGTGCTGGAGGACTAACAGAGGTGTCCTAGAAATCAGTGTTCAAAGTACAACAGGCTCTTGTTATCAAACAAGAAATGACAGGCATTTCTGAACTCTCTGAAATTGATTTTTATTAATATTTACCAATTGCAATCAAATTCTACCAAGAACCTCAACGTCCCTAGTACACACAGAAACACTACTCTAAAAACGTTTTCCACTCACTCCCTTGAACAAGCACCTCAGCCTCATTTCTTCTTAATCCTGCAATTATAATTTTCAGCCTCCCTCCCATTCCATTCTCTAAAATTTAAGCACCCCACCCACCCAATTCCAGTGACTGCAGCTGCCTCTACCCCTGTACCTCAATCTTGTGTTCAGGTTCAAGTTGTTTAACTGCTACAACTTGGAAAAAAAAGGCAGAGAGGACAATATTCAAACACTAGAAGACAATGCTGAAACAAACTTCTGAAGAGCCAATGGAACTCTGAGAAGGAAGGGCAAAGACAGATCTCCAAGCTAAAAAGCACATAAAAACTGTTCACAGAATATGCTGTGAAATTTCAAATGAAATTGTATACGCAGCTGAATTTCCTTATTAGACAGTTTCAAAATAACCTGCATAGACAGACAAGTATCACTACCTCTATCAATCCCAGTGTTAGTCAGAATTCAACTGTAAGCCATGATAGATTGACACCTTTTTCGAAAACCAATCCGAATATAGTTACTCTAACAGTAATTTTTAATAAAGTATTTTTCTATCTGCCCAGGAGAAAGCAATCAGTGAAGTGGATTTATGACACTAAGTTCATTAAGAGGACAGCTAAGATCACAGAATTAATTGATGCCCCCTTGTACCTATTTAATGAGAATGATTTTCTGTTACCCTGGATTACAAACCAAGCTATAGAAGTGACAGATAAAGACCAACCTACTCCCTGCCAAAACCCCTATTCAGTAGCTTAGCAATTTATCTGTAAACTGAATTTTGAATCATATCTTAGCCTTGAAACTCATTAGACATTAGATGTTCAGTCCAAATGTGTAATTCCATTTTAGCTGCCAACCTGCAACAGCAAATCCACCAATGATAACTGCTAGAGTCATCTACCTGATGACAGAATACTTAAATGGAGTTAGGACTTGGTAACTTAGCGGCAATAAGGCCCTGTGTAAAGCTGAAACAGAGTTAAGTGTTGGAAGTACAGAAATTCACACTGGAGGCAGCAGCATTACCGTAACTTTGCTCTGTTTCAACTCCACTTTCTTGTTTTAGTTGGAATCTATAAAATGCGTACTTTGTAGACTGTAGATGTTTGATTTTCAGATAGGTTGATTCTTCCAGAGACTTTGAGGGAGCTTCTTCTATTTATGCTGGCCAGACACCTGATCTTTCAGCCTTTTCCAATCACACAATGTCCTCCAAAAGCCAGAAAGAACTGTTTAATTTAACTGGTCTTTCATGTACAGTTGTTCTTTGTCTAAGAGAACAGGAAGATGAAGATTATGAGAATCAAACTCAGGCCTCACTAAAGTTTTTGATGATTTTGTCATTAGCTTCAACATAACCAAGACTTCACTACAGCTCTTTCGGATGAATCTCATTTTTGGTTACACAAGGAAAGAAATAATCAAACAGCCCTTGAATAAACTGATGTTATTGAAAAGAAAAGAGTTTTCATACCCTAGATGTAATATTTGACCTCCGTTTCCCTCATGAAGTCCTGCCTCTTGTAAAAGCAGCTCAGCTGTCCCACCCCCAATTCAGAGAGTCTCGTATTTTATCCTCAAAAAATGCACACATTGTTAAAGACATGCTGACTGAAATTACACATTTCTAGCCTCCTGGTTAAAACCATAAATATAGAGCAAACAGTTGACATATCTGAGACAAAAAAGGCAATAATCTCCCTGATGTTCAAAACATAGTATCATAACTAAGCTTTATTCTCAAGTGCCAAAAGTTAATGAGCCTGATTTTCTCAACCCTAATCCTGGACAATTTACCTGAAATAAAACTAGTATTATTTACCCATGGATACTTGAGCCTGATAACAGTTGTTACTCTAACAGACATCAGAACTCAGCCTCCTATGACTATTTTCAATCCACTCATTTTATATTACAGTGACATGGTTTGACATGACGCATGGCTCATCTGTGTCGGGTTTTTTCCCCTCTTTTTTCCTTTTACAAGAGTGAGTCTTGACAAATATGTAAACAAAATCTATTCCACAACTGTGTACCAGGTTTCGATTTGCTGTTTCTTCTGCCACCCCCCACCCCCCCCCGGTGCTAACATTACAATACATCAAAACTGGCTCTTCCACTTTTTATTCATTTTTAACCTCACGCTCATCAAGAAACAAAAGATTTCTCTTTTGTCCTTAAAGGTGCAGCATGCTCTTCACATCATTATGTTTCCTATAGCTCCCACTGCAACTCTTAAAACATACAGTCTACATCCAGAAATGTAACAGAAGACTCCCCTCCCAGGAATCTGACAAAATAACAGTTTAAATTTGTAATAAAGCAAGCCCCTATGGAAAAGAAATCCTATAAAATGGGGGGGGGGGGGGGGGGGGAGAGTAGAATATAAGAATGGGTACTCTAAAAACTGGTAAAACATATTAGTGAAAACTTTAAATCTACAGGATTCCATAGCAGGGATATGATTTGTGACTGCAGTCTACAGAACATTTCTGTAAGTGAGGAAACTATTCAAGTTATAGTTTGAAACATATAATACAGAAACTAACACTCTAGTTTTGTACTGACCTATTTAGCTTCGGAGTCTTAGGTAATTCCTAGGGAAGCTGGATAAGTGTCAGTTAATTACAAAAAGCTGGCTTTCTGTACCTTCCAAGTTAATTACTCTGACATAAATGCCATTATTTTTCCCCTTGTCCACTGCAGAAGGAAAGTGTCAAGTTTGAGAAGGGCATTTTTAGTAATTATATCTCTTCTGTTTGTAAGAAGCTGATTATGAATTACATTTGCACAGATTCAGTCTCACGTTTTGCTATTCTTTTAAACTTCACGCAGCTTTGGCAAGTACATCTCAGCTGTACCTTTCAATGACATTTATATTCCAGCCTTGTCCCTCTATTGAGTAAGAATTGCCCTAAGAGACAACCTATGCTAAGAGTGTCTGGGTAGACTTATAAATCACATTTCAACTCTGTTGTACTTCAGTCCAGATCCACTGGAATCCATACACACAATCGTGACCTTCAATTAAATCTCAAGGTGGGCTTGGAATGATAATCTCCTGGGAAGCAAGCCCAAGGTGACTGTGTCCCGTCACATAACCCAGCCGCTTTACTGTGTACATCCATTATCTAGCTCGTTGGTATTCTTCAAGTGTCCTGTAACCTTCCTTATGACTATCTTCACTACTACATAATTAGCAGGGCCTGAATGGTTTCTCCAGGAATATATGTATTGAATGTATTGATCACTGAATCACAGAAAAACCTGTGCTTACATTTGAAGTGAAGAAAGCAGAAAATGTGATGTTTCGGTAATAAATTATTGGCAGAAAAATACTTCATTCTGCCTGTAGACCTAAATACAACATAGAAAAAGAAGATGTAGTCCCAAACTAAGTAGCTTCCCCTTAGCATCTAGGGTATCAGGCGGTATCTTGAAATTGGTTGAGTCCTTGGTAGTGGGATCACATTGACGGCATGTATCTGCCAGGGAAGAGACCGCAGAAAGAACCCAGTCTCTACAAATGAACTGTTAGCTCAAAAATCCCAAAGGGTATCGCAGATGAGGTTCCACCACACTAGAAGCTGTACGGCTAGGGAGCAAGACAACCATCTGCAAGGGGCTTTAAACTTAATGAACAGACACATGTGATAGAAAACTCCAAGGCCTCTAGAATCCCAAAATCCACGTTCTTTTATTACAGTTTAGTACAGCATAATCTTTTTTGTTAACATACAAGCTACATATTGAAACTGAAGTGCTCATTAAGATAACTTTTTAAAACAATCTAATTTAAATCTACTCTTACACAATTAGCTTTGTGTGAGTAAACTAACATGGTATATTATTTTAAAACAAGCTCTTTTCCCCTATGATGCTGGAAGGCCTTTGGCTCACCAACTCCATAAAAATTTATTTTTCTTGAATTTCAGTGATCAGAAGCGCTCACAATATTCGTAATTAAGTATGCTCTCCTATACATTGTACAATTTTATTTCTTCAACAGAACCAGAAATCTTTCATTTTATGCATTCCTACAATACATTTGCTCTCCTCAGAGTAGCATTACTTTCGTTACTTAGAATAACTCTGCAAATCAATAAAAGTACACAGGTTTTCCCTCTCATCTATTTCAAGCTGAGCTGCCAGGACCCAGAATAAATTCACGTTAGCTCTCAGTTCCATGACCTTCTACTTTGTACTTTTAAATTTCATTTCATTTCTATTACTCGAGTTCCCAAGCTCTTCCAATTCTGCCTACTTGGTATTCCAACCCTTCTCAGTATTGGTCATGTTTTCCAGCTCTCTGCTATCAAGTTTCACTACCACACTTCTAATTTTGGGCTAAACAAATCAGAGAAAGGTAAGCGCAACAAGGGGAAAAGCAGTGCAGAAGTGTGAAGAGCCAGCCCAAAGTCCAACAATTCACCGGTGGCAAAGCTGGAACAATACAGGTACCCTAGTTCCAAGCCCTGTATTTGCTTTATCACCTAACACTGCACTTCTGATCAGGTGTGAGGAAGAACTCATAGGCTCAGAAAGGTGATGTATATGAATAACTGACAAAATTGTCTCTTCAGTGGATCGTATCAGGGGATGGTAGTCTATGACCAACCTGGGAAATCTAATATCTAATCTAATCTACTTACACATAACTATTCATGCTGCTGGTAGATATGCAACTATTTATCCACAGTAAGTCTGAGAAATGTATACACACAGATGATGACATTTCATGCCTTGCTTCTTAGGCATGCACGGTCTCAAAGCATCTCCAGGCATATAATGCATGAGAGTTTTAACATGATAGCCTGAACTGAAACTCTGTAAGCAATAAAATTTAGAGAAACAGCTTAGTTAATGCTCAGAACGTGGTCTGGCAGCCTGCCATGCATGAACATGCACTGAATCCAGAGTTCATGCCAAGATTCTTAGCTTTCAACTTCATGGAAATTCCTTGTATGGTTTATACTAGATCCTCTAAGTTCATTTAACTTTTTTCTTCCTTTTTGCAGTTTAATCCATAGCTAGTTGAACTTATTACCCTTTTATATATAAGCATTAATAATGTAATAGACATAACTCCAAGTAGAAGTAATAGAATTAGTCTGTTCATACAATTTTGATTAAAGACAGGCCTAATACTAAGAGGACACTTATTCTATGCCTTCTGTGCCAAGCCCCTATGAACACAATGAGATGCTGCAGTGTGACCTATTACAATAATGTGTATGGCTATTCACATAGTAAATGCTTTCAAAGACTCATAAGAATTCACTTAAATTCAGGTGTTGAATTTGCGCTGAAGCTCCTCTTAAGCCAAAGGATCTCTCTCAACAGATTTGATCAAAAGATCGAGGCCTTAACATTTGTGTTCATAATATCAAAAGGTCTAATTTGACTCTCATATCCCTGATGTCTGCTTTTCCAAGCCTCAAATCTGTACAAAGGAAATAGCTGCAGGTCCTTCCTACAAACTCCACCTTGCTTACTTTTTTCTTTTTCTAGTAATAATTATATTGATTTAGTTTTTATTTTTTAGATACTTACTAAACTAGACCTAGGCAGTTACTTAAGCATGTATCAAGCCACATTCAATATATGGATTAGGTGAATAATAAACTCCATATTACCACAGATCCTGAGCTCTGTCCTTTCTTTTTTACAGCTTCAACACACAGTTGTGAGGAAGAGAAATACTATTATCCCCAGCTGTGGGACTTAAGACAGAACTAAGATTTTGTCATTGGTCACATAGAAAGCCCATGGCAGACAAGGAAAAAGCGGTGGCAGACAGACAGGAATATCAAGTTCAGATTGTACTGAAAGCTTATTAATACATCAGACATTACACCATTATTGATACTGGACAGATGGACAACATACAAGATTTTCAACAGCATGTGCTTCACAACAGATCAGTCATATTGGTCTTACTATTCATTTACAGGCTCTGCTTGTTTTTAAAAATGGAGCACTTGAATATTCTATAAATTGCGTTCAAATCATGTGAAAAGATTGTATTGCAAAGATTGTTTAAACAGATCCCTTGAGGCCTTTTGAAAATGTTGACAGGTCATCATTTCACACTATTAAATTCAGTCAGACTTAAAAATTTAGCCTGATTATGTGGATGTAATGCAGACTTCACATGAGGTGTACTTCTGTGGTCTCTTTTCACAGAAGAAAAGTAATGACTGCTGGGCCATTAAGTGCAACTACCACGCTGTCTTTGCCCAAAAGAAATATGGGTCATACTAAAAAAACCAATCAATAGCTGTCTTCTCAAATCAGGCCATATTGGACACAGCTCAATAAGGCTGACTAACCAATTGATTTTGAAAAGAATAACTGAAAAAGTTGAGAGAAGCCCAATTTAAAATTTTATATTCAATTATATATCATCTGTAAAAAAACCAGCCAGTACTGCAACATTATGACAGATTTATATGCACATATGTGTGCGCAGATGTTTGTGCTGCATGCACGTACAGAGTTTAAAGTGGCCACACCCAAAACAATCAAATCTTAGCTCCATAGGTGCAGTGTTTCTCCTACTGTACATAAGGACACAGTTATATAAATGTTTGTGCAATTTTATTTCTATAACTTGACATAAAATTCTGAAAGCTACTAAAGGTAATTATGATAATTACTGCAACTTTGCTTCTGCTGATTTACAGGGTACGAACTAGGCCGTCTGCTCTGTAGTAGCTGTACCGTCAGACCCAAGAAGGTTTTAACTGAAACACCACTTCTATACTCCAGCCTCCTGTGCAAAGCCCACATCCAGAACCTCATCTAGTAATGATGTACATCTAGTTACAGCTTGAGAACAAAGGGAAGATGGGAAGATAGTTTCCCTACAATTCAACAATTATGAATGAAATGCTAGTCTACCCCATACCTAGCAGTTAATACTGTTATGCTGCATCTCACCAGGCAGTCTTTTAACAAATGTTTTAACAATCTATCCCTGACAACACAGCCATGAAGCAAGGACCAGATTTCTTCTAATGACATCTCTGTATGCAAGAAGTGTGCTGTGTCTACTATACATACTACGTTGGCAGCAACTCTACCTATGCATGTCTTCATCTGTGGACACAGAACCTCTCACAGAAGGTTATGATGCAGCAAATCACTTTGGATGAAGACAAGTTATTAAGAGCTTAATTACATACACAAGCTTTTTATATTTTCTTTCTGGAAAAAGCTTAGTAGGAGATGATTAGTAGTCCCTGTTAATTTGCCCCATAAAAGGTTTCATGGATAATCATATGCACTCATAACACACTAGTTTTGAAGTAATTAAATAGAACCATTAAGATGGCTGGGTAGAAAGGTACCTAAACTTTGCATGAACTTCATACTATTTGCTTTTGCTTGGCAGAGGACTGGTTAAGAGTTTTTTTCCCCACAAAATTATTCTTCCTATAGAAAAGAGTTTTGAGGCTTTACGGGTTTTGTTAGCATTTTCAGAAAATCTAAAAAATCATTTTCAGTTGTGAAACCTTAAAACATGAAAGGGGTAATCTTCACGAACATCTTACACAGGAAGAGGAGTAATTTCTCTGACAACTGCACTTGTGAGATTGGGGAAAGGGGACGAGAAGAGAAGTTGCAAGGACTCCAGGCTTAAAAAAAAAAAAACCAAACCAAAAAACAAAAAAAACCACCAACACCTGCATAAAATTAAATAAAAACTTTAAGCTCAAGAAGTGCGCTTAACACAAGGCCTCAATTTGGAAGGATGCTGTTGAAAGATGTCCCTTGCTATAAATCTGTCCCTAGTTAAAAGTGGTTTTGGATTAATTTGTCAGTCTTTCATTCAATTTACCATTTTCAAATGCTGCCAAATTCTCACATCAAGTTGAATGTAGAACTTAAGTGAAATCCTTAACCTGCGTTCCCCAGGAGACTAAACCAGATATTAACAAAGATTCCCTTGGAGCCTGGTAAAAATCTATGAATCCATATTAACTGTAGAATCCCCTTAATAAAATAGTCGTTACTGTACAAGCATAGGCTTTTCCAGACACCTATTATACGAGAACTTCAACAGTCCCAGTAGGTGGATGTCATCACAGTGACTGCACACAAATACACATTCTGACATATCTGTTGATACCATTGTTAAGGCCATACTGTGTTATATTGAGATTCAGAGCAGCATGATTTCTCAGACACAGAGATGACCACAACTACAGAAAAATGTACAGAAAATAAGCTGGGCAGAGACAGGTCACATTTAACTGTAATACTTTGACTTCCTCTTTGCAAAGTAAGATACAGTGTTAAGACCACGGACACAAACGCATAGCATCAAAGTTTAATTTGTTAATATATTATAAAACACCAGAGCTTCCTAAACAAACAAACAAACAAGTTCTTGCAGAATAGTACTAGCAGAACTGCTAGCCAGCTCTAGTCTTCCCTTTCCTAGGGTCACACTGCAGCCACAGCACACAAATCCCATGCAATAAAGAACACTTAACCTCAAGGTGCTCATGATCAACAGTAACAGTAACGTTTCCCTTATCCAGCCTTGGGCAGACTGAAGCAGGGTTTCTGCCTATGCTCCAAGAAAGCTTTTTCAGCATATAGACAACAGAAGCAAAAGGAGCTCTGTAAATATTACATTTACCATAAATGTTTCATTTCCCTTTCTCCAATCATTGACTTCATACACGCAATTGTATTCAAACTAGGGGAATTCAAGAATTAATTTTAAGCTTAAGAAGTGATTTGTTTTTTACAGATACATGTCACAACACCTCTTGAAGATACCTCTATTTTCCAGACTGAAAAAAACCTAAGTCAAAGCATTGCTGCCTCCAACCCTATACCAGCATCAAAGATCTCCATGAGCAGAATTGACAACAAAATATTTTCCACCAAATCTGCAGGCAAAGAAAAGCTTCACTGTTTACCACCTTGTGGCTTGAACTGGTAAATATTCCCTTCTTACACACACCTTTTCATCATTTTACAGTTAACTAGCCTCTTAAGCAGCAGGCACAAAAACTTCGCTCAAAGTTCCTCCCCAAAGGAAAACTGAAGACCATATGCTTTCCGTGAGACTGACACTGAGCCCAAGCCATCCCGATCGATGGGGTAATCAAGAATGCCAGGACTCTCTGTCCAGCTTCCAAACAGCTCTGAACATCCTTCATACAAGCAGCAACCGGTTGCCCAAGCTGCATCTCTCTTCTACTCACAGCTTCTAAAAGCCCGCAGCCACACATTGAAAGGATGCTACCATCAAATGGAACAAACAAGAAGTATGCGGTAAACGAAGAAGTACTTACATCCCTGAATTTGTTCCAGTACTTGTCTTTATCATACTGCGAAACAGTGCTCAGCCATTTGTCGTTGTCCAGGAAATTGCCATGATTGCTATTACTCGTGATGATTTCAGGATGCCGGCTCTCCACTTGCAGGAAGCACCAGGCAGCGATTACCAGCACCCCCGACATCTGCAAGGAGAGGAGAGGAGCGGAGAGGAGAGGAGCGGAGCGGAGCGGCGAGGCGGCGGCGGGCGCGGAGGGCGGCGCGGCCGCGGGGGCGGCTTTCTCGGGCAGGGAAGTTTGAGGGGACCCAAGTTCGGGCTCGTCTCCCCGCACGCCCCTCGCCAACTTCTGCCTGCGGAGCTGCCAGGTCCGCCGAGACCCACCCTACCCGCCCAGCCTGGAGGGGCGGGGAACAACAACAACGGTAATAATGATAAAAATAAAACAGGTCACCTGGGGCCGGGCAGAGACACCAGCCAGGGGGAAATACACCGTTACGAAACCCCAATAAAGCCTCCCGCGGGAGCAGCCAGCGCTGGCTCCACGAAGTTTGGCTGCCAGGGCGGAGAGGAAGCCCCTACCTCCGGGCAGTGCCGCCGGCCGGGGCTCCGAGCACCGTGCGCGCCGCCTCCACCTCTTCTTCCTCCTCCTCCTCCTCCTCTCCTTTGTGCGGCTGCCGCTGCTCGGGCGGCGGACCGGAGAGCCGGCGAGCCCCGAGTAGGCGCCGTCAGCGGCTCCGGGTGTGTGTGTGCGCGCGGCGGCGGGGCGGGCGCGGGCCAGGAGCCGAGGTCTGGCGCCATCTACCCGCCGAGCGGCGGCGGCGCGGGGGCGGAGCGCGGCTCCAGCGCTGGCAGCGCCCGCCTGAGGTAAAGGGCGCGGGGAGGCGAGGCGCCGCTCGCGTGCCCAACGGTCGCCGTAACGGTCGCCGTAACGGTCGCCGTAACGGTCGCCGTAACGGTCGCCGTAACGGTCGCCGTAACGGTCGCCGTAACGGTCGCCGTAACGGTCGCCGTAACGGTCGCCGTAACGGTCGCCGTAACGGTCTCTCGGTGAACTACCGAAAAGGTTGTTGGGCCAATGTCGGGCAGGGACAGAATGGGCAGCTGGGGAGGATGTCTGTGAGGAACGCGGGGGACAGCCTCTTCAGAGAGATCGAGGGTGAAGTCTTTGCTACTGCTGCACTCTGAAGAGTTACAGAGCCGTAAAACTGGCCTTAAAAACATAAGAACCCCAACAAACCCCACCTTTTATAAGCCCTGCGTTGGATATGACTGTCTCGAGTCAATGGTTTTATAATTTACAAAAGTAATGACTTTTCAAAGGCACGGAAGTCATTCCAGGTTTCTTAATTTCTTTTGGCAAGGAGCTCCCCTCCCTTGGTCAACACATCCCACACAGTGAAGAGGTTTCTGCTCCCACACCGGACAATGAAGTACGGGACTGCCCAGGCTGTCAGAAGGGTGTAGGGGAAAGCCATCTTCCATTTCTAAAAATGGGAAGGAGAGAGATGAGGGGAGCTACATACTGGTCTAGGCAGTAGGGTGAAAGGAGGAGACCTTCTCCAGCAAGAAAGGAGAAAGGTCTCCATTGTCAGCTGAGGAGGTGGGAAAGAGGGCTGGGCCATTTCCTGCATCAGGGTTTGGGTGATTGTTGCTGTATCCATCCCCAAAGACCGTGAGGAAGGCACTCCTCCTCTTCTTACTTCTGAGCATTTCAAGGGCTAGGAAAGAGGGAAATTTCACATCCACAATTAATTTTTAAAGTATGGAGGGGAGGCTCTCATTGAGGGTCTCATTCTCTGTAGCTGGATGGAAGAGAGACCTCATCCCCTGCTTATTAATATGGTGCCCCAAAACGAAGACATATACATTTGCTGATCATTTTAAATACAGCTGTGAGTACTGTTCCATATGACATTTTTCAAACACGGTTCATTAAACTGTCCTGTAAATACTGCCTTTTCTCTCCAAGAAAACTATTAACAGGGTTAATTCCACTTTTTCCAGACAGACACATTAGGCGTTTCTTTAGTAACACAGAAAAGGGTCACGTTTATTCATTTTTTACTGCTATATCTGAGTGCTGCACTCAGTGTACGGTACTATTCCTAGACCTGATTTTAAACACAGTTCCTAAATACCACATAACCACAATAAAAGCCTCTGGGGCTGAAAAAAAAAATGAGGTTTTATTAATTTTAACAGCAGAGTACAAGCACATACGCACCTAAGTACCCCACATTGCATTCTCCCCTTGGTGCACATAGAATCTAATGAAAGCTACATGCCTGCAGGAGGGCAAAATATAACCCAATAAAAGCAACAAATAGAAGAAATCCAAACCAAAGCCCTGCAGATTTGGATGTAAGTCCATATCCAAACACCCTGCTCCACCTTCCCTCCTATACTGGACTATACCATTCTTCTGGTGGTGGTCCAGGGTAAATATTCCTATCAAATATCTCTCTCTTGTGCACAGATGTTCCTATAAAAGTGTTAGTTTCAGTGACAGGTAAGGTTTATATAACTTCCACCTGGCAGGGCGAACACAAGCTTTCTGCTTTCTTACTTAGATTAACAGAGTACTGTGCAGTTTATTCTGTACGGGCCTTTTCTGTAGGGCTTTTAACAACAGAGAATTTGTCTTCTCTGCACAGACATTAAAGATCTTGCACCAACTTAAATCTTATGGTTGAGATTTCCCCAGTGAGCTTACAGAAATCTATTGTCATTCAGCTATACACAGTTCCATTTGACTCATGCTTCTCACCCCAGACTTTGCTGCGTTTCAGCACCGTCATACACAAACCACGTTACCTGCTACATATCTGAGGATTTTTATGCACAAGGAACTACATCACTGCTTACTAGTTTTGCACAGTTACTACTTTCTTGATCCCACTGGAGGTCAGACCAGTTTAATCCTCCCTTGACCATTTCTTCAAGTCATGAATTGCCAGGCCAGGCTGGTAAAGAGCAGCAGAACACTTTCCACCAAAACTTGTGGGAGTTCTACCCATTATATATTTATAGCAGCAGTTAGTTCATCCCTGTAAAACACACTTGTTAGCACAGTAAACCAGGCTCAATCCTTCAGTGACTTCAGTACGGTTGACTTCACTTAGTATGAAGCAGGCTGATATGCTTGCCAGTCAAAGACCTGAATGATAAATTACAGAAACATTGTATATAAAGTGAGTAATTACATTCTTACTTGTAGCATTTGTGTCTGAAATGTGTTTTCATTTAATTACTTCATAATCTCATATTCAAAACATGGTTAATCTTTCTTGATCCAGTAAAACACAGGCTTCCTGCTTAATTCTGATAGCAATCTCTATCACTCAGCAGCTGCAGCATTTCACCTCCATGCTGTTTATCACCCATGACTAGAAATGAAACACCTTTGCTGGCTGGTTTTTATCTCTGGACAGTGCTATAATTGCCTCCAATTCTGATCCAAGAATACAATATTCGAGATCTCTCTATAGCGGATGATTCAACTCTTTGGTATTTTAGATGTAAAAATCTTTTTTGTTCCAAGTTAGAAGAACTACTGAAGAGTTAAAAAACATTTTTATCGTGCTTGCAGCTGTAAAAAGTGCCACAGTATTGATTTTGGATGGTATTTGATAATTCATTTGAGCTGTGTAAATCATTTGATCAGAAGTTGTAATTCCAACCATGCCCTGCCAGCTTCTCCATGCTGTAACCTATCTAGGTTCGTTCTGGAAGCAGAATCTTCTGGTGCAGAAAGCATTTCACACACACAGGACTCAAGGGCCAGATCTCATCTCCAGCTAAATTCCCCACGCAGAGGAATGTTACAGTCGTCATAATAGGGCACTTTGGGACTTTCAGTTAATAGAGAAAGCCTTCAGCACCAGTCTTGCCAGCAACATAACTGAAGCACGTTAACTTCCCCCTAGACCAAAACAAGGATGCCTGGAGGACCAAGTCAGCCGCTCCTGTTTTCCCTAAAGCTACACTGAACTTGTCCCACATCGTAGCCAGTAGCCAGCAGCTGTGTACCCAGGTGGGTAAAGTCAGTAGCAATAGCACACAAGCGTTGTCATGTGAAGGATTTTACTTCCCCCCGTTATACTTGCATGGCAGCAACACTCGCTTTTTCACCTTCTTGATTGCTTCCATAGTTCTTGAGGCAGTGGCTGCAGCCTTTGTAGTAGAGCCTTGAAAATCTTCTGTGGACTTTTATTGATGGTTTTTCCTCTCCTCTTGTGAGGCACAATTCCACTGACTTCATTTTTTTAAACATTCACTCAGGAAAGAAAATCTTTACAGTAACAAATGTTTAAAGTGCATTTCTATACTTTACTGTGTACCAGAGTCCTTCACTACTGGATTAGGAAAATTCAATTCTTGTAATTTAACTGGATTTAAAAATATATCACTAAAAAGGTACATGCAGTGAGACAGACCTTTATTTAACATCCCTTTGTATCTTCCGTATACTGTTGTATCCTTTTAATAGACAGGGGTTTTATTTCCTCCTGTGATTCTCAGAACTGCAGATTCAGCTTTGTTAGCTCTGCTGGGCAATTGTGCAGAAAAAAAACTAGTTTAACCTGTGCAATAAGTGATTGTTGGCTTATACAAAGTTCCTGAGAGATTTGTTCATTTTACAACAGACTGCAATTCTTCTTCCTTAAAAATACTACAAATACAGGTTCTGATTTGACCTCTTCATTCGCCTCTGCTCCTGGCCTCTTCTGTATATGACAGCCATATTTTATTGCAACGGTGCCTGGAATTTTGCAAGAATTTGCTAAATGCTCACAACCAGAAGTGCTGCAAGTATGTCACATGGCAGGAAAACTACGGATTTCTAGCAGGCAAAGTGGCACCAGCTACTTTGGAGACGTTGCAGTTGGTGCAATCCCCTGTGTTCTCGTCCTTCTGAAGCACTTTAACCCCAACGTCAATGATTTCAGTGTAAGAGAAAACATCCATTGACCTGGGAAGATCCTACAACATCTATTTGCTAGTGTGTCTTAGTTGCAATATCCCAGATTAAAATGAATTGAAATACTGGCAAGTCCTGGGCAAAGTAAAAGCTGAACACAGTTTATGGTAGAGAGGTATAAGAAACAAAACGACTCAAGCAAAAGAACAGTAAAAAACAATGAATAAATAAAGTGACTTGTCACCTGCAGAAGCTGGAGGTGGAATTCAGGACCAAGTTTTTCCCACCTTACAAAGCTATCTTGCCCACAGGTATCTAGAAGAGAAAAAAGAAAAATACAATTTAAAATTGAAAAGACTTGTGTTCACATAAAACATATAATCAAACACAAGGTTACATTTAAACCGAAAGGTGAGATTAAGGCAGGTATTCACGATGTTTAACTTTTGCCTTCTGAGGGTAATCCTCAATTTCCTCTGTCATAAGGAAAAAGAAACAAGTCCTTCTGAACGATGCCTCAGAGCAGAAGTCTATCCTAGCCACTGTGGATTGTTTTCTGAAGGATGCTATTGACTCCAGAAAGAGCCTACAAAACCAGAGGCACACTAGCTAAAAGCTAGGCCTTGTGATTACTGTCCTCAGGACCTGCAGACTAACATAAAAAAATAACTTTACCCACATGAATCAGTCTATTCGGGTCATACCAGAACATTCGTCGATTTAGAGACTAAGTGTTTAATGGGAAGATAATCTCTGCATATTTGACAAACGGTTTCACTTTCTTATCTTCCTAGTGGGTATGGTGATCACGACAAAAGTAATTTTATGGTATTTCACAAAGTATCTTGTAAAATGGCAACCTTATTTTATAGTGGCTTTTATTACCACTGGAACTTTTACTAGGAATTGCATCACAAAAATCGGTTAACATAAATATTGCAGTGAAGAGCTCTCACCATTTAATGCCAGAGTTAACTCTGCCAATGCAGCCTTCATTTTCAGACAGAAAAGGTCATTAGAATTAAATTTGTCCTCAGACTTCATAGTTAGCTGGGATGAAACACTGGTATGAAGTTTTGTAGCTCTGTTCAGCCTGGAAAATATCATCCCAAGATTTGCCACTGTCAAGCAGTCTTAGGGAGTTGCCTTAAGCCCTCTCTGTAATATAAGAACAGAAACAGAGATTTGGAGATTAACACGTGGAATATCAAATGAGTTTGTTCAACATTTACCGCAGTAAGATCCTGTTTTGAACATCCGTGAGACACCACAGCACCAAACAATAACACCATTTACATTAATAGTCAGATTTCAGAAATTAAATTTGCATGGAAGATGGAGCATCATTAATGGCTGAAAAACAAAAATTAAATTTGCATTCATGTAAACGTTAAAGAAGTCTCAAGTGTGCTTGTTCTTTCCCCATGTTATCCTTTTCTTCTTTTTAAACTTACTCAATTTTCCCCATTTTTGCTACTTTTTTTTCTTTTCTCTCTAACACGATCTTATGCAGTCTTCGCATTTTGAGCTGTTTATGGTTCTTTATGATCATTTCTTCCATTCTTCCCTTTCTCCTTCCATTTACTTCACTCTTCCCATCCTCCTTTTCTCTTGCCCATATAAACACATACTAAGATCCTTACAAAGGCAGCAGCTTTCCTGGAGACTGTGTAGCCAGTCTGGAAGCAGTGCTGCCTGATGGACAAAGAATCCCAAAACATCTTGCAGCTTCGGAGGCCAGGCTTGGCATCAGCCCAGTTACATACGGTTAACATCAGATTTGAATTTGCTGAGTAGTGTGAAAACAACAAGAACTGGGGATTTATTGTACCAAACAATCTTTGGCTCTCACTAAACCCTCTTTTCATTAAAGAAAATAAAACAAAAGTATTGACGTCTATAGATGAGGACAATAAAGATGAGCCACAGAGGAGCCATAATGGTTTGCATACTCATAAACCCTTCTCAGTCTTTGTGGCTTCCATGTTTTCCTATGGGGGATAATGTTAAGAATGTGCTAGAACATAATACTCAGATAATGTAGAGAAACAATTTGCTTTCTCCCTGCCGCTGTATTTTAGACATGAAGCTTAAGCTCTCTAGGGAAGCTGATGATTCTCTTTGCCAATAACTTGAACCCTTATGGAAAACCAAATACTATGTTACACAATCACCGAATCCCTTGAAGTCAGTGTGCTTAAGATAAAGAGTTTGGGTAGGGAGGAAGAGAGGCATTAGGTGTGGCAATAGCTGAAAGAGAGGTAAAAGGTGCAAGGCAGGGTCAGCATCAGTGTCCGCTAGCGCCCAGGGTAGCTGTAAGAAATTTGAGGAGTGTGGACCATATGCCCCAGGTGTGGCACGAGGGTTCTGAACACCTGATTCTCAGTCAGCTTCAGGCCTTGGGATACTGAAGGTGACTGACAAAAATTTGGCCATTGGCTCAGATCTGCTGCAAACCTGTATTGCTGTATCTACCCCAGCACAGTCATTGCTCAAGCAGGGCAGGGGCAGACCTTGACCCGGCTAACCAGTCCTGCTGCTATAAACAGTCAGTTCAGTCATGTGTACTTTAAGCAGGCCCTTGTACCAGGGACAGTATTCTGCAAAGGACCGTGTGGTGGTCAGAAAATGGACAAAAATTTAAAAAGAATTCAGAACATCTTCCTCTGCTTTAAGCAATTACTGAATTGTCTATGACAACAGGATTATAAAAACAAAGAAAAATAACCCCCAAACCCTGATAATACTCTTAGGGTCAGGAATTATAAAGGAGGAAAATGCCTTACCCGCAGTGACAGTCTCTAGAAATGCGGAGGATGCAAAAGTTCACCTTGTGTCAGCAAGCACGGAGACTGGCAGAAAGGAAGGCAGGCAGACAGTAGCTTTATTTCTCACAAAGAGCGATTCTGAAGTGCTTGATGGGTTTTCAGTTAACTCTGGTCAAATTTGAAACTGTATTAAAGGAATCTAAGTAGTACTTCACTCTGCATAGAAATGAAAAACGCGAGTTAAGTTTTTAAATGCAGAGTACAAAAAGAATAGAAGAATTTGTCCATGTTCTAATGCAGCTCAAGGTCTTGCAATTCCAAGGTGTGGGGGAGGAAATGAATCCACCAAGGGAGGAGGAGACCTACTCACAAGTGGGAACAAAGCTCTGGCAGAGAAACAGCAGAAGACCCAGAATTCACCCCAGACAAAGCAATCAGAATCTGCCAGGCAATGCTACAGTGAAATTTATGGAAGGTGGGCAGTGCTTTGATTCCATAGGGAGTAGAAATAATCTGCTAATATTTCAAGAAAGTACGCCTGGGGCCAGGAATATATACAGAACTAAAAGTCAAAGTCCACGCAAAAAGTAGTACATGGGGTGGCACACTGTGCCATATATTTGAGCCAAAATTTTGCCGATGCCTAGAAAGGAATGCAATAATGGCAAAGACTTACATAATTTCACATGCCCTAGAAGAGCATGTGCTGCATCAAAAACAGTGACAGTGTCATTAGCAGCTCAGAAAAATTGTTCATAGGAGCAATGCATAACACTGCAGCAGAAGATGGACTATCTGCCTGATAGGAACTGAGATGTATTAATTTTAGGTTGGAATTTGGTGCACATGCCAATGGAATGCCCAAAATAGTATTCTTAGGAGAAAAAAAGAGAAAAGAAAATGAAAACAAACAGAGTAAGCTAAATGACTGTTGCTCGGGGCATTTTCGTGAGGAGCTCACACATGCTCTTAAGAGGGTTAATCAAATCTACAGGGACATGAATTTGAGAAAAGCTACAGATTACATTTGCTTCAAGGGAAAATAAGCCTATTGTTTGATTCCTGCTCTCGATGATACCAAGTTATTGGAAAAGCAAGGAATCCAAAATAAGTAAGGAGGATATGTAAGTGTCTTCCAGGGGATAGAGGAGGTATTTCAGAACACAGAAAAAAACTAGGAAAGTTCCTCTCACTTTAAGGCAGAGGTTTAAAAAAAGGACAAGATGAAAAGCAACAAGATGCAGCGCTCATTGCTTTATCCCAAGGGAAGTATTCCCTTGAGATGGGAAAAAGTAGAACATTTTCCTTATGATTAGACTCAAGGGAACTAACCGCATAAACTGGAAGTGTTTTTCACCAAGGCACAGAAGTCCTTGAAACAATACACCTTTCCTCTTTGTGCATTGTCAGGCTCTGAAAAGGGTCTGTGGGGAGGGAAACAAAATATAAGCAGACAAGATGACTTCTGAGAGTCTTTGCAGATTGATTAGACGGCTTCTTGAAGTCTTCCTGCCCCTATGCTTTTGATTCCTCGGTCTTGTACATTCAACATCCCTTCCAGGAAAGATATGTCTTTTTCCATCCTTCCTGAGGTTTTTTTGGTAGAGAAAGTAACAATTTTTTTGATGACACAAAAGATATTAAGATTTTCATCAAGGGCAAAAACACAGTATCAATATAAAATCTCCAGGCAGCTTTAGAAGTAATGAGAGCTACCGAACTAAGAGACCCTACAAATAAAATTAAGTAAATTCCATGCAGTATAAATAATAAATGAGACAATGAGAGAAGCTAATAGAGCCAGGAAGATCATCCATTGACACCATAAATATATTCCTCCAACACACAAAAAGAAGGTATGAGGATTTCTTGAATTAATTAACTGCAAAAGGGTATTTGTGTTTAATATAACTTCTGAAACCTGAAAGTTATAATGGAGATGGAATTTGACTTTCCAGGTATCATAGTTTAATCTGGACAGTTCTGGTTTCAGGTAAGAGAGCTATATTACACATGTAAGTATGAGTTAGCTCACTTGAAAACCAGATGGTCTGTCTCATATAATACGGGCTCCCCACACCAACATCTATGGGGTTGATGAAATAAGAACAGTGCTACTCTGCCTGGACCTGGTTTTGAGCTTGCAGATCTATCCTGACTTGCCAATCACGTCAAACTGTAACCAATTTTGAAGTCTGGGACACTATGATAAAGTAAACAAAGTTGGTCATAGATATTTTTTCAAAGAGACTAGTCAGTTCTCTTACTCTGGAGACCATTATGTCTGCAAAAACCTAATAGTAATATGCTCAGATAGAAAAGGAATTTTTCACCTTAGTCAAAGGTTTAACATTTTTCTTAAGTACTTTGGGATCCTAAAGTCAGCTCAAACTGAGTATAGACAACTTATTGCCATTGCCAGAGGATCTGGCAAATAACCTGTTGAGAAGATTATTTTTCCTCATTTACAAGCACATGATTCTTGGTTGCATGCACACACGCCGGAGCATTTGACAGAAGTGCAACCGAGCAAAGTGCAGAACTTGATTATACACATGTTTTTCTAAATCCAGTTCACAAAATCAGCCTGTCTGACCTCAGATGAAGTAAAAACTGCAAGTTCCAAAGCTACAGCTGAGATGCCCCTGAAGAAAGAAATTAATACTGTTAGCACAAGTCAGCTCTGCATGTTCCTGGCCCATATATTTTTTAAATGAGATTATTAAATTGTTAAAGGGGCAAAGATAGTGATCCCCCAAGGCTTCATAGAAAAATGTGTGAAGATATACACAAAGGTGACTTTAGGCATTGAAAAGTCTAAGAAAAGGTCTGAAGTCTGGCCTCAAATGAAGCATGAGCTATTAAATATTGTCACCTAGGCCAGCAATAGAGACCACACTGAGTGAAAGAGCACATTAGGAGACAATCACCATCACACTGGTGCCACATAAAAATAATTGCCTGTCCTCTGCTGTCCTCTCCAATAGAAGGATTTAACAACGACTAGAAACAACTATATAATAGTTACATTATTCTCTGTCGCCCCCAGCAACTTTCTTCCAAGATGCTACAATTAAATAGACAATCCTATGTCTCAATTTATTTTTCTAGATATGTAAATAGTGACAAGCTCAATAGGCTGCTTAGTATGTGTGATTTCAAGCCATTAATTTGAAATGTGGCTTCAGACTCCTGACCAATATTTCTCATCATTCATAGTCCAAAGGGTTGCTGGGAGAACATGTCAAAAGAACAAAGAACCTGCTCAGACAGACTGGAGTTGTTTCCAGACTTCACACAGAAATTAAAAAAACAGTTTTAGCAAAACACAGGTCATCACTTGCTGACGTTTTATGCAACAGAAAACTGAAAACTTGTTGCCTGGATGTTCAAAAATTAAAGCTGCACTCATCAGAGACACGAAGCTAAAAAGTCACAAGAAGAAGATGTAAAATCAGCTGTATAGCTGGGTCTCAGATTTATCCCACTGCTCTCACTCGAGACTTCTCTGTCTCTAAATCCCAGAAAGAAGGACATAACAGCACAAAACCCTGACTCTTTCTGACTTACTGTGATAATTCTTTTTTTTTCCTGTATTAGGGATGAATGCAAACTGTTATGTTCCCTGCAAAATACAAAGAGCGTATAATTAAGACCAGAAGTTTACATCCTTCTGGAAGTAAATGCAGCGTATGAAGTACAATTCAGCAAGAGCAAAATGTTATTTAAGGTCATATGGGAAAGCACTGAGAGATGGATTTTTCTCAGCTGGACAGAAAAAATACATCTCCCTCCCTCTTTAAAGAAATACAAGCCACCCTTTCAAATGGTGGGATATTTGCGACAAAGATACACTACCATCACAGCACTAGACCATGTGTTGTCACAGAAAAATCATAACTTTTAGCCTTTATAAATAAAAAGAAGGAATAAAATGGGATGAAATACAAGGAATGAGCAAAATTTCTGGTAAGATAAAGATGTTGCGACTCAGATACTTTCAAAAACCAAGTTCAGTCTTATCGTGGGCCTAAAGGTCTCCCCATTGAACATTTAAAGTTTATGCTCATGGTTTTAGTTTCAATATATATTTTTATTAAATAGATATTACGTATTTTATTTTTCTCACAGAAGCTGTATAAGAATTTCAGAGAAATTGGTGGCAACGTGATGAAAAAAGGTTTTGGAAATTTATGCTGAGTTAAACAGTAAGATTATTTTGGCAGTTTTGCATTCATTGGCCTGAATACGTCTGGTTTTACTTATACCTCTTCATAGAAGATTTCATTCGGTTATTTGCATGATTATTCAAAAACACAGAGAATTGTAACACAGGATGTCTAGAAGGGCAACTAGACCAAGGCCAAGACTGGCCTGTCTGGAAAGGTTATTCTTAATGAATCCCAGACAGGCAAAAATATGAAGTATTTATCAAATACTGGGGATGAATCCAGCAGCAGTGCCAGGTGGGAAGGAAGCATCTTTGCAGAGCAGCACCTTAGCGTACACTGTAGCCTGTGACTGGATATTCTTCGTGCTCTGTTTGTGATGGAACATATAAACAGGTTACGTCTGTAGTAGATTTATAAGACTTGCCAGATAGAAATGAACGGTCGAAGAAAGACCGGCAAATATGTTAGTCAAGCATTTGAGACGCTGGCTGGTGAGAAACAAGTAGTAAGTAAGCAAGTATGAATGTTAGGATTATCTTATTTAACACTTTTCATCAGTTACCTGGCAAAAGGAATGCACAGCCCAGTACTGAAATTTGTATAGGATACTAAACAGGGAGGGATCAGGATAATGAAATACAGAGAAGTCACAACGTAAAGTTTTACACCGATGAAGACAAATAGAAAAAAAAAACAAACCTCAAGACAAGAACGTGGAGTGTTTTGGTTAATTTTACAAAAAAAGTCCCTTGGGAAAATGATACATAACTTATATTCTCTACTCATTTAAACAACTCATACGCTTCCTAAATGCAAAGTACAGATTCTTGGAAGAGCCTTTGATTAAAGTTCCTCACATCAGTCGTAGGTGTTACAACATGGATACTAGATTCTTTGATGGAGACTAACAGAGCATAAGCAAAAATAATTCATAGCAGATGTCAACAAATTAACGCCTTCTCTGGATCCTGTTAGGAATTTTGAATTAAAATTATATTTCAGATTTAGTTTAGAAAACTGTCTTATAGAACAAAGTATGAGATAATTAAAATGAATCAATACGTGTTCTCTAGGGCCCAATTTTTAGAGTTTTAAGACATCTAATAATTCCATGGAAGTGAAGAAAGGCTTGATGGCGGTAGCATACATTGTTATCCCAACACCTAGGCCTTCAGTAATCACAGGAAAACCACTTCCTGCGTTCTCTCTTGCACTGGTGTAGCAGGGGCTGGGGAAGGATAGAGACAGGAAGGACTCTGGCTTAATAAATACAGGATGAATATAAATAAGTGTTGTCTAGCACTAAGATCTAATAGAGTGTGCAGTGAACTCCCAAAGGAGACGTTGCTTGAGACTCTTAAGAACAAGATGAGTAAGGCATTGGTGAATATACTCAGG
Source organism: Gymnogyps californianus (assembly GCF_018139145.2). NCBI lineage: Eukaryota > Metazoa > Chordata > Aves > Accipitriformes > Cathartidae > Gymnogyps > Gymnogyps californianus. The sequence continues at coordinate 17,252,415 of NC_059484.1, forward strand.
GGAGCTATCCTGCAGTGGCAGAGAAAGGGGCTAGAAGACAAAACAGGTAATTTCTAGCAACTTCAAGGCACGGAATTCCATCCCCAGCAGCCATTCAGAAAACTCCAGAGAGGCAAGGTTATTTCCTATGTACATAAAATTCGTGTATGGGAATCAGAAACTCCTGTATTCAGCATATAAATGCACACAGTTGTATGGTCTTAATACAGAATATAAATAAACAGTGACAGAGATGCTTAAGATATACACACAGTAGCTGACAAAGTATTGCCCTCAATGTATCTGAATGCAAAATGGGATATGGCTGCTCTGTATTACATTGCTTTCGGTTTTTAAGTTTTTCTACATTCTTCAAGGGTTGAACAATTTTTGTAATTTATTTACTCCTAGCATTAAACAGTACCAAGGGTGAATTTACATCTGATCCTTAATCCAAATGGACTTTCTTAGCAATTAAAATCTGTATTTAAAATAAAAAGTTTTAATATTGTGACATTCAAAAGGCAACCAAAGGTTTTCACTGATTATAAGTAGAAAGAGGAAATAATGTATTATTCAAGCTCCAGAGCTTGCTTAATGCAAGATCAATTTTGTTAAGTGTTGCTTAGCAATGGATTACGAGTGCAGATCCTGAATATTAATGCAGGATAGGTATGGCAGCAATTCCTGTGAAAGTACACTTTGAAAAGGAAAGGATTTTCCTGGTGAACCACAGACAAATAAATACCTGTAGAGTTCCATAAACAAAGGGAGCTCACATCTTCTTCACCTCTTGCATCATTTACTGGTTACCAAGCCACACAGCGGCAACTTTTAGAACATCTTTGTTGTTCTCCAGGTATGTACCCAAAATGCTAAGACTCTGCTCCCAAACCCTGAGGCAGGCAGCAAGACTTTACAATGGCACAGTATTAAGTCAAAGCAACAGGGTCAAGTTTTGGTAATAGTTTCCCGGAGGATGTGAGATTTTCTTGTGATATTTTGTATCTGCAATCCAATGTATCAAGTTGTTTATATTCTTTATATATCTAAGACTTTTATCTTCTCATAGACAGTGGTGGTGTAGTTCTCCCTTATAATCAGAGCAAAGACCTTACCGCTTGGCATTTAGCTGTTTTTGTTGTTGCTATAAAAGAAAGTACCCATCACCTTATGCAGAAAAATCCTGTATCTCATTTTATCCTGTATTTTATTTTTACATGGTCTGTAGAAGAGATGACAAGTGGGACACGCTATACTCTGAGAATGATGGACTACTGGAGAGAAACAGAGGTGCAGGAGCCATGGAGCCATGGAAGATTTGCACCTGAAATGGAAGTTCCAAGGTGGATTTGCTTTGATTGAGATTCCTTGCGCAAACTGGGTCTGCCTCATGCATCTGAAAACAGTCTGCTCTGGGAACACTTTAACAAAGTACTAACAATGCTGCTTTGTTCTACATATAGACCCCTCTATATTTAAGGTTGCGGTACAGTTTGTAATGTAGATTAAAACTTTTAACTACAGCTTTGGCAAACCCTAAAGATGGCAGAATGTCATTTTGACCGTTTACATGAGATACGTTCTCTGTTGTTTTTATAGTACTTGATTACTTGAATTTCTTGATTTTTTTGTGTGAAATTGAAACAACATAAAGATTTTTATATTATACCATTGTTAAAAACTCCTGCTTGTTTATTCTAAACTCTGATTTTATTAACTAATATTTTTCTGTCACTTCACAGACTTGATCATATAGGATGAAGCACACTAAGTTTGTTTTTCTGGAAGCTATCAAATTTCATAGCATCTGTCTACATGACTCTTTTGGGACTTTCATATTATTTTTCTAAGTCTATCTTTGCTAAAGATGTAAATTTATAAGAAAGTACTTATTTGACTCTCATTGATTATTGTCCAGTTTGTGTGAACAGGTTCTGCCTAATTAATAGATTTTCAAGTATATTTCTTCCTAATCCTCTACTTCCCGTGCAACTTGGGAAATCCTACCCCCATGTTTTTCTCCCCTCAGACTCAGCTTTATTTACTACATCTCATTTTCTTTAAAAGTGGCTTTAAATGAAGAACAGATTTGGTTTTGTGTATCTCTTTGGGGAAATGAGAAGAAAAATATATGTCTATGTAGATGTGTGATTGTTGATCCTCAGACCACTTTCAACTAATAATTAGACTGTAAACTTTTCAGGACAAGGGCAGCCTCATAGTCTACATCTGTTAGAGCAATGGGATCCAGTAGCTGACTGCTATCTTCAGCCATAACATTAAAAATAATTACTAGTGTTTATGTTATAACATCAACCAGGGATTTTAGAGTTCATACATAAAATATGAGATAGTCCTTGCCAGAGCCCTAATAGTAGAAGTTAGTTCAGCAAAGTGCTTAAATATAGATATGACCTTGTAAGTAAACTTAGAGGCAACTTCTGTTTGTTCTGTCTTTTTTTTTTTTCTTTTTTTCCCCCTGTTTTTTTCTTTAAAGCTCTTGCTCCCCAACTTGGCAGGGTGTTTAAGAACGCAAAAGAGAAGCACGGCAGTAAAAGAAACTCAGGAGACATAACCATCTTTGTAGTAACTTTGTTCCTTAGCAGGAGGGAGAATTACTTGCCTTTTTATTTTGGAAATATTTTACTAAGGTTGAATATCAGAGAAGCATGATACAGTATCTTAACCCAACCATTAGTGACTTCCTTCTTCCAAGTTCTGTTGCACAGCTAAAATGTTAAGTAATTCACACTCAGAAATTCAAGAAAGACCTTTGGAGACAGCTTCAGAGAAACCTTATTCCTCAAGATCAGGATGGTCTGACTATTCAGGTCTCAGATAAGCAGCAAAAAACCTGTTGGCCTGTTTTTTCATGCGTTTTTCTTGATTGGTAAACCCTAGAGAGCATTTATTTTCACTTCCACTCTCATAAGCTTACATATTTGGGCTTTTTTTGTTTTCAGAAAGCTGCTTTCATTCACTGTTACTTTAGACATTTGTCTTCCGTTGGAGTTCTTGCTTAAGTTATGTTTTTCTTATGTCTCATACCACAGGAAGAAAGTGGGATGCTGTGTCAGTCTGTAATATGAGGGTAAAAATTTTGCTAAGAAACTGGCTACAGTGGGTATGTTCAGGGCCCTCTACTGAATGAGTTAGATATGTTCATCTGTGTCCAAGGCTTGCAAAGGTAGGCACTTGAATAATTCTTTTATGAAAGGTTTTTCTGGCTCAGGAAGCACGGTCCGCATAACCACTGTGGTCTGCAATAACCAACAGGAGCCCAGGTTTCATGATTTTTGAGTTCTCGCTACCATGAGTAAGGAACAGGAGTTTTCACAACTCAAAGTATCCGGTGACTTTCTTCACCATAGCATCACTGCATTCATTACGCACTCACAGCATACAACTGTATATTCATCCAGCGCTCAGCAGGCAACTTCCATATCCATCCAGCTACTCATGCACTCCCCATGTATACACTAACTTATTGAATGACAAAGCTTTTCTGTGAAATGAACATCTACCTGAAACACAGTTCCTATCTTCAAAATTCACCTATGCTGTACAGTTCAATATTCACCACCTCCTGTCTTCAGCCCCAACAATAATTGCTGTGATGTAGCTATGTATGATAAATTTAATAAACCTGGGTCAAAGCAAATGCTCAATATCAGTATGGGCAGGACTGTGCATTTACAAAAAAAAGCCAGTCAGGCCTAATTCTAGAATTCATATTTACAGTGTGCAATCTTATTCATGAAAACAGCCTCCCTGAAGTCACTGTCTATACTCCTTTTGGTGAATATTGCTCACTAAACATGAATATGAAAAGGAGTTTTAAAAATAATGTGATTATTCTCCTAGATAAAATTTTCCTTAAAATGTATCTAAGTAGCTGAGATAGGGTGAAAAAAATCAATCTCTGAAACTAGGAAATGCTGCTATGACCTTATTATATGTGTCAAATTAAGACTGTGTCACATTGAATTTACACATAATCAGACTAGGTTGCAGAATCTAGCCCATTATTCAGTCTGTAGTCTACAGCAATTTTGTTTAGAATTTGATACCAGTATATGGGATACATAGATTTCATGGTATGCATTGACCGGAGAGAACAGGAACACAGCTTTCACTTCATTATAGAGAGATGCCAATCTAAGTATTCCCTCATTGCACTTTGTGTTTTGATCACTTTTCAGTCATCATTGTAACGCAGTGTGTACAAACAACTTTAGGAACTGGCTTAAGGCATTGACAATTCAACTCTTCTTTACTTGCAAGGGAGGCAAATAAAATTCTCTTTCTTTTTATGCATTCTTTCTATGAACTGTGTTTGAAGAAAAGAGTTTTATTTACATTTGTATATATTTACTTTTTTTATCAGGAGTGTACGTTGTCTGTAATTGCCATCTCTATCCCTAAAAACAATGTTCTATTTTAGCCGATGAATTTTGATGTCACCTACGTTGCTGTATCAAATGCCCTTCCTCTAGCATGTAAGGGCTGTACTTAACTTTTTTTTGTTGCATTTTTCCCTTTTTTGTCTTCTCAGATGGAGAATCACACACATTTTTTTTAGTCAATTGTTTTTAACTTTCCTGTAGTTTGTATGCTTTTGAGTGTCAGTTTCTATGTGTATACATCAGATTTAGCAACTGAAACAGGTGTATTTTGCACTGAAATTGAGGAAGCTTTTGACTCTTTTCCGGAGAAGGTAGTTCCAGTCTTAGACTGGCTAATGAGAAAAAGTGTCTAATTAGCACATAAATCACATAAAATATACTGGCACACTTGTTTTATGTCAGAGCAGGCATTGAGAACCAACCTTTTATTCAATCATGTCCAAATCCACAGTGGTTCTTTAACATTAAGGAAGAAGTATTAAGTAATTCTTTATCAAGTCATTATGTCTTCATCAAGGCTTGAAGAGAAGGGACCAAGCTAAATCCCAGCGACACTGGTCAGTGGAAAGGCTTTTACTAAATCAGATTCACCGCCGTGTGAATACAGGTTTGGTAGCTTACAACTGCATCTTGAACTAGCGAAGGCTAATTCAGGAAGAAACTCTCCTGTACCACAAGAACGCTTCTTCTGTTAAAGGATAAGCTTTAGGAGAGTCTCATTACCCTTGTGTAAAGTTGCTGCTGAAGGAAAAGGTGCAAGCAAGAAGGCTGGATGCTTCCAGTGAGAGAAAAAAAGTGCCTCCTTTCTCGAAATGCCCAAGCTATCTATTATATTATTATTCCAGGCTGGATCATCAGCTAGTATAAGAAGACACCATACATAATTAAAATCAATAGTGGTATGTTGATTTACATCTGCTAAGGATCTAGTTCTCTACTTCAAGCATCCAAATCCCAGGTGGAACTAGGAGGTAATTCAGATAAGAAATACCACCTTCGCCAAGAGCTGACATAACTGATTTCTGAGGAAAGATATGCAGAGCTTTCCTAAAGGATGGCTCACAGCATATCAAGGTATGGGATGATAGGAAGGCTCTATTGCTTGTAAGAATTTGTTTCCTTGGAAAGGAAGTGAATCAAGAGGGAGAAAAAGGATGAGACTTAGTGATAGGCAAAATTCAGAAGGGTAAAATTAAAAAGAATAAGAGTAAGTATTTTCAGTGGCTAGAGTAATTGAACATGGAATAGTTTACTAAGGATAATGACAAAGATGTGCAGCTACAACACCATGAAACTAGATGCAGATGAGTCTCTGAAAATATTCCATGTACACTCAACTTTAATGGGATTTTTCTGTTTTCCTTTTATCATATGGGAGTTTTATGTGATACAGTATTTTACTTATATTGTATTATCCTAACCAGTAAGAGTAGATGATAATCTGTTGAAAGGACATCTATCTGTTTTTTCTTGGATTCTTTTGTAGGCCAACCCTGTGGTTAAGTTATGTGGCCCCAGAGAGGACACAGAGACAAATATTGCCTAATGCCCATTAATCTCTCTTTGTATAGCTGCTTCATCACCATTGTTAAAGAAAAACTAATTCTTAGAAGGTGAGCAGGGCACCTTGTATTGTACAAAATGAAAGAGTGGAAGCCCACTAACAGGATTCTTTCAGCAGACATCCAAAACGCTGAATTGTATTTGTTACAAAGCTTGAGCAAAAAACCAAGTCTGCTTGTTGCTGGATGGTGCAGGTGCTGAGGAAAGGGAAGGAAAAGTCCAAACATTTGTTTGTGCACCTCCAACAGCGCCCTACCTTTCAGAGCCGGAAAAAAGAGAGAGAAAGTGTGAAATCTCACCTCCAGTCCATGGTTCCCTGCTGCTACTTCTCCTTATAATGAAATGTGGATTAGAGTGATAAAGAATAGGATAGAAAGTCCCAGAAGCATTGTAATTAAACAATTGAAAAGGCAAAATCTGAACAGCTGTGGCAACTGCATTTTCATTATTTCATGCTGGCAAGCATGGAGTTAAACAGAAAAGACCAATTATAAAGAGAGATGGGCAAAAGTCAGAAGGAAAAAAATTTAAAACCATAAATTGAGATTGTGCTAGAAGCGGTGAGATAAAAGCAAGATGAGCACCTGGCTACATAAATGCAGTAGTTACTTGAAACAGAATGCCTGAGAGTGTTTTATTAAAATCGGGCATTTGTTATAAAAGCAGGGGCTTATTTAATAAGTATTCCTCCTAAAGACTTAAAGCGTCCTCTGTCCATGCAGCCTGCATTCCAAGGTTATCAGAAGAACTGTTGCTATGGGCTGAACTCAATTTAGGACATGCTTTTTGGGTGGTGAGTGGATGTGAAAAGGATTCAGCAACACAAATCTGTCTGTGTTCTGAATGTGAAATGAACTTTTGTTAAAGATCTCGCAAACCTCCACTGCAGCTGCACAATACTGATACAGCTAGGCAAGAAAGGATGACCTATTTGCGTCTATCTGAACTTGGTATTCATCTTTTGATCACAAGCAATGAAACCTGCTGCGATACACCAAATAGGAAGATGTAAGGAAGTAAGACCCTCTATATTTAATTATCTTTATATGCTGTTTAACTTAAGATTTTAACTTAAGATTTTTCTCTTATAAAATCTTCTAACATGAGAAAATACTGTATGCTCAGGAGATTTTTAATCATTATTATGATCAAGGGTAGTTCGAACACTGCAGGCAGAAGGTTAGAAAGGCCATGCATTGTAATGCAAATTTCATTGTTAGGATCCACAGAAATAGATGTCATTTCTCTAAAGTGGGGAAAAAAAAAAATCAGATCCCATCATTATCTGGATACATAGCACAACACAGGATCATAACAAGACAGTTTGCAAAAAGGCCTGTCATCTGCCTGCCCCAAGTATTTGTGCCCTACGGTATTCTTGCACGTTTCTTTGACAGGCGATAAAACTGTTCTATTGGCTTACGTGCAGATTGTTCAAGAACCAGAGGTCTAAAGAGGATGTTGACTGAAATGCTACAATATGGTCACCATAAGCTAACAGCATCTAATGATATTCTTGCTCCAGTTCAAATCTCTCCCCCATAGAGAAGTTCCGAGACCCATCATAAAATGGCACCATTTCAACCAACTAAGACATCACTACAGGAGAGACAGAGCAGGATCTTTTATATGGGCCCAATGCACAACATACACCTTAACAAGTGCTCTGGGGTTTAAAAGATGCTCTTATCTTTATGCAGTCTGTCATTAGCAAAGCAAAGACCACCTTTGATATTGTCTAGAAATCCCTGTTAAAAAAATAATAGTAAAAATCGAGTGGTTTAAATATTTTTGTCGATGACTCAGATTTACTATTTATACTTCCAGGCATTTTCATCACTGTTTGCCCCTCTCTGCCCATACAGGAACTCTCAGAACATATATCATGTCTTTCCTTTGCCAGAAAGTGCAAGGGGAAAGATGGACATAGTTCGCCTAATAAGGCAACAAAAGGCTGTCTGAGGCTTTTAGCTCACCTCACAGTTCTGGTTATTATTTACTTAGTTTAGTAGGATCTGGAGCTTATTGACATTACAGTCTCTTGTTTACCTCAGGCACACATTCTAATCAACTCTCATTATGGTCAAATAAATGGCTGGAGGCAGTTTCCCCCCAAATTCATCGGTTTTAGATCAGTTTCTATATAATCAGAGCTCCTGCATCAGCACTCACAGGAAGATTGTTTCAGCAGCTAAGTTGTTACGGAGCTGGTATATCGCTCCCTGATCAAGTGTCACAAAGTCAGAACTACCCCAGTGGGCAAGACTGTCCAGGTAGGAAACCAAGAGTACAGCAGAGCTTGCTCAGCTTGCTTCTTCAGCCCCAGTGCCACTCTTGAACCTGACTCTCGCACTGGGACTATCAGGGAATTTTCTCCAGCCTTTACCATGAACAAATGCTCCTGTCCGATTACACACGACATTTATGAGATGTCCCATATGGAACGAGCCCTGAAGAGTACAATGTAACACACTATCTAGAGTCAACAAGGATCAACATTACAGTATACAAGCTAAGACTTGTGTTTGCTGCATAAACTATGGCAAGAGCCAGGTCTTTTCCTTTCTCCCCAGAACAGTGGAGAGATTCTTTCCCCTGTGGGCTTTCTAGCTTGATCTTTTAATAGCTTTCCTGTGCCAAGTCCTATAAAACACAGTCCAGATTCACTGCAGAGTGTGAGGCAAATTGTGTACATAAGTCACCCATCAACTCATAAGTATTTTTTGTTAGCTAGTTGTAGAGAATAGCATGTAATTACAAGGTAGTCACATTCATGATCATTAAAACAGAGCTCTGTGTAATAGCCATATTATGTTGTGATAATCTGTTACACTTTTGTGCATGCAAAGTTAACTCAAAGTTAACATGCCTGAAGATATTTTCTGTAAGAAGGCAGGTACATCTCAATGTTTAGATCAAGAAAAAGACTCTTAAATCTGCTACTTGTGTCTTTTTATGCATGAAATGGTACTGAGTTTCTCTCTCATATACATATAACAAAGAGAGCGAACACATTCACTGGAATTTTAAGTACTGCATTCACTGAAGTTAACTTATGGAAATCAAAACTACACAGCACTGGGGAAAAAAAATTCAAATTCTGAGAATTTCAAATCAAAAGAAGATCCCTGTATTAGGATTCTGCTGGAAGAATTCAGTTGTGAGAACAGAACAAAGGAGCTCCTGCCTGAGAAAACAAGTGGCACAAAAGAATAAGAGTATTTATAAGATAATTCTGTCACCCAGGAGCAGACTGTTAGCAGAATCAGAACGGTTCACTGCATATATTAAAGTACAGCCCAGATGCCAACACACAAATGTCCACATTAAGTAGAAACAAAAGGGCATGAGATAATGAAGTGAAGGTGGGCAAGCTGAATCCCTAAGCAGCAGGCAGGAGACAGCAATCAACTACAACAAAAGTAAGTGCAACAGCAGAGTGAGAGGAGTGGGAAGGACTGGCTTCGACCCTCCCAACAAGAGGGAGAACATAAAAGAGAGGAAATAAAACCCTCTGAGTGCCATGCAAGGAAATCATTGATTCAAAGCATCATTTGCTTTTCACGTAACTCAGTGCACAAGTAAGCAAGATGGCTTAAACGAAAAGGTGGTGTGGTTAGTGGGAATGAGCATCAGGGAAGAAGTTGACAGTTTTTACATTAGCTTTGTCTTTATTTTCAGTAGTATCCATACCTGTGACCTGAGCCTCTGATTTGGCTTTCATGGCTCTCCTGACTCACCTTTCCTGAGTCCAATAATTCAGGGACAGCTAGGCATGCCAGCTGTAGACGTTGGACTTCCCTCCCAACTAAGATTGGTGTCACACTGTAGAACTGTTCTTCCTCTTCTCTTCGAGCTCAAAGTCAACCCAGGAAGCTTAAATCACCCATCATTTAAGCAGCCCTTTCTGACTTAAGGTTACTGGGAGCCACCCATACAGTCTTGAGTGAGATGTAGTGGAAAGAGACAGCTTGCAGGACTCATTCATGCTACACAGACACCCAGCCTACAAATTACCAAAAGGCTCTGGCCCACTCTGACTCTAGAAGCCACAAATTGACATGATATGATATGATATGATATGATATGATATGATAACCAAAGGGTAGAAGGGGATAAAGGTGGAGGATAAACGAAGACACAAACCTGAACTAAAATGTACAGGGAAGGTGCCTTCTTTGATCTCTCAGCTTTGTTTAGCCTGTGTGTAGCATGGAAATAATCATGTCAACGACAGGCAAAGCCGTTGGGAGGATGCACATTCTGTTCCATGGCAGCTTTCAAGATTAGACAGTTTTATTTCACAGTAAGCAGGAATGGGACCAAAGCCCTGTGAAAGCTATCATGAAAAAAGCAGTGTCAAAGCATCCAGTTACTGATCAAAACCTGAACATTTCATCTCTGGACAGTATATAAATGCAGTCGTCCAGTAGGGCTTGTCTTTCCTGTAGGAGACTGAGTATTAAATTCCTGACCTCTTTATTCACTGTATGGCTTTTCTTTTTTTTTTTTCTCCTAGAGTACACAATAATCTGTCAGAAGAGGAACCCAAATCTTTTTCTTGGCATCCCAGGGTGACCTAACAAGTTCTTCTTAGAGCTTTTTTCCCTTCTATAGCACAGCTCTCCCTCCATTCTGTACTATTCAGGGCTTCTGTCATGTTTAGATGTCGTTGTTTGTATTGAGTCTCTTAACAGAACATGGATTGCCACTTTGGGACAGGTTACTCAGCACCCGTGTGCACAGCCATGAGAATCAGTGAATTTACTTATCCATTCTATGCGTGCCTCTGTAGTGTGGCACAGCAGGCAGTATATTCCTATCCATGGGGTAGCAAAGGTGCTTTGAAATAGGAGTCACACGCACAGGGTCATGGTGTGAATTGACCTGTTACCTGCCGGAAAACTTGAAGCCTTTTTTGTCTCCACTTTGGAGCAAAGGAAGGAATTACAAAATCTCAGTAGTGCAAGCAACCCAACTGTTTCCTCAGAAATGGGCAAATCCTGATTAGGAAAATAAAAGTTCAAACAATGCCCCCACAGTTAATAGTCTCAGGCTATTTGGCAAGTTATAAATATTCTTGGAGAGTCGTCAGCATCTTTCAAAAGCACTAGAAGTTTTGCTTTGTTAGGATTGCTGTTGCGCACATATCGCAAGGCATCAAAAAGAAAGCAGCCTTGCATGGTTTCTTAGAGCTGAATTATTTACATGAAAGGCTTGTGAAATTAGATCCTTACTCCATAATCAAAAGACTCTTTACAATGGTATGAAACAAAATGCTTTCACAGAGTGCATAAGTCATTCCTGTATTTTATCTTTATACGCCATCTCCTTTAATCTCATAGCATGACGTGGACATCAGTTGAATCTACAAGCCTTTTAGCTCTGCAGAAACACTGTCTGGAAAAAAATATATATCTGTGATGACATACATATTAGAAGAAGAAAGAGGTATACTAATGTAGAACTCTTCACTTTCTTTGACCATTTTCTTTGTTTCACAACTGTTTTGTCTCCATTTCTAAACAGTGGTGTAACATGGTACAGAAATATAACTTGAACCTTTGTTAGATGAACTAACAAGGTTAGTTTATTATCTAGTATTCCTTGGCATACTTGCCAAAAGTATAGCACCGACTAGATGTACAGCTGAAGGCTGCTGGTCATCATTAGAACAGCATCATTTTGGTCATCGTTTGACATCAATCCAAATCTCTTCTAGAAATGTGGCAAACATTAAAAAATAGCATTTGGTTTTCAACTAACTAACATGATCAGGAATCAGAGAAAGGTTCTGATAAGCAAACTTACAGTCCTTAGTTTGTTCCTAAGACGCAACCCAAATTTGTAGGACTTTGGATCTTCTTGGTTTGTATTTGATAATATTTTCTTCCTCCTCACACACCTTTGTAAGCTTTCCTCTTATTTTGCAATATTCACACTACTGCATAGCTCACAGGCAAACTGAATGTGAGCAAATTCAAACCATAAACTAGAAGAAGGAATTTGACCATCAAAACACTTGACCTTCTGAAATGAAATCTCTTAAGCTGGAGTATTGGAAGCCCAGAACATACCAGTTTTCAAGGCACAGCTTACAATGGCTTTACATAGAGACTGCACGCAGACATAGAGATTTGGTCTTCAAGAAGGAACATTTCTGAGTTCTCAGGTGATACAGTCTGTATTCTAGAGAATCTTCCACAGTAGTGCAGTGTCTGAAAGTTTATTGTATGGCTAGTCAGAACTAGAGCAGAATTATTTTCTTTTTTAACATAGTTTAATGATACATTGAGGTTTTTCTGAATCTTGGAAGCTGTCAGAAAAACCCTGCACTCTTGGTCAAACAAAACATTTTAGGCAGAATAGCTACGATGCATAGTATGATTACTCAGAAGTTTTGCTTTTATTTTAGTCTTTAGTCACAAGATCTGACAATTTATTATAGAACATTTACTTGAGAATTAAACAGATACATTTGTTGTGACAAACACTATATGAAAGCTTTTGCTAAACTGGGACATCCCTATGTTGGAGTGTTGCGGTTTGGGAGTTTTTAAAGCATTTTCTGAACTTTCTGAATAGCATGAAAGTCTGCTTTGTTCATCTTCTGCAGATTCATCACAGCTGCATATCTGGTTTGCACATTTGCACATTTGTTGTCTTACACATGACAACTTCAAACATTTTTTTTAACATCTAATGAATCATACAGTGAGTGATGGCTCTGGTGAATTACCAAGAAGTCATGCCTCTGAATATATAAAGGAACAGGATGGAATGTCTTCTGTCTTATATGTTTCCAAGGGCAATTGCTCATTAGCTGTTTTCAGGTTTTGTCTGCAGGTATTTGCATTTTAAGAAAGTGAGTTGTCTTTTCAATGGGCCACCATCCGTCATCATGCCAGCTGCAGCAAGTAATATTTTCATGCATTGTTTCATGGTGGTAACTAAAGGGAACATTTGGGATTGCATTTATTTAAAATTGTATTATTTCTGAGAGAATGATGACAACTGGCTTGGATACAGCCTGCCTAACTTTATGGTGCTCAGAATGTTATAAATTTCATTCACATTGCAATAATGGCGAGTCCTTAGTAGAACAGGAGGAGGGGGTTATATTCTCTGTAAGCAAAGGTGAAGGCACTAAGAAAATAATTTCCCTGGTCCAAAAGACAGTTAGGGGTGTTCAGCTTAAGACAATTAAAAACCTTCCCTCAAAAGTAGCGCTTCCGATGCTGAGATATTTCTACCCACTCTTTTTACAGTGGATGAAATGGCCCCTTTCTAGGTAGCTGAACCATTGACTGGTTACTAACAAGGGAAAGTAATTTTCACGTCCTAGCCCTTTCACAGGTATAGGAAGTCATTTCTTAACATTTATATTCATCTTACATTTAATTTTCTTCTGTCAGAAACAGAAGCTCAACACAGTTTGGAATTTTAACATTTAATTCAACCTGTTTTGAAAAACTTATATAAACTGTTATCACCAGTTTAATGGGTTTTCCTATAGAAGGTCTTTTAAACAGGCAAAGAGAGACCATTAAGACTGAGCATAAAGACTGTTTTTCATTCCCCCAATAGTAAGATTCACTTCAACCTCATGTTTGTGACTCCTTGATACAGCATTTCAAAGGCTGGTTTTTCTTCTAGGAATAAAAGCTACTTAATTGTTACTAAGCTGCCCTTCAAGGAGAATAAAAGAATTAATTAGGACTGAGCTAAAATATAAAGACATTTTAATTTAAAGAGTCCAATTTAGTCTTAAAAGTCTTAAGACTGCAATAGTGACTAATAAATCCCCAGTTAGAAGCAATTGTTAAAAGTGAGCTTTGTCCTACATTCTCCATACAAATGAAAACTTTCCCTTCATTACCTAGATATCAGCTCTTATTCTGCTTCAAAATCACAAGATTTTGCAAATCTTCATGCAATTTTGCAAATCTTCATGCAATTTTGCTTGCCATTCTCAGAAAACTCTAGGGTTACTGCAGAAGGAGAAGTACGTTCAGAGAGTGACAGTTTGATCACTGGCTGACGAGGGTCTTAGGACCAGGGTCCATGTCAGTGGGCTTTAGGTCAGTACCTAAGGCCTGAGACTTCAATGTCTTCAGGGAGTATTTCAAGTACCATTAACTCCCTCTTAAATGCAATGAAAGATCTAGGCCCCAAAGCAGCAAACAATTAAGCAACAGAAGCAATAATATCTGCTTCAACATATAAACTCTAGTATCAGTGGGGAAATCACAGGTAACTTAAATGTGATGAGAAAAGGATCCCATCTTCTTCTTCAGTAACCCAACTTGCTGAAAGAGAAGAGTTAAACAACTGAGGACTTATTCTTGCTAAATTTCAGCCTCTTTCAATGTTTTCAGTAGAACTACCTATTCCTTGGCATAAGTGCAATCTCTGCCACGTCTCATCTGAACCCCAGACGGTGTCTCTGCATTTATGACATAAGATGGGCTTATGGTAGGTTTTGTGGACTTATGGTAGGCTTCTTGTAGTAGACAGTCAGCTGGAATCAGGCAGCTGGAACTCCCCAGTTGCCTACTTGAGGAGGAGTCACTTGCTCTGATTTGAATTAAGTTTTTACATTGCTCACTGCATATGATGTGATAATAGTAATGGAAACAGAGGGCTATAGATCTAATTTTCTATAAATGCTTTTTCATACTCTTTGTAAATCTGAACTCTGCAAGCAGAGTAATTCTGCATGCTACAGCACGGACAGCACATCTTAAACACCTCAAAAGCTTGCAACTGTGATGCCTGTGGCTGAGTCAAGCACAGTCTTGACAGAAATGTCAGCTCTACTTTCTCTTCCCTATTACAATAAAAATATAATAGCTTCACCAGAGGATACATATCCAGAGAGTAAACTCAACTTCTCATGTTTATTTGAGATATCTCACTGAATTAATCATCTCACTTTTTTAGTTAACTCTGCTTAGTACCATTAAATAACTATGTGGTTTCTGTTCATCCATGGAATCAAGGCTATTTGTTACTTATTTAACTACAAAGAATCATGCAATGATGCAAGAATCATGCAAGAATCATGCAACGTCTCCCCAGAGACGTTTTATGAGAGGGACCATGGAAGAGCTTAATCTTAGCAAGGTGATTTATGTTGGACTGTCTACCATTGTTAATTTTGGGGTCAATAAAGCAAAGCAAAGAAACATAAGTTTGGACTCAGAAAACAGATTAGGAAAACAAAGAACTAAATCTGCTTTTGGACCTGAAGCATTTGTTCTCTTCATATAGGCAAAAAGTTTGAGCCTAGCTTAGTGAGACTCAGATATTATTGGTGAACTCTTTTATTCTCAGCAACGTCTACAAACACTAAGTTATGAAACATTGCTCTTCGTTCCCTGTCCAGCTCCTTCTTACAAAACCAGCAAAAAGGCATAATTAATCAAGTATCAGACTTTTTACACAGAAGCCATTATCATCTTTAGGAGTAATTGCTCCCCTAGAAGTGATTTTGTAAACAGTACTACAAGTTACTTGGCAAAGAGAGGCACTGTCTCAGCAAATTTATTCCAAGCAGCAACAACCCAAGAAAACACTGTAGGTATCAATTAGTCAGCCAAGAAGGACAAGTGAAAAATACATAAATGACAAATGTTACCTATAAGCATGTTTTAATCCATCATCACTGCTTAATGTGAAAGCCTGCTAAGTTTCAAGTGGAATATTCAAATTTCAAAATACAGTTAGAAGTCTGTATTAGGTACTAGAAGTCTATCAAGTAGGAATCAAACAAGTATGGTTGTTTTCCTTTTAAGTACACAGCTTCAGACAAAGTAAACGCTCGAGTCCACATGCTTTGAACCAGCTTTCCAGAGAGCATCTTTGGGTACAAGCTCAGGAAGATGCCTAGCTTTACATCTTCAGCAGGTCTGAGATTGGAACACCAGGAGAAGTCAGGTTTCATAACGTAAATGCCTGCAAGTTGTTATAGTATTTCAGTCCCTGCAAAAATGGGAAAACAACCCCTGCTATTTATTGTAAGACTCTTACTATTCTCAAACACAGCTTTGATCCCAGCATCAAGAGCCCTTCTGATATTTTGCCTTTCAACAAAATACTAGGTGAAAGACTAGACATCACCTGCAGCTCAGACCAAATCAGAAAGCAAGCTCCAGTTTGCTTGGGTCTGACTTTACCAATCCTGAAAGAGCAGAATCCTGATTAGGCTTGGAATTTGATGGCATTTTCCTCTTCAAGAAGAAACCATGGCATTTGGAGCCAAACATTTTGTTTTGCACCTTTCTGTCTTTTCAAGGTAGGCCTTATTACTCTTGGGTTTGTGTTTCTTTGTTGAAGGTTTAGGTTTTTAGATTTTGTTCCTTTTCACATGGCTGGAAAGACTCTAGCTAATTATTTTTGAAAGAAGCTTTTCTGATTCACCTCTTTTAAATGAACGTTTTTGCAAAAAAAGGAATGTAAAAATAAAGAGCAAATAATGGGGATCTAATGTGGCTCCTATTTGCCAGCAATCTGTCTCGTTTGTATAAGAGGCCAGAGGAGACAATAATACTCAAATCTGTACCCCTTCCTCCCCTGCAAAAGTAGCTAAAAACCACCGCAAAGGAAAGGGGAAAAAAAAAAAAAAGGAATGATTGGTGGGAAATCCATCAATCTATTTTAAGAAAGGAAGAGGTAGGGTAACATTGAATAGTCAACAAAACAAAAGTTGAATTGAAACGATTCCCTTGAGGTTCTATTGAGAAGTTCGCTCCAGATAATCCTCCTCAAAGACTCATTTTACTCTGTAAATACAGGAATGTTTCATCTCTTCCTGTGTCGGTGGGACGCATCTATAGCTGTCATGGCCGTGAGTGCAATATAACTTACTCGGACCTGTACCGGGTTAATGCCAACTAGCTCAGGTGCTGGTAGCAACCCAGCTGAGAGAATAGTGCTAGATACTCAGTTCTTTACTGATATTACAGCTGATACAGACTCCCACAATACTGCAGCAAGCCCACTTCTGGTATTACAGCTACAGTTAAAGTTAATTTGACTATACTGCAGTACAGACTTCACAGGTTTAGTAGATCTATGTGGGAAAAAGGACGCGTCCAGGAATACACTCCTGCTTAGGGCATCTGCTCTGGTGTGTGGGGACACCACGTTTGTGTGGCTTGCAGAGTTGTGGTTATCTGTTAGTCTCCCTTGTGCCAGTTATTTCAGCTTTGATCTAGTTCTTACTGAAAAATTGGAAGGCTTATTACTGATTGTAATGGGGAAAAAGTAAAGATGAGTTTTACAGGGTTCAGGATTTTAAAGAAATGTTTTCCTTGATAACCTATGTACCCTGTTCACAGTGCAGGGGCATCAGTGGAGTTGTCTCTGTTTCCCTCAGGTGGGATCACTTATGAAGCTGAAGTTGATGTGACATCAAAGCCATTTGGACAGCTCTTCACAGGGAAGAGTTATCACCTCTCTCCACAGATGAAAAGACATAGGAAAGTTCAGGCTCAAAGACATATTAATTAATGTCCTTCTCTAACAATAGCAATTTTCTGAAAAACAGAGCCAGGCAAAGCAAACAGAGGATGTCTGAATATTTTTGTACCATCCAAACCAGGAGATACTAAAGCTTTGTGTTCAACACAACTTTACATTTCAAACAGTCTATGCCAAGGTAACAACAACAAGGTCATTTCAATAAACTAGAAGAGTCTTTAATATCTTAGCACCATGACATTTACCTAGCAAGTGAGGAGGTAAGCTTAAAGTAGGGATTATTTGGAACTAGTTGAGCTGAAATAGTGTCTTTTTTATTACCTCCACGACAGGCCTTCCTGTTCTGCACAGACAGCTTTGTCAGTCCCACTCTCACAGAGCTTTTCTTCCAGCTCTGCAGCAACCCATCTGCCAGGGTTATTATTCTTTTGTCACAAAGGAAATAACGTTTCTTTCCCAGGCATAGCAATGGATAACTATTTTTTAAAGCTAGCTCCTCGTTTTTAATTACAATATATTTCCTAACCTAACACTCTAGAAAGGCTGCAAGAGTAATGAAAGATAATGCAGCTTTATATGCAGTTGAGTGTAAATACACATTATTCATTCAGTCTTAAGAAGCAAACAAAAGTCCAAAACATTACCTTGAAAAGCAAACAGTGGCTCTTTTTAATAAATACATATCTTCTTCAGCAAGGAATATTACGTTTATTAGAAAATCATAGTTCTCAGGTAAAAAAGGACATCTCCAGCAATTCTTTTTGTTCCACGTTTTGCCTATATTATAGCCTCATAACAAAATATTTGAATAATTTAATGGGATTTTTTTCACATTATGTACTTAGTTTACAAAAAAAGCATAAAACTGTATAACGGTAAAGTCAAAATAACATCGTACACCACCATCTGGAACATCAAATTACAGCATTTGAAAGCTTTGACTAAAACTATTTGCTACCTGCTGCAATCCGCAGAAAATACCACAAAAAATGATCCAGTTACAGAAAGGTCATCACACAGACCTCATTCCAGGCATGGGCCCACTGCAGTTTAGCAATGCACATCTCTGCTTCCGACTAAAAAAGATATCCCATTGGGAAGCTAGAGGAAGATAAAATAGGAACAGCTATTTGTTTGAACAAGCTTGAACTGGCAAGCTATATAAAGTATATATTTGCTCTACCACCGTGTAGTCTGCAGTGGAAACGACGTCAGGTCCTTTCCCACTCCGGTTGTTTGCCCGGATGCAACCCGCCCTGCAAGGATGCCTTAGGGGTACCAAGCCGCCTGCTGCCAAAGGACAGTATTGAACTGTCTGCAGCACTGCCCTCGGGACAAAGCAAACTTTTAGTCATTCACAAATACTTATCTTGGACATTTAAGGCCTTGTACTGATTAGAGTCATGGTCAAGCACGAAAGTTTGTAGAGCTGGATAGTCCCAGATCTGGTACCCTCTAGTCCTTGCTCCCTTTACTTAGTTTCTCTTTCTACCAGCGATAGGAAATAGCGACTCCTTCCAACGGGATGCAGCCTGGGGATGCAAAAGGCTCCCTTCATTGCTTTCCAGCACCCACACCTTTAAATTCTCTCAGCAAATAACTGTATGGCCTTACTACCAGCTTTCTCACTTCTTTCTGGGTAGCTATTTTAGACACTGTTTCTAATTGTCTCCTTGAACATAAGTGAAAGGTGTAATTAGATGTTTGTCCCTGAGCTGTAGCTGTGCAGGCTGTGTGTATTCTAGTTTATATCCTGGCACAAATGGTCTCCCCTGGACATTCTCTGTTATTAGTCAAATTATAACTCCCTGCTATCTCCTGATTACTAGAGAGATTATTTAATGCATAGAGAATCTGATCCAAACATCTACATTGATTAACTCCCTAAAGCAAGACTGCAAAGAAAAAAAATCTTACAGTACACTGGGAAGAAAAAAAAGCCCAGGTTATATAAAATACATTTCTTTAAGCTTAGTACACAAACAGGCAGCTACAACATACCAACTACATTTACAGCTGTTTGAATTTGCCATAAAGAACTTTTAAGTCATAGAAACAAATTCATAAACTTTCTAACTTCAAAAATCTCAGCTGAGACATGTCCTTTGGGCGGGATGAGAGAATCACCATGACCTAATATTTTCTGCAGAAAGTAATTCTGCCTGGTGTTATATGCTGCTCAAGCACCGTCCTCATTAGACAACTGGAAATATAGGTTCAGATCCCAGCTATACGCCAACCACCTGAGAGGGCAGATTTTTCAGTTCAATGAAAAATGACTAGTGATCTGAAAAGCTACCTTCCAGTCACCCTCCTCTGTAACAAGAGCCTCAAAGCAGAGAGCCATAGGTACTCCAGTGCTGGCAAAGGGAGGTACAAAATACATTTCACTTGCAAAAAAAAGCAATCTTTAGTGGGCCAGTCATCTTTAGCAGGCAATTTATAAACTAACTCGATATAACAGTTAAAATATTGATCTCAAATATTTTACAATGTCTTCGGTGTTTCTGGATCAACCAGGATAAATCTTGATGGCAGAAAAATAGAGGCCATCCTTGCTGAAATCTCTATTTCTACTTCATCCCTCATACCGTGGTGGTCAAGAATGGCACAGCTGATTCGCCTTCAGTTGGCTCAGTTCTTTTGATCTGTTGTCCTAGAAACAGCTATATGCGCTTAAATCTCACCGTTTGTATGAGCAAGTACCGAATACTACATACTATAGGTTTTTTAGTAGGGCGATGTGGTTGGTTGTGTGGATGCAGACGCCAGGCGCCCACCAAAGCCGCTCTATCACTCCCCCTCCTCAGCTGGACAGGGGACAGAAAATATAACAGAAGGCTCGTGGGTTGAGATAAGGACAGGGAGAGATCACTCACCAATTACCATCACGGGCAAAACTCGACTTGGGGAACCTAGTTTAATTTATTACCAATCAAATCAGAGTGGGAGAATGAGAAATAAAACCAAATCTTAAAAACACCTTCCCCCCACCCCTCCCTTCTTCCCGGGCTTAACTTTACTCCCGATTTTCTCTACCTCCTCCCCCCGAGCAGCACAGGGGACGGGGAATGGGGGTTGCGGTCAGTTCATCACACATTGTCTCTGCCGCTCCTTCCTCCTCAGGGGGAGGAGGACTCACACCCTTCCCCTGCTCCAGCGTGGGGTCCCTCCCACGGGAGACAGTCCGCCACGAACTTCTCCAACGTGAGTCCTTCCCACGGGCTGCAGTTCTTCTTCACGAACTGCTCCAGCGTGGGTCCCTCCCACGGGGTGCAGTCCTTCAGGAACAGACTGCTCCAGCGTGGGTCCCCCATGGGGTCACAAGCCCTGCCAGCAAACCTGCTCCAGCCTGGGCTCCTCTCTCCACGGGGCCACAGGTCCTGACAGGAGCCTGCTCCAGCGCAGGCGTCCCACGGGATCACAGCCTCCTTCGGGCATCCCCCTGCTCCGGCATGGGGTCCTCCAGGGGCTGCAGGTGGATATCTGCTCCACCGTGGACCTCCATGGGCTGCAGGGGGACAGCCTGCCTCACCATGGTCTTCACCACAGGCTGCAGGGGAATCTCTGCCCCGGTGCCTGGAGCACCTCCTCCCCCTCCTTCTTCACTGACCTTGGTGTCTGCAGAGCTGTTCCTCTCACATCTTCTCACTCCTCTCTCCAGCTGCAATTGCTGCTGCGCAGTAACTTTTCCCCCTTCTTAAATCTGTTACCCCAGAGGCGCTACCACCATGGCTGATGGGCTCGGCCTTGGCCAGCAGCAGGTCCGCCTTGGAGCCGGCTGGCATTGGCTCTATCGGACATAGGGGAAGCTTCTGGCATCTTCTCACAGAAGCCACCCCTGTAGCTCCCCACTACCAAAACCTTGCCATGCAAACCTAATACAGATGACAATAAAGGTATTGGAGCCTTGTGCAACATTGTGATATCTACTGTATGTGAAAACTGTATGTCTTCATATACTACTCTTGAATATTATATTGTAATTCAAAATTATATTTGAAACAGAGCTTAATCAGGCTATAATATTTGTATCTGTATACTCTCCCTTATGAACTCCTCTGCAATCCCTGGTTAATAATGGCTGAGCTCCTTATTTTTTAATATGTTTGAGGAGGACAGGACTTCCCCATTTTAAAGACAAACTAAGGCTGAGAAAGAGAGAGCGAGACACTAGGAATCAGATTATTAAAGTGTTTACATTTGCAAAGAGAGGAGCCTAGTAGGGATTTTCATGAGAACTTAAGAACCTTTTTTAATTCCCAGTGGACTTAAATCCATTCCTCTGGGGACATCTCTGCAGGGACTGATCGGAGCTCTTTCTTCCCTCAGGACAGCAAGATGTGAGGCTGCTGGAAGTCAGAAGCCAGGCAGCTACTCTAAGCACAGCGCTCTGCCCCCGCTGAGAGCCAGGCTATATCTGCTCAATCTCAGCCTCAAGTCTAGCTCTGCCACACAGCTCATTCTGGCAGCTTGGAGCACAGCGTGTATTTGGGTCTGCCTGAACCCTCTGGGGAGATGCTCCCTAAATCCTTGTCACTGAGCCATCCTTTTATACCAAACTGGGCAAGTCAACCTGTCACTGCTGAAAACCCAGAGAGAAATTTCTGTAGACTGCAACATGTGGAGAATAACTCGACCCTTTGGTCTTCTACCTCTAACTAGTTGCAAGACCTTAATGTACCACAGTGTTTTAATGTAAGGTTTTAGTGATCTATTCAAAAAACGGAGATGCATTTTGTAAAATTGAAATTTGCATTCAGGTGCAGCTCTTGGGTACAGTGACTCCTGACTTAGGTGAAGACCTCTCCTGCTAACCAAGTCATTGATACAGCACAGCTGACTGCAGGGAACAGCTACAGCCTAATTTGTCTTTATTTAACTCTAAGCAATTTAGAGCAAGACCTATTTTTGTTTTTTAAATCTGCACAGTTTATGCTGCTGAAGTTTTCCTGTGGGCAATGTGATATGTTCTCTGACCTTATGATACAACCTATTGAACTTGCCTGCTCAGCCCTTTCTTCTTGTGTCGCATTGGGAACAGGTACAGCTAAACAGACCAAGAAGCCTCTCCCTTAAGAACAGGGTTACCCTTCAATTGGCTGGTGGCACTGAAGGTTCCAAACGCAGAGACCCGTTCTCCTCGGGGAGTTTATTATGTGAAAGAAAGGTTATGCATGGTAAATTCAACTAACAGAAAAAGAGCCTTACGCACACACAAAAAAAGACAGTCTTTGACAACGTGTAGTTCCATTTAAAAATAAATTTAAAAAAGCTTTTAGAGATATTGAGTACTCTGTGTGTGGAGATAAAGGTATTAAATTTGTGGACCATTTTTTGACAAAGGAGGAGTTTTGCTTTTGTCTTTGCAGAGACACTCTATCCCTCAGAGACTCTCATGCAAAAAACAAGCGTGACAAGCACTAGAACTCTTTTTTT
Source organism: Gymnogyps californianus (assembly GCF_018139145.2). NCBI lineage: Eukaryota > Metazoa > Chordata > Aves > Accipitriformes > Cathartidae > Gymnogyps > Gymnogyps californianus. The sequence goes on from NC_059484.1 coordinate 17,275,289, forward strand.
TTTTTGTACTGATGCAGTCTTCAGGGATTCAAAATACAGAATCAAATGAAAAATGCTGAGAGCTTCCCGTGAGGTGGCCAAACAGAAAACAGTGAGGCTTCTCAGCACTTTGTTACTTCCCAGGAGTTTTTCTCTCTACCGTTCGCCACACTATTTTTCTAAAAGCCCATCCTATTAAGTCGAGGGATTATACACACACACGTACACAGACCCCTCTGCATTGAGTGGGGAGGCTGAGGAATCTCCTTGAATTTGCAAGAACTGCACAAACCCAAATTAATGTCTACAACTGGTGCTCTGCCAGTCTTGGTTTCCTTACATCCTAAAGAATAACGTGGCCTTCCAGCCTTCAAATTTCCCTCTTTTTCAAGAAACAGAAACAAATTTAATGCCATCATTAAGCACCCTTGGCACAGCTGGAACTTTGATGCCTCATCAAAACCTTTGATGCCATCTGCCACTGACGGATGTGAAACTACACAAACCTTTTTGTATTTACTATTTACCTACATAGTGGCCCAAGACACAAAGCTGTATTTTAGCATTTAATTTATCTGGAGCTGTTAAAGTCCAGTCTTCTGCTTGATACTCATCTCTCCTCCCTCTTTCCCTGCACATACGAATCGTTACAACACTTTACTTATTTGTTGTTACTTACAGATGAAATCCAACTCACATTTCAGTTTTGTACAGAACAGTATGTGAAGTTATTTTGTCTCAGCATGCAACAGCTTCTGTAGCCATCTATTCAGCACTGATTTTTTTCAATTCCTTATTGTTATTGAAAAGAAGAGACCATATCCAAACGACCACAGGTTGGTCCCTTTTCAAGGAATTTCATATTTTCATGTCTTGAAAATAGATTGCTGTTGATGCCGGGCATCCACAGTCACATACGTGCCTATGAAAGGGATGTCACAGAGTGAGATGAGTCAGTAAGACTCACTGCTGACCTGCAGCTGATTTCGATGAGATCAAGGCTCTTCTAAAACTTTTGGCTAACGACTTCAGAGTTCTATAAAGGCCATCTGGAAAACAAAGCAGAATAAAAGCCCAGCTGACTTCTCAGTGGGAGGAGAGCTTTGGGAGTATGAGGAACCTTTACTGGAAATTGTCAGTGTGAGCAGCCAGTGGTTGCTAAGGCTGCAGTTTGGCCTTAGGCTGATTTAATGTCTATCTGCTGCTAAACAGGGTGGCCTCAAGCTAAATGACTCACCTGCAGCCTCGCAAGAAGTGGTGGTGTATGGGAAACGTGGAGGAGGTGGAAGAGGACTTCCCATTTGCAACTAGTTGTTTAGGAAGACTCAGGTGTTAATCTAAGGCACGCTTTTGGTCTCTGAGAGTAAGAGCACAAGGGAGACACAGAAATGTCTTTAGAAAAGAAACGAAAAGCTTGCACGGTCTCTCGGAAAAGCACAGTGTAGTTTTTGAATTGTCAGTTCTTGCAACATTTCTTAGGCTTCAAAATATTTTGTACTTTCCTTTAAAGTCTGGGTTCCCTAACCTCCCTAACAATCTTAGCTGTCCTTATTTTTAAATGCAAATTTCTATCTTCTACACTATTTAGATTCCCCGAACCCTATACCAGTAACTTCTAATAGCTCAGAAAACTGAAAGGCAACCCAATTGAATCTCATTTAAAATGGCTTTTAAAATCCCCAAATATCTTGCAGTTCTGGGGAGCCTGATTATTTCAGAAATTATTCTTTGTATGTCTTAAACCATAACAAGGACAAGGAGAGAGATTCAGAATAAGAGAAGCAGATGCTGGACTGAAAGAAGGCAAGGAGCATCCCCATGTCAGACAGTCTGGATGAAGAAGCAGGGGCAATGAACTGGAATGACCTATTATACAAGAGACCAATGTGAACCTCATTAACAGAGATCCTAATTCTGGTGCCCTTTCTAATCATCCATGCTGCTTCCTCTAGAGTACACAGTACGGAAAAATATTCCGATAGCACCCAAGGCCTTACAGGATAAAAATCTTTTCTTTTGAACCCTGTTACTCAGTATTAATCTTCAGTGGAAAACAAGTGATTAGAAGAACTTCATGATAACTCTGTCATTACAAATTAAAGGGCAGTGGTAGAGATAACCCACGTATTTATTTTCTTCTCACATCAGTTCCTAATTGATGCAAGTATATTCACACTAATGCAGCTACTCCTGGTACGCTCTAGCGCAGCTGAGCAAGAACTAGCTCTTTATCTTTCTTAGACCTATAATACCATCTTTTGGGATCTTGGCTGTAGAACCTCCAGGCGGAAAGAGTCTTTGGTCATTATAACATCATGACATTAAACCTGAGACAGCCTAGTGATGCCTCCAGCCGACTACTCTTCAGAAGGTGTTTTACTGAAGGCATCTGAGGAGTCCACATTGTCAAAAATCAACAATAAAAAAACCTAAAAAAAGAACTAGGGGGAGAGGCAATGGATGTATTTTCTTTTTAAGTGTTACAGCGACTTTCTATGCAATCTGAATTTTATTTGAGACAAATGAATTTGAAATTGTTCACCTTTCAAGGAAGATCTGGCTGCAGCACAGCTTTCCATGTAGGGGATCTATCTCGGCAGAACTTGTTTTGAAAAAGGATTTGGGGATGTAAGGCTAGGAATCCCAAGGCTTACTTATACATTTGAAATAAATAATCAGTTTTCTTACTAGCATGTCTGAATCAGAAGAATGCTGCATGTCTGATTTATATGAGGAGGCACATTGGCACTACTGTAGATGTAAATAGCAATTGGTCATTATAAGCAGTCAGAAACAGAACTTGAGTGAAATATTCTATTTCTTTTCCTGTCACACAAAATTATAAGAGGCAGTATTTCGATGGTTAGAATTAGATTCTTTAGAAAAAGTCATGATATACATCCTACCAGATGGAGGGCTTGTGTTGACAGAATATCCTACAACTTTTGATGTCCCTTTTTGACTTGGACTAAAATATCATGCATCATTCATAAAAAGCTTTGAGATGCTTGCTTACAGAAAAGACCGCACGTAACTGCAGAGGACCAGCATATACAAGCTGACTAATTTTTGGCATCCGTGACTTCTGCTAAAGAAATAATTAGTTTTCAGGCTAGGAGAGTATAATTTGGTAAGACATTATAAGTCTGTACAATAACAGCAGCAACCTTTAAATCACTAAATATTTGCAGAACTTCTAGCAAATATACTTTTCTGGCTACAGTGATTACCTGCCTACTGCAATGTTTGCATACTTTCCTGTTTTTAGTATCACCCTTTGTCTGCTCAGTGTAATACAATGTTAAATCATTTTTCAGTGTAATCTTGTAAAGGACAATTGCTGTTTGAGCTACAGTGGCTAAAACTGAGCTTAATTACAGAGAGGAAAAAAATGGAAGGGCAGCCCAGGACTAAACAAGAAATAACTCCATGGGAACGTTTGCCATTATAATGACTGTCACATTGGTAACTAAGAGGGTCTCCAAGGTTGGCTTCAAGGTGAGATCCTCAACACTTCCTGAAGAGGAAGCACGTGAGGCGGGTCCTGCCTGCAGCTGGATTGTGCTTGGTCCATTATCGAGTTGTCAGCACGACTGCACAAGTAAAATGGCAGACATAGGTGGAGGGCAAGGATATCCGCATGTGTGGCTTCTCTGGAAGGCTCCTTTCCAGAGCTCTCCAAGTGTTGATTTGTGTGTTTATTTGTGTTTATTTTCCCAAATCCAGCTTCAACTTAATGCTTGTTCTCCTCCACACAGGTTACAGCAGGTAGCAGTACAACTAGCATCCTTCAGCAACTTACAAAGCTGTTGCAAAAAGGAAGAGGAGCTCTATGGAGCTTTCTTCAATATATTTTCTGTTATATCTACTGTATGTATACTTTGAAGTGTGGATTAAATGACAGAGTCTCACTTCTCAAACCCTATTTACTTGACAGGCATTGACTAAAAAATTTTGGATTTTTACTTCTTGGATACAGCTCTGATTATACCTTTTGGGTTTCAGATTGGCGGACAGTAACATTCTGGTGACAAAATGATTGATTTTGAGCACAGTTTACTGTGCAGATTACTGCACTGTAACATATTATGCCAGATGAAATAAATAGACCATACTTCCCATTTTTTTGCACCTTGTACGGTCATTAACACTTATGCAAAGTGGATATTAAATGCCATTTTGTTTTAGCATCCAGATAACTTCATAAAGCTGAAACGCAGAGATTTCTGCCTCCAGTACTGGTGCATAAGGAGTTTTCATGCACACTTATTCTGCTAAAACATTTCGCATGCTTCTTACATGTGCAAGATCCTTTCACTCTTCAGTCTACCTCTCTCATTACCACTGCTGACATGCATTTTTCTTTAGCTTGTCAAATGCTATTTCTGAACACAGGGTTCTTTATCTGTTATACCATGCAGATGGGGAATTAGAGATTAATAACGATACGCCTGTTGGAGCTTTTTTGATTCATAATTCAGTATAGCTTTTGGCTCATGACCACAGGCATGTCCTAAAACATTATGCACTTATAAAATGCTTGGAGGCTAATGTTAATGTAAAGGACTGGAGCCATGGAATAAACGTAGACCGAACTGCCATCAAGTGATCCCATTGCATTTTAGAAGTAACAAAATTTTACCTTCATTTAAAAATATGTCTTCATCTAAAACCTGCACGTAGAGGGTTTCAGTGTTATTACCCTTAGAGAAACTGTCCCTGATGCTGCTTTTCTGTCCATGATTTATAGCAGCCTATGTCGCAGATGTCTTATTCAGGAGACAGATACACCGGAACAACAGCATCAAACAAGTTCTGAAGCAGTGATGAAATACACCCTCTGATGATGCATAATCTACATCAAAATAAACAACTTAGTGTCGTGGTTTAACCCCAGCCGGCAACTCAGCACCACGCAGCCGCTCGCTCACTCCTCCCCCCTCCCAGTGCAATGGGGAGGAGAATCGAAAAAAAGTAAAACTCGTGGGTTAAGAACATTTTAATAACTAAAGTAAAATAAAATATAATACTAACAATAATAATAATAAAATATAATAATAATAATAGTAATGAAAAGGAACATAACAAAAAAAAGGAAAAAAATAGAAATAAAACCCAAGGAAAAAAAACCAGTGATGCACAATGCAATTGCTCACCACCCGCTGACCGATGCCCGAGCAGCGATCCGCCCCTCCCAGCCAACTCCCCCCAGTTTATATACTGGGCATAACGTTCTATGGTATGGAATATCCCTTCGGCTAGTTCAGGTCAGCTGTCCTGGCCGTGCTCCCTCCCAGCTTCTTGTGCCCCTCCTCGCTGGCAGAGCATGGGAAACTGAAAAATCTTTATCTTAGGATGAGCGCTACTTAGCAACAACTAAAACATCAGCGTGTTATCAACATTATTCTCGCACTAAATCCAAAACACAATGTACCAGCTACTAAGAAGAAAATTAACTCTATCCCAGCTGAAACCAGGACGCTTAGTAAGTAACAGAATAGCCCCAAACTCTGAATATGTTAAAGAAATTAAAGATATGGCTTGATGGAAAGGCAGCAAAGCGACATACTTATCAGTAAGAACAGATATAGGGTACGGTAAACAGAAATCACATACTTAATATTTGATTGTTGTAATTTTGCCGTATATGTTACTTTCAAGTCAAGTGTTTCCCAAAACAGAAACTTAGCTGAAGCACCACAGCAGGACTCAAACCACAGAGATATCATATATTGCTTTCTCTCATTTCCTTTTTGTTTCCCTTGTATCACAGTGTAGTGTCTTTCTGCACAGTGAAACTTCTTGTCACGTAAGGGAATCTTAGAGGAGCAACACAACCTTTCCACTGTGCCTTCAAACATCCATGCTGAGCGGCATGCAGATTGCTCTCAGAGTTTGGCAATGGTGCTGGTAAGGCACTCAATCCTCTCACATTACCCTTGTTCTGAGAATACTTCAAACCCAAGTTTGTTCTGAGCATTAAGTTGGCCTTGAGATGAAACAGCTGCCTGAGTTTCCTTGGAAGGAGGCCAGCTGACTATTAAGGAAGGCATTAGACATCCTAAGTAATGTTCCTGATCTTGTCCTTTCATCTAGTGTCCCATAGCACAAAATCATCTCTTTCTGGAAGCTATCTTGCAGTTTGTGAATGTATTAGAGATGCCGGTCAAACAGCTTCTCCTCTTTCCCCTAGCTCAATAGTCTTCATTCCTATTTTTAAAGCAGTTTAAAAAGGCATAACATCAATAACATCAACCTGAAGTAAAATCTTTAGCGTAGGACTGTGCAAATATCACATTCTCAGAGTACCCAAATGACCTAAACACTACTGTAATAAAAAAAATGGGCAAAAAGCCTCAGGTAATTAAGAACCAGGTGTATTGCAGTGGCTCTGTGCTGTCAGCATCAGCTGGGGAAGCGAGGTGTGCGTTCCCATGGCACGCGATGCCAGATGACGGCACCATCTCCCACCCACTTCGCTCATAACTCTCACCACAACTGGGTCATTTAGTCTAGATTTCCTTTGATAATAAAATCCACAAGTACAAAACAAAGTCATGAAGTAAAACACTTCCTTTTGGTTGGAGCAAAATGTACAAATGCATAAGTATTCGTTCAGAATTTTTGACCTTTTCTGCTTTTCTTCAGATTCAGAGTAAAACCCCATTTCAAATGATTGCCGTCTCTAATGAGACAGAACCGCTGTCCTCTTCACGGCTCCTTGCAGCTGATTCAACAAGTCATTATGTGTGATGGCAACATTTTTGAAAATGGCAGGTTGAAACACTGTGATACTTCTCTCACAATGCTGGAATCATTAGTGATTAAAAAACATTCTTTCAACAAGCTCAGTAGTTCAGTGTTTATTACAATCTAGAGCTCAGTAGGTTTTCTTAATATGTAATGCCTCTCGGTATCATATACCATCATAAAATAGAAGAATTCCTATAAGCTGTGTGCTTGATACTCAAATGAAAATTTTAACCATTCAGGAGAAAAAAACATTCTAGTGTCCCCCACCCTTGGCTTCCCTCATGAATCCACTTAATCATATATTGAAATCTAATAGGATTTAGGAGTGATAACAGTATTCTAGGTTGCAGCAATGGAAAGGAATGGATTATTCTAACCTTTAACAAGAGCGAATGTGAAAGGCGATTAATTTGTGAAGCTTTCTGAGGTTGGAGATGAAATCCTAGCTCCCTTGAAGTCTATAGTTTCAGCTTCTATTGAGATTGCACAGCAAGGATTGCACTCCAGCTCCTGTTTCACTTCCTACAATACGCAGCCTGGAGTTACAGTATCACCAAATAAGCTGTCCCCACACGTAGAAAAGAAATTAATAGTCCTATGATACGTCTTGAATAGGAGGTAAGAGCTTAACACAGAAATGGGGTAAGGTTCCTGTCCCGAGTTTTGCAACAGATCAGAGTAGATCATCACCATGGTTCTTCTGGTTTTAGACATAACCCATGAACAGAGGAATCTACTCATGTAGGAGTTCCTAGAGGGTTAGAGTAGAAGTGCTATTGAACTCCTGTAACAGTAGAACAATTAATATGCAAATAGCCACTTTGAAAACCTCGTTCCAATACATGTTTTCATTCACATCAAAGGGCACTTCTCAGGAGAGGCTTTGATCGAGCAGACTTTGGTGATAACTTTCATTATTCTTTTTCTTAGTAAATTGTTCTGTTCTTGGCAGTAACCTGAAATTGCCTGCATTCACTTGGCTGTAAAGTTTCCATCACTTCAGCGTATGCATTACAGAACATCTATAATGTGAGCTGGGAAGAAAGACAGGAGGGAAAGCACTGGGGAGTATCTGGTGCGGAGCAGAGGGATGGCTTGGCAGTGTGTTGTTTCTTCTTTCTGGGCTTGGGTCTCAGAGACGGAGGAAGGCGCTGAGTTACAGAAAAGTCACTCTTGAACCATGAATTTTCAGAAATTGAATTGTGGGTGCCATTTTTAGCACTCTGAGCTATTTTCTGGTTCTTGTTTTCTATATTGTGAAGTGGTTTGTTTCTTCTTTTTTACGTAGCACAACTATGCAATAAGGTTCTGATATTTTTCCTATTCAAGGCACTAGAAATTTATGACCGACTTAAAAAGCAACAGAGCGAGCCCTTGATTAGAGATACACAAAAATGTCACCTATCGTACCTACTGAGATAGCTCCTGGATTACATGTATTTGTCTCTCTCTGTTTCAGATATATCTTTAACTGTCGCATCTCATTTTGATCCTCCCTGTTACATCTGGGTTGAAGCACTGCTGCATCTACTTTGAATGAGATTCTTTACAACCCGGAATCATCAGAATTTTTAAGAGTTGAGAAGACAGGAAGAAGATACAGCAAAATTATTTGAAAAGCTTGGAAGCTTTTTTTAAAAAATTCTAATGCAAAGGGAAGCTAGCATGCAAGAAAACACTTTGAAGCATATGGGAAAAATGCAAGTGATGGACAGTATTAAATCAGCATAGCTATATCTTCTCATTGAAACTCACACATGACACTGTAATCAGTTTGTACGCATTTTACTAGTAACCAAGGCATCATAGCAACCTGTATATCAATTATACCCATGTAAGCAAGCCTACAGTCATTGTTATTGGAGAAGCATTTTTAGGTTGGGTTTTTTGACTTCTTTTCTCTTTAAAGCTGACTACATTTAAGAGTTTAGGATTATCATACACCACATTCAATTTTTTTCAAAATAAATATTTATCTTAAAATTTATTTAACTTTTTGGTGCTATAAAAAAGTTCAAATCTTAAGCACCCCAGGTGATAAGTACAGCTGCAATTCTTTTTTTTCAGTCCAGCAGCTCTGTAGTTTCTAGACCTAATCCCCTGTAGAATATAAAATGTCACAGCAGATTGAAATGGCTTCAGGCCTTTCTTTTTCCTCTGCAAACAGTAATAGCGATCAAAGAGCCACAGGATAGGAGGATGCAAATATGCCAAATACCCATCTTGCTTGACACTGCCCATTTCTCTAGATTTTTGCTTGGGTTGGTTCAGCTCAAGATCTCATCTGGGAAGCATCAGACTTCAGGCCTGTGAAATCTGGCTTCCGTAGCTTCGCTATAGGAAGGACCTAACACATTGCCCATGAAGTGCTCTCTCTTATGGTTTTAGTATAGATTTGCAAAATGATTCTGCATCAGCGGGAGATGAGGTGGGGTGAGCAGGAGAGCACAAGAGGCAATCCACGTAGGCATTACGCGTTACTGCTGCAGACTGAGGAAAGCACTGTTGGCTCATTAATTCTTAGCTGTGTTGTTAATCTTAGATGCTCACTTGTTCTGTGATCCCGCTAGGTTTCCTTTTAACACTGCCCTCTTTAATGTTCCTTTTCCCAGCTTGTTTTCGCTGGAACGCTGCTGCTCTCTAGCTTTCAAAAGCTTCTTGTATCCTCCACCTTTCCCTCACAAGTGTTTTCTTCAAACGCTTCACTGGTTTCCTGTCTAAATTAAACTGGAAACATACTATCCATGTCCAAGCCAAAGATGCCACATTTCTTCTGCATGCTTTTAAAATGCAGTAGCAGAAATTACCTGCCTCTGAAAGGAAGACGATCAAGAGCAATCTGCCTCCCAGGAGTAAAGATGTAGATGAGGCACAAATATTTACAGCACATGGGAAACATGCAGCTCTTGTGGACACAGCGCTCTGCGCTGAGAAGTCAAAGCTGAAAAGCATATATATAGGCAAAATTCAGGGATCAAGTCACACACGGTCACTGTTTTTCCTGCTCACTGGAATGGTAACAACTATCAGCCATACTGAAGCCAGCTCCCTGCACACCTCAGTGACCCCTTTGCCCACCTAGCAGTATGAAATCTGATTGCAAATTGCTTCACGAGTATCCGCAAGGCTTCAAACTTCAGGTGGCTTCGGAAGCGTGCCCTCCTCTGGCTACACAGACACTATGCAATTCTCGTTAGCAGCATGATCGAGTTATTCTGTACAGCTTCTAGTGCCACTGAACAGCAGATCTGAAACGGCGCTTCCCTCCATGGCTTTGGCATTTCAGAGGATGTAAAGGTCCTTTACCAGTCAAAGATTCATACAGCACCGTAAGCGGGCAAGAGGAGGGCTGATGAGACTGTTGTGAGCAGTGACTTGTTTTTACAGTTTATCTACCTTCCTCTTACGTAGACAGAGAAGAAAGAATAAAGAAGCAGAAAAAAAGTAAGGGCATTTAGCCTGCTTATGAAGATGCTGCCACATAGAAGAGAGGTAACGGCTCCGATACATCTGGATGTCCTTGGGAAGGGGTCTGCAGCTGCCTGCGGGAGGCACCGGGTGCTGCAGGGGAAGGGTGCTGCAGCGAGACCCCCGAAGAGCCCAGGGGCTGCAGGAGCCATGTGGTACTCTGCACATAGACGTTACCCGGTCTGTTGGGGATGCTTGTGTCGTTCACACCGAGGGCTGACAGGGCCAAAGAAACACTGGCACGAGGAAAGTCAGTGATCTTAGAACAAGTGAGGTTTGTAGGTGAAATCTGACATGGCTAAACACTCTTCATAATCTCCAGAACAGGGGTTGGAGTTTTTATCTCAAGATAAAGGTACAGCCTCTGGTAAATCACCCTTTTAATGTGACATTTGTGTAAGAAAGGTCTGAGGCCCGGCCAGCTCATAAAAGGAACATTTCAAAATTGAGTGCAGGGCTCTGGTTATGACACTTACTGCCCTACCAGGACAGATGCACTTCTCTCCCCCCCTGCAAACCTAAGGAAATGCTCCCCTTTGCAACTCTACGTGCTCATAGTTATGGTGATGACCTGGAAGTCACTGGGATCTAAAGGCGTTTGATCAATGAACCGACTTTCATTTCACAGATCTAAAGACAACTTCAGAAGCCTGAACTTTGGAGAGAGGGGTTGTCTTTTATACAACCAGATTTGTCAGCAAGGGAGAGCTCTTTGATCTGGATTAGTTTGCAAAGGCTTCTCCTGACCTTTCCTCCCCCACACAGGCATCTCTTGGGACATAGATCCAGCAGAGGCTTTGAATTCAGTTCATATTCTTGGATTTTTCTTGTGAGTTCATCCTCCATTTGAACGATTAGTCTGAGAGCAAAATTCAGCTTTGCTTACAACCTTCCTGTGAGAAGACAAGTTCAGTTTTGTATTTGGTATCTGACTGTTGATTCCTTTAGACCCAGGGAAATTTGTAATTAGGATTATCAAGTGTGGAAACTGCATCGTGCAGCTCTCAACTTCCCAGTGTTTGGCAGTGTCCGCCTGCCCGAGCTGGGTCAGCTGTGGACAGGACTCCTGGATAAAGGAGGAGAGAGATCCTGGGTGAGCTCTCTCCTCAGTAAAGAGGAGGCCATCGACATCCATCCCTGGCTGAGTTTTGTAGCACAAAATGTGTTATGAAAAGGCAGGTGAAACTGGGCCCAAGTGCTTACACAGATGAGGAACCCCTGCTTTATTAATCTGAAACAGTCAGAGCATTAGCTAGATTCCTACTTGCTCAGCACTATTTGCGAACAGAATGATTCAGAGTTTAAGACACAGATTTATTTATCATTGACTAGAACTGACAACCAAGAACCATGAACATTAATCATTACAGTAACGTGTAAATGCTGCTGAGCAAAGGCTCCTGGTACTCCCAGTAGTTACCTGGCCAAATGCAACGAGGGTCTTCTTGTAGGTGGCAGATTTGGGCGAAGACAGGAACAGAGAAAGCTGTTTGCAACTTGAAGTCTTAAGGCAGCCAGCAGTGCCCTCTTCTGGGTTCCTGCTGAATTTCTGCCAGTAAAACCGGCATTTAACTATGGTGGCTGTAAACCGTGTGTGTTTTGCCTTTACTTTATCACTCTTTGTATGCTTAAAAAGAATGATGTGTGCAACACTAAGCAGCAGCTGGGAAACAAAACCATTCTGGAATCGGTTTTGAAATTGTTACTTTCAATATTAGGTACTGGATATCAGGCAGACTACCTGGATCTCTAGACCACGGTCCAGCATGCTTATACTTATTTGTAGCACATATTAAGACAGAGAAAAATTCCTACTGAAAATAAGTTACACAGTGAACTCACTAGATGCTGATTTGGATGCTAAAATACTCAGGACTCAGGTCCAGGTTCAATATCATAAACCAGAAAATCTCTGGACTTGGTTAAAAGTCTGAAAATGCCACTCTGCCCCCTCTTTGTGCCCAGCAGCATCACTAACACAAGACCCCTGTGTGCAACGACCTCGGCTCTTCCTGCAGCCCCACTGTAACCCCCCTCAGAGAAGCTCCTACTCCACCACCACCTAGAAAAGTATCTTAGGAGCCCTGAAGCCCTTCTTGAATTTACATCCCTTGAAATATTGTTTAAATGCCCTAGTCTGGATCTTTGCCGCTTGAGTCTCTCCCGCCCCTGTTCCTCTTTACAGTTGGAAGTCCTAAGAGAGTTTCTCTAGGTCTTTCTGAGCAACTCTGCAAAATTCATTTGAGGTTCACCTTCAGGGTTAAACTCCAGCTATGTTAAAACCACTATAAATACTCTAGCTTGTAAATCAGACCTCAGATCTTAAAGTTTTCAAAGCTTAATTAATCACAACAGCAATAGATAGCTTTTTCACAAATTGTCAAGCAACTGTATCGATCCTACACGTGTACTCAACATAACTGAAAGACCAGCAAAATAGCTGGTGGACAGCGACAGAACAATTGCTAACAGCAAATAATAATCAGAAACAAACAGATAATGCACAGCTATAAAAGATAAAATAAAGTTTGATGGGCACAACTGAAATTTAGGGAGAAATAATCACAAAATCTGACACTTGTTTTCAAATACAAAACCCTTGTAGCAATAGTAATGCTTTGCCCATGACTACAGACGACTCTATGCAAGAATCAGTCTGAGGGAGGGCAGAAGGCTAATAAGAGGAAAGTGAGGGAACATCTGAGCAGGTAAGATTACTTGAGTTAAAAGAATTAGGGGGGTTGGTTGTTTTTTCTTCATGTTTTGGAGATCAAGCTGAAATGGAATCTCAGGATTTCTGCCTTGTGTGGAGAGAAAAAAAAAACCAAACAACACAGAACTGCAGCATCAAGGATTACTGATTGATCTGTCATAAAGCATTTTAGTGATAGATGCTTCGCTGTTCTAAAAGACGTGGAAACATTGTGAAACACAGCTGGAGTATTTAATCTATGAAGAATCAGAATAAAGGCATTTTTATTTTAAAGGCTCTGATGCTGTAGCTCAAACAGGCTGGATACAGTAGCACTAGCACTGTTGGCTGTAGCAGCTCCAGCGCTCGCAGACATGAAGTCACCATCTACGTGCTGGGGAGTGCCAGAGAAGGTATCATAAATACCTCCTGGGCACTTGCTGCTCTGCACTGCAGCAGTATCTCTTTGGTTACATTCTGACTTGTCTTGTCTTCAGCATTTTGCAGATCTCCCTGAATGTCCTGCTTCAGATGGGAGAGTTAATTGCCTCTTTTTTTTTTTTTTTTTCCCCAAGGCTGTCTGTGCAGATGCACCATGACTGGGAGCTGGGGAGGTGACTGCTTAGGCTCCCGAGGAGCCTGACAAGCAATTAGCTGAAGGTTCACGTGTTGGTGGAGGCAGTGATCTGTGCTGGTAATCTGTTCAGATTCTTGTTTCCTGAAGTTTTGTGAAAAAAGCACAAAATACTGTTCTCACGGAACAGTTGTTCATTGTCAAGAGCAAATAAAGCATATCTTTGGCAAAAACCTATGATCTGTTTGCACGTTCACGATAAAAGCAAGTGGTATAGCTAGACCAAATTACAGATTATAGAGATTTCTTGCAGTTGACTTTCCTTTAGAAGGACAATTCCAATCCCTCTTCTGCAAAGGGGGAGAGATCAGGCAGTCCCAGGGTGTGCTTTCAACTCCCGTGAAGCCCAGTCTTTGTCTCAAACAACACTTAGAATCTAAGATGGCTTAAGGAAGAAAACTAAGTTCAGTAATAAGGAAGTTTTATAACCACATATGCTTCTAGAATTTTCAGTATTGTGTAAATCCTTTTCAGCTTCTTCTCTTAGTTAGAAATCTATCCGACTGCAAATGCGTTCAAGGTACTTCTAGCACCGACTAGACAGAAGGAAAAAAAACAATTTAGCTTAGGTCTGACCAAAAGTATTTCCTCCACTGCCACTAGCACTTTAACATGACCCAGCACATCTTTTTTTTCTACTGTTTTTAATACAAATGTTACCCCCCAAAAGAATTACACTACACATAAACACTGTTTTCCCCCATATAAACTCCCACCCTATAAACAGAAGTTAGGTAACAAGATATTTTTTAAAGTTTATATTATATATGTTTTCACGCGTTTTGTTTTGAACTCTTGTAAAGAACTAAAAGACTAAAACATCCATCAAAGTCAGTGTGTAGGGTGGCCAACCTATTCAGTCTCCTGATCAACACTGGGGAGCAGCTTGTGGGATGAAATGCTGGTGACAGACCTGACATACAACGTTACATCTAGTGACTATAAAAGTTAAAGTGTGCTGATGTTTCTGCACCAAGCAGCTTTTACATTGCAAGTAGGAGGGGGGGGGTGGTATTTTTAGCTCCAGGTATTATACAGAGACATTAAATACTGATGTTAGAGGGGACAGCACATGATTAGCTAAAAGCCAGACATGGGTGTTCTTGTAATGACAGCTATCGTACTATGTGTCACTTGCAAATGGAAGTGTGGCTAAAAATATACAGCAATGGGATAAAAATACACTGTGCAAAAATTACAGAGCTAATGGAAACATCCAAAAAAATATGGTAAGACACTATTGTGTTTCTACAGCAGCACAGAATTACCTTAATCAGACAATAAAGAATCATTCCCTTTAATAGAGTTCTCTGAGATGGTTTTAATACTCTGCAAAAGGGACTCTCTACCGGGTGTGGCAGGGCTGCAGGGTGGCATCACAGCTCCAGGACATTTCTTAGGAAGAAGCTGGTTTTAACTCGAGTACATCCTACAGGCTTCTCTGTGGCAACGAGCGTAACCAGGACAGAGCTTGGCGCAACCAAATCAAGACTCACACAAATACTGTTTGCACTTACACGCTGATCCAGTGGGCAAGCAGAGCTGCTGAAGCAGACGTACCTCGATACAACGGTTTTATGAGTACATTAGTGACCGTAGGAGCCCAGCCAGGTAGTAATGTCCATACATCTACATATATCAGCCAGTAAGACAGTAGTATTCAATTTATTGGCGATTTCTTTTTTCCCAAAGAATTAAAAAAAAATCACTTGTTGGAAAAACTCCGAGGTGCTAAGTTTTGCTAAATTTTTTTCAACTACTAAGGACATATTCTTCACCAGGATAGTGTGTATCCCATGGGATTTAGCAAGGGAGAGCTGCCTCCAGGCAAATCTCTCTAAATTCAGAGTCGGCGGTGGTGGGCAGAGCAGCAGAGGGCACCAGCATCCCGCGCAGCCAAAACAGATCAGCAGCAGGAATCCCTCCTGAGGTGTTTTTCAGTAGGCAGAGGGAAAAATATTGCAAGGGGAATAGTAATATAAAAAATTCAAACTCCAGTTTATCTGGCATGAAAGCCTCTTGATTTACACATGCCTAACCCACAGCCAGTGGCTGGGGCACTAGGGATGCATGTTGTGTCAGAGTGATGGAAAATGCATGAGTCCTTAAAAAATAACGGGCTGTTTAAGCGGTGCTGTCCACTGATCCTTCTGCCTGTGTTTCAGTGTTCTGAGCAGGACAATAATTTCCCCAATTCTGAAAGGCCTTCATAACAAACACATAATAGAAAAGAACAGTTACAGTAGGAGCTGGTACAGCAATGTATATTTAATCATCAAACCAGTCTTTTAGCACTTGAAGCATGAAACCTCAGGGAGTTTGTCACTGCTTGCTTCTATTCGTTACTTGACATAACAAGCACTGGGGAATGCTGTGTTTCTCTTCCAAGGTGACGTTTCGTTCATCACTCAAACCCCCAGTTTTGCCGTATCCTAAGCTTCCTGCGCTCAAAAAATTCACCAGCTCTGACCATTTCCTGCAGCAGAGATGAATTAAAAAGCACAACCATGCTGCTGTTGGGTACTTTGCGCTTCCTTATCCTTTGCTTGGACCCATCCGCTCTCTGCCTCTGGTTGTACCGCTCTTGGCGAAATGCCTGTCCCCTTGCTGTGTGCTCGTGGAGCACCTGGGGAGGTTTTCAAGGTGCTCTGGCGAGTACCAGAGAAAGCAAAATGGCTCTCTTGTACCGAATCTAGTAACAGGCAGGAGAAAACTGGACAAGTCCTGTGACAACTAAGTCATGCACCCAGCTATTAACAGTGTCACGGTGGTAGTGATCTTATTAGCTAGTGACCTTTTGGAGCAGAGCATTCCCTGGAGATGCAAAGCAGTCAGTCTCTGCCCTTTGCTCCTCTAACAAGGCCCCGCTGTGCCCAGGGAGGATGGTGCACGTGCCGGTCGGCAGCGGCAATCGCTGTGTGATCCTCCCCAGGGCTCACGTCCACCTCTGAAACCCTTGCTCCAGGGGCCAGTGACAGTCCCAGCCGTTAATTCTAGAGCATGGCAGATTTCAGAGCAGGATACTGTGACGGTATTTCTGCTGCTTCCCAAATATCCAATTCACTCAGTGAGCTTTTATAGTCTAAAGTGCAGTAATTGTCTCAGGTTAAGATGCTGCACAGTTAAACGCCCCTAAGCCATGCACCTTTTGCATCCTCTTTCTATAGGCAAGAACTTCCTACACCCTCCTTTTCTGCCAGTGAGACCAAGAATATATTCCTCAAAGAGGAGACAATGCAGAGGTGCTGGTCACATTGCAGTTAGAATGATTATGTTATCTTCTGGGAAAAAAATAGAGGTATATTAATTACACAGATCTGAAAATACACACAGGCAAATAGGTCACACATTGATTTAAGTTATTTGATTAGGAATCAAATGAATTGATGAATTCCCATTAATCTAAAGAAATATTTTAAATATGTTTCAATCAACAACTTGTGGGCAGTTTACACAGGAACTGCTGAAACTAGGTGATGCTGCCACCTGGAAGAAAGGGCAGAGACAGTGACCTTTACCTAATTAAATTACTTTGAAGTATGTGAAAGTAAATGGTAAGAAATTCCATTATAATCAAAAGTGTTCTGCTTCCCTCCATTCAATATTCAACTTCAGCACCAAACACAATTAATATTCTCCTTCTGAATTAGAGGATTTTTAATAATGCATTAAATTATTCCTCAGGGGTTCACTGAAAACTCATAGCATGTACAATCGTTTTCTTCAATGCTTGTTTACACAAAGCAGCACGTTGATTACCCAGGCAGTGTCTGACCAACACCCTTTACGTCTTTACAAATGAAAATCTTGCACTTAATGGTCAGCAGTCACACTGTGATCTTAATTGCAGCGGTCAGTGCATATCAGTCTGGAGCCTCTTCATTGAATGAAATCAAGATGGCTCTTACAAGTGCTGGATATGTGTTTGGAAAATTAATTCCTTATTGCAAATAATACATCCATCTAGAATGCTCTCTCTTTCCTTTTATGCAGGAACTAGGTGTGATGGCATAGGCGACGAGGAGGTGCAATCGTGCACATACACCAGGTGCCCCTGGGTTGCACTGTTACCCTGTTGTCTGACCTCAACTTCTTACACAGAAACCTCTTTTCAAGCCATACAAAAACTATCGCTGAATAACAAAAACCTCTTCAAGTGCCTATGACAGTACTACGGTTAAGAAAAATCCTGTGAATATACATAAAGCATTGATTTTATTTTCCAAGATTATGCTTAAGACTAAAGTTTAAACTGGTTATAAACCCTGGATAAGTGGGTTCCTGGCAGAATATCCCTGAATCATTTTTGCTGTATCTCAGCATTTCTGACACGCTAATACTGCTAGCAAGTGAATCTTTCAATTTTTGGATGCGATTGTCATTCCTGTCTCGGGCCTGGAAGTGGCAGTGACAAAATGGTGTGAGATACTTTAGCTAATTGTTTTCTCTTGCCAGTGAATATGGAAATGGTGGTCCCACAACTGTTATTAAAGGAGATCATCGAGCCAAGAGAACACGTGTCTGCTTGGGTTTTTTTCCTCCTTTGTCCTGTTTTCAGGAGGAAACCTGACTATAGTATTTTTTTTTTTTTTTTGCCTCTTCTAGATCACACAGTAACAAAACACCCTCTGCCATTTTCCATACAGGATCTTCTATTCAGGAAAGAAAGCCTTTGCAGTTTCAGACCCAGAGCAGATAAACAGTGCTCAGACTCTCAAATTCTGCTGTATGAAGCCAGAAGTGATTTGGGACCTTTTTATTCAGCTCAGAGACTGCGCTGTTACAGCAGCACAATGCAATCAGCAGGGAGCCCAGGGCTAGAAGACTTCTAGGTTAAACTGCAGCAGTTTGGGGACGGCAATTCCTGTAGCACAGATGAACTCTGGAGCTCCCTTTGGTGCAGGTCCCCGAGACAGGGACAGGGATGAGCTGTAGAGGTTTATCACCTGCCAGTGCTCTCCAAAGCTTGGGAGACAGAGAGCTGTGTGATAAGGGAACCTCCTATTTACTGAAGGAGCAATAGTGCCTTGAGAGATGCAGGACTGGCATCCTGCAAGTCTCCGAGTACTGCTCCTGTGTGTATATATGGGCCTCAGGATCTAACATATGAATGCCAGCCTGGTAGTCTACAGTTCTACTTTATTTCTGCAATATTTTAGCTGGAAGTGTTACATAGAACTATTGCTATCTTTGCAGATGCACTGGAGTTGGCAATAAGGGAAGGTTATAGCTGCACCTTTCCTTGGATTTCTTGAAAGGCAGACAGCAAAGCTATTTATATCCCAGCTCTAAGGCTGCCTATACACATTTTCGGAATCTTTCAAATTTCATTCCAGCTTTGAGCTACCCTTTTTTTTCCTTCTTTTATCCTCGTGGGATTTCTCAGATTTACTGGATTGTCATGGATATTTGCTTTTGCTCAGTTGTAATTATTGCCTTTCCTGTATTTTTAGTACAGGTGGCTCTCTACGGTATGTCAGCCACGCTAAAAAGGAGCAAGTAAATTGTTTATAAGCCACGCTGTGGGGATGTGACATTAATGTGAATTTTAGGTTTAGCAACAGTGCCAGGACAAAATATTAACCTTGTAACCTAATATTAGCTGTACCACCTTGCACTGAAGGTCTGGAAAAGATGAGCAATTCTTCCAAAGGCATACTCTCTATTAAACTGAAAACATATGGAAACTTGCATAGATGAGATTAAGGTTTTAAATGTATAATCTTCAACCAGCCTTTTCTTGGGTTTCAGAAAGTTACACACAAGCTTCTGGACAGACATTACCATACTTGTTATAATTACTTTACAGTATGAATATTAAATCAGAAACCTTTCTATTTTTACATTCGTTGTTTACTTCTTGATGAGCTTTTGCTTCTTCTCCAGGATTCCCGAGGCTCACGCAAGCTTTGAATACCAAAATCTTTTCAGAAACATCACGTGATGTTTCACTTTTCTTGGTAAGTTTTGAGGACAAGGCTGGCTGCATGTTGTGAAATAGGAAGGTCAAAGCTGCCCAGGTTTGGAGAAGCAGGGTATTTAAGGGAGAGGAGGACCAAGAAAAAAAAGTGAAAAATTGAGTCACTTATTTTTTTCTTATTCTCCTCTAAGAAGAATGAGACCTAGAGACTACAATTAATCTTTAAGTCTATCCTGATTTCTCTGCCTATCATTTATTGAAAAGAGAACCTTGTCTTCTATTAATAAAAGTGAAGGTCTATATTCTTAGAAAACTAATCTATAATTTCTGTCTTTGTGATGCTTGGACCAATTTTTGTTGTTGCTGGCATTAATTAACCAGGAGTATGTATGAGTATTTTTAAAAAAAAACCAACCCAAACCCAAAACCCAAACACCTGTCTCACCACAAAATGAAATCATGCCCACAGTTCTTTTTTTTGTGCCTTGTAGCCTTTATGCTTTGCTTTCTTCTCCCTCAGATGAATCATGTGTGACAAAGATGTTGCTATCCCAGAGATAACAAGTTTCTGCAAGTTCTGTGAAAATGGACAGCCAAGAAAAGTCTCTTGTTAACGCCTCTGCTAGGGAAAGAGCACAGCAGAAACAATGCTTCTTGGGGATCAGAAAGCCCAGATGAGAGACTTTAAAACACCCACATGCTGAGACAAACAGCAATCACTGTTGGAGTTTATTAGAGAACTCACTCCTCAGGCACGGGTGGTATTCTTTTTTTGCTGGATAGTGTCTCTGATGTCTAAAGAGAGGATGAAATCATGCTGAAGCTTTGGTTAAATTCTGCTAAAAAGAAAAGACTTGCTCTGCCTGGGTCAGCCTGGCAGAGTGCTGGAGCCTTCCCTGCACAGCAATCAATAGCTCACTTGATGGAAAGTTCCTTAACACTGACTTTCCTCGCACTCCTATTGCCCAGGGCTGTTTTGTTGGCACAACTATAACGTCCATCATCGTTAGGAGAAAGGGAACGTCCACTTCTGAACTTCAGAAAAGAAATTACAGGTTTTCAAAATGGAGCAATTGGTCCAGGGCTCCCCTCTGCCCCTCACTGCTGCCTGGGAAGGCTGCTCGAAACTCTGCCCATCTGCACAACCAAGAGCCCAGCTGGCACATTTTCTGAACATACCTGGACAGATAGCATTGAGCTGCAATTAAAAATGTTCCTCTTTACGAGGTGTTTCACTGCTAGCAGTCACGGGAAGTTATTCCACATACCTCAGGTTTAAATTCTATAGGCAGTGTAAGAGATCTGTGTCTGCAGAGATGAAGGACTAGGTCTGGAGGAGCTCAGTCTCTAACTGATTTGCAGAGGAACAGGATTGCCTCTGAGTCTGGTTCTCATCTGTGGTGGTGGCTCTCCTTTGGGAAGAGTACTGCTGAGCTAAATATTTCTGCATTTCGCTACCTAGAAGTGACTTACAAGGGCTGCCCCTTCCTCGACGGAAGGAGGGAACAGCACATTTCTGCTTCTCTGGGCACCTTGAGTCATTCCTCAAACTCATATCTGGCAGGGAAGACTGTCCAGGGTAAGATGTCAGGAACAGAGGATCAGAGGCCAAAAAGTGAAAGAATTTGGTACACTTGCCCTAGGGAGCAAGTACACTTGACTTACTAATTTCTAACTTATATCAGTCTTAGTGCAAAAAAAGCTTGCAAACCAGTCTTGGCTTTTATTAGGTTTGACAGCACTAAGCAGACAAGTTTCATAACTGATTTCAGATTCCAAGGAACATTTTAATTCCCGAGAAACAAAAGCACATCACCTATCACGAGGAACAGGGGACACGTCAAATAGCTCAGTTTTCCTCAGTACCAGAAAGTCATAATGATATTCAGGACTTTTCTCCTGTGGCAGGCTCAGAGGTGTCTGAAGACATATTTACGGCTCGCTGTTCATTAGATACTCTTACACTCTGAAGCTTTGAATAGCATCTACTTTTTCTGACAGGATACCATGTACTCATTACCCAAAACAGAGACACAGTTGTACATTGCTCACGTGAGGGTAAGCAAGCAGAGAACAAGGAAGCAAGGATGAGAAACCTTGGCAATGCTTGTAACACATCCCTGCTCTTTCATCAAATTTCTAGTCTGGAGAACTGCCAGAGTATTGAAAGGAAACCAGGAGACATGCAAAGAGTGAGAGGAAAAAGGAAATTAACACAAAGCTAATTGTATTTGCTTTCCACAAGAAGAATCACTGTCTGCCTTAGCAGACGCACTGGCAGAATATGCACCAAGAGAAACAGCAAATTCGACCTCATATTTCACCCCTACTCCAGGATACGGATGACTGTCTCCAGCAGAATGAAGTAGCTGGTTTTCCTTTAAAAAGCCAAGTTCCTCGTAAACTCTCAGAAAGTAAGGGGTGGAAGTGACCTCAGAAACATCTTGTCCAATCCCCCACAGCAAGGAAGGGTCAGCTCTCGTGCACCACTGCTGGGAGAGGCTCAGGAAGACCCCAGTGATGGAGGGGGGTCTGCAGCTCCCCAGGTAGGGGATCTCAGCCCTTAGAATTGCACTTGCTGTAGCTCAAACTCCTTATTTCCACACCTGGGAATTTCATGCCTCACCAGAAGTTCCTATAAGCTGGAATTGACTTGTGGCTATAACTGCTTAAAATCAGACATCTGCCGAAGCACCATGCTGAGTCTGGGTTCAAATTAATTCCTACATTTCCACTCTTCAGTCTCTGCTTGCTGCCCCCCCTCCTTCTTCAAATGATTGTGACAACAATGACCTCTAAGTACACACTGTAGTGTACGACATTTTGATGGAATATAAAGCCTACTGGTCAAGTAGTACAAATTAAATTAATTCCATTTATGGATTTTAATTTACTTCCTACAGAGTGATTTTTTGCATCCCAGCAAGTTAATGCCAGAGTCAGTAATGACTGTCATCATCATTTCAACCTTTGGGTTCAGTTTCCTGAATCACATCTGTAAATCAAATCGGTTATTGCCGTAAAATGCATGTGCTAGTTATTTGATTAGCTCCCTATAAAGGCACTGTCATTCCCTGCTGCAAAAGTAATTGCAACTGTAACTTGTTAAACCAAAGCTTGACTTTATGAGCCCCGTGCTAGAGGCTGCACCGCTTTCTGCTGCCTTCCTACTCATCGCTACGGCTCAGCTCCAACCTGGGTGCTGTGCCTCACCGCATCAGGCCAGCAGGTCATTACAGTGCTCTTGACAGAGCACTGATAGGTACCTGAGGATAGCGTCACCCACGGTCAACACTATTTGGGGCTACTCCTAGCTGGTTTACGAGCTACTGTAAGCTCTGCACATTTCTACTAGAAAGCAGATCCTCAGGCAGCAGGTTGTGGGTGCTGAACACACCCTCAGGAGAGAGCCCGTGCCAGGGAGGGAGCCGAGGTGGCTCTAGCAGCATCTTTGTCCTCTCAGCCTGGCTTTCTTTGCTCTCTCCATGATGAGTGCCACTGTGGTGCGTTGACCCTGGCCGGATGCCAGGTGCCCACCAAAGCCGCTCTATCAGTCCCCCTCCTCAAATGGACAGGGGGAGAAAATAAAACGAAAGGCTCGTAGATTGAGATAAGGGCAGTTTAATAAAGCAGAAGCAAAGGTCATGCGCGAAAGCAAAAGAAAACAAAATATTTTATTCTCTACTTCCCATCAGCAGGCAATGTTCGGCCACTTCCCGGGAAGCAGGGTTTCAGTACGCGTAGTGGTTGCTCCAGAAGACAAACGTTAACAAACGAATGCCCCCCCTTCCTCCTCCTCCCCCTAGCTTTTATACTGAGCAGGCGTCATATGGTACGGAATATCCCTTTGGTCAGTTTGGGTCAGCTGGCCTGGATCTGTCCCCTCCCAAGATCTTGCCCACCCCCATCCTACTGGAGGGGGGGACACAATGTTGGAGAGGCAGCCTTGATGCTGTGGGAGCACTGCTCAGCAGTAGCCAAAACACTGGTGTGTTATCAACACCGTTCTAGCTACCAAGACAGAGCATAGCACTATGAGGGCTGCTATGGGGAAAATTAACTCCATCTCAGCTAGACCCAATACAATCTCCACCCTTATTCCATACCATTTGCGTCATGCTCAGGTCCCACATAATTTAATACACACGTATATATGTCTCTCTTCTAACCATCCCATCGTATTTAATTCTCATTACTGAAATCCCTTCTTACCAACACTTACGACTTAAACTACATACTTAAACCATCTTTATACCCAACATACAGATTTAGACATTCTCATTAACTACTATCTTCTGTCCTTTAACAGAGAGCTATTACTCTCCCATTCCATGGGCTTCTTGCACTCCTCCAGATGTTCACAAACAGGCTATGACTTGGGCCCCGTCTGTCAAGATGGATGTTCAGGACAGGAGAAGCAGTATGTTTGATTGTTGAGCACCGACACCAGCTTGGTTTCAGTCATCGTTGCACTCGTCTTGTTCCTTGTGAAACTCACTCTTCGTCAGTTCAGGTCATTCCTGCTGCATTACTTCCTACAACATACAACTCACATCACAGATTATTTTCCCCCCAAGGTTAAATCTCCTTGAGGCACACATCGGGTCTCCCCATCCTTCCGCATTACCCGCCAAGTACACCCAGGTCCTTGAGGAAAGACAATCCCACGAATGGGTTTGCCTTTTCCCATGGGAGGAGCAATCCATACCGCCTTCCCCAGCCACTTCCCCATGTGCACTACGGGGACCTTCTCTCCTCCCACAGTATGTAAGGGTTTTGTTTGGGCAGGACGGTTAGCAGATCCTCTGGTGTTAACTAGCCAAGTGGCTTCTGCTAAATTTGTATCCCAGTGCTTCCATGCCCCATTGCCTAATACTCTCAACTTAGTCTTTAGTAGTCCATTATATCTCTCAATCTTTCCAGAGGCTTGTGGGTGATAGGGGATGTGATACACCCACTCAATGCCGTGTTTCTTTGCCCAAGAGTTTATGAGGTTATTCTGGAAATGAGTCCCATTATCTGATTCAATTCTTTCTGGGGTACCATGTCGCCACAAAGTTTGCCTTTCAAGGCCTAAGACGGTGTTTCAGGCAGTGGCATGGTTTACAGGGTATGTTTCTAGCCAGCCAGTAGTTGCTTCCCCCATGGCGAGTATGTAGTACTTGCCTTGGCGTGTTCGTGGCAGTGGTCCAATACAGTCAATTTGCCAGGCCTCGCCATATTGGAAACCCAGCCACCGCCCTCTGTTCCAGGGAGATTTTACTCGTGTGGCTCGCTTGATTGCAGCACATGTTTCACATTCACAAGTGACCTGTGTGATGGCCTCCATGGTCAGGTCCACCCCTCGATCATGAGCCCATCTGTATGTTGCATCTCTCCCTAGATGTCCTGATGTTTTGTGGGCCCATCGAGCTACAAATAGCTCACCCTTACGCTCCCAGTCCAGGTCCACCTGAGATACTTCAATTTTGGCAGCCTTGTTTACCTGTTCATTGTTTTGATGTTCTTCAGTGGCGCAGCTTTTGGGCATGTGAGCATCTACATGACATACCTTTAGAGCCATGTTTTCTACCCGGGCAGCAATGTCCTGCCATAATGCAGCAGCCCAGATGGGTTTACCCCGCACTGCCAATTGGTCATCTTCCACTGCTGCAGCCACCCCCATAGGGCATTAGCCACCATCCAGGAGTCAGTATAGAGATAGAGTACTGGCCACTTTTCTCGTTCAGCAATCTCTAGGACTAGTTGGATGGCTTTCATTTCTGCAAACTGACTTGACTCACCTTCTCTTTCAGTGGCCTCAACAACTTTTTGTGTGGGACTCCACACAGCAGCTTTCCATTTCCGATGGTTTCCTACCACACGACAGGATCCATCAGTAAACAAAGCATAACACCTTTCATCTTCTGACAACTCATTATATGGTGGTGCCTCTTGGGCACGAGCCACCTCCTCAGGCAATGCTCCAAAATCTCTGCCTTCTAGCCAGTCCATGATCTCTTCCAGGATTCCCAGGTGGTTGGGTTTCCCCAGTCGAGCTCGTTGCGTGATCAACGCTACCCACTTACTCCATGTAGCACTGGTTGTGTGGTGTGTAGAGGGGATGTTTCCTTTGAACATCCAGTGTAGCACGGGCAATCGTGGTGCCAAGACGAGATATGCTTCTGTACCAACAACTTCTGAAGTGGCTTGAACCCCCTCATATGCTGCTAGTATCTCTTTTTCAGTTGGGGTGTAGTGGGCTTCTCATCCTCGATACCCCCGGCTCTAAAACCCTAATGGTCAACCTCGAGTTTCTCCTGATGTTTTCTGCCAGAGGCTCCAGGTGAGACCATGCTCCCCAGCTGCAGTGTAGAGTACATTTTGCACAGCTGGTCCTGTCCGGACAGGCCCAAGAGCTACCGCATGACCTATTTCCTGTTTGATATGCTCAAAGGCTTGCTGTTGCTCAAGGCCCCACTCAAAATAGTTCTTCTTTCGGGTTACTCGATAGAGATGGCTCACAAGCTGACTATAACCTGGAATATGCATTCTCCAGAACCCCACTAGGCCTAGGAAAGCTTGTGTTTCCTTCTTGTTAGCTGGTGGAGACATAGTTGCTATCTTGTTGACCACATCCGTAGGCACATGACGGCGTCCATCCTGCCATTTTATTCCCAAGAACTGAATCTCCTGTGCAGGTCCCTTGACCTTGCTTTTCTTTATGGCAAAACCAGCTTTCAGAAGAATCTGAATTACTCTTTTTCCCTTCTCAAACGCTTCTTCTGCCTTGTTGCCCCACACGATGATGTCATCAATGTATTGTAGATGTTCAGGGGCATCACCCTGTTCCAGTGCAGTTTGGATTAGTCCATGACAAATGGTAGGGCTGTGCTTCCACCCCTGGGGCAGTCGATTCCAGGTGTATTGAACACCTCTCCACGTGAAAGCAAACTGCGGCCTGCACTCTGCTGCCAAAGGAATTGAAAAAAACTCATTGGCAATGTCAATTGTAGCATACCACTTGGCCGCCTTCAACTGCAGTTCATATTGGAGCCCTAACATGTCTGGTACAGCAGCACTCAGTGGTGGTGTCACTTCATTCAGACCACGATAGTCTACTGTTAACCTCCATGCTCCGTCAGACTTTTGCACTGGCCATATGGGACTATTGAAAGGTGGATGAGCCTTGCTGATGACTCCCTGGCTCTCCAGTTGATGAATCAGCTCATGGATGGGAGCCAGGGAGTCTCGGTTTGTGCGATATTGCTGCCGGTGCACTGTCCTGGTAGCAATTGGCACCTGCTGTTCTTCAACTCGCAGCAATCCCACAACAAAGGGATCTTCCGAGAGGCCAGGCAGGGTAGATAGCTGTTTGATCTTCTGTGTTCACAGTAGCTACACCAAAAACCCATCGGTACCCCTTTGGGTCCTTGAAGTACCCTCTCCTGAGATAGTCTATGCCAAGGATACAAGGGGCCTCTGGGCCGGTCACAATGGGGTGCTTTTCCCACTTGTCCCCTGTTAAGCTCACCTCAGCCCCCAATACAGACAATTCTCGGCATCCCCCTGTCACTCCAGAGATCCATATGTACCCAGTACAGCCACCCAGCCAGGCCCTGAATGCAAAGCAGCACTCACATGCTGTTCACCCCAGTCCTGGCTGGGCTCCAGCATGGGCTCAAGCCTAGGGGGAATCTTGTTGACATAAATGATGATCTAGAAAAAAATGAAGGTTTTTCAAAGGAAATGTCATTTTCAAATGATAAGTAAAGCTAACAAAGATGTGGCTGGTGATTTTCCTGCAAATGATATGTATAGCTGTCAGTCAGTGAAATAAAACCCAATTTTATTCCTTTTTGAAATGTTCAACATGTCTTTTCCCAGTTGAGACATTCTGGCTAAAGAAGCACAATAGGAATCCTTCAGTTTGAATTATAGACTCAGAGAATGGTTTGGGTTGGAAGGGACCTTAAAGATCATCTAGTTCCAACCCCCCTGCCATGGGCAGGGACACCTTCCACTAGACCAGGTTGCTCAAAGTCCCATCCAGCCTGGCCTTGAACACTTCCAGGGAGGGGGCATCCACAACCTCTCTGGGCAACCTGTTCCAGTGCCTCACCACCCTCACAGTGAAGAACTTCTCCCTTACATCTACTCTAAATCTACCCTCCTTCAGTTTAAAGCCATTACCCCTTGGCCTATCACTACATGTCCTTGTAAAAAGTCCCTCTCCGGCTTTCTTGCAGGCCCCCTTTAAGTACTGGAAGGCTGCTATAAGGTCTCCCCAGAGCCTTCTCTTCTCCAGGCTAAAACAACCCCAACTCTCTCAGCCTGTCCTCATAGGAGAGGTGCTCCATCCCTCTGATCATCTTTGTGGCCTTCCTCTGGACCCAATCCAACAGGTCCATGTCCTTCTTATGTTGAGGCCCCCAGAGCTGAACACAGTACTCCAGCTGGGGTCTCATGAGAGCGGAGTAGAAGGGAGAGAATCACCTCCCTTGACCTGCTAGTCACACTTCTTTTAATGTGGTCCAGGATGCGATTGGCTTTCTGGGCTGCGAGCGCACATTGCTGGCTCATATTCAGTTTTTCATCCACTAATACCCCCAAGTCCTTCTCCACAGGGCTGCTCTCAATCCACTCATCGCCCAGCCGGTATTTGTGCTTGGGATTGCCCCGACCCATGTGCAGGACCTTGCACTTGGCCTTGTTGAACTTCATGAGGTTCACACTGGCCCACCCCTCAAGTCTGTCAAGGTCCCTCTGGATGGCTCCCTCATCCTGACTAACTTCAGGCTTCTGACATCTCTAGGTCTCGTGGCAAATATAAATTATATTCAAGGTCTGTACACTTTGTTCTCTGGTACAGTCAAAGACACATTTGCTGGCATGGAAACCTCTTCTCTCTTCCTCTGCATTCTTTACCAGGCAGCACACCACTACTGCGTATGAATTCACAAAATGTTTCAGCACTTAAAATTGATTTCTGTTCAAGTTTCCTTAAAACCCAAGAAAGTACATTGCCAGGTTGTAATGGACACATTTCAGATTCCCAGCTCTGGCTGCCAATTGGTTTGCAAGCCTTTGGAGGAGTTTAAATAGGACAGCAGCAAAGGAAATTGTCCTTTGCACAAAACCAGGATGATTTGCATGAAAAAGTGTGTATTAAAGGTTAATTAGGGCATTACTATAGGGATTTAATTTGTGGTTTTTGTAATAAGGTCTGTTGCTCTGTAGAATGTAACCTGCTTTTTCTTATGGTAGACCTTTCTATTGATACATTAAAGTAAATAAACAATATAACAGTCCTTTTTTTCCTATGTCATAGAAAGTAGAAAAAGCAGCCAGGAAACATCAGAGCACGTGTGTGTTACACGGTAAGATCCTAGGCTCCCTGCCTTTTGGCATCAGAATGGCTAATAATATATTCTTGAATTGCAAATAGCTAATAAGTTCATTAGTTTAGGGGTATTGCATCTTTTCTGTTTTCCTGTATAATACAAAGTACACAGTGCACTTAAAAGCTCTACAATTGTGATTAAAAACATGACATATATCCTTTCCATGTTTTTTTTTTTTCAATCTTATAAGGAATGCCTACAAATCGCAACCCTTACAATGCTGCTGCTTTGAGCATGCATTCACCTTAGTGAACCTTACAGCTACAGCTACAAAGATGACATACAGAACATCATAGGTTTTTACTTTTCTTTTTGGCAGGTACAATGTTCTGCTTTAGGGAGATTCTTAAATAACTTCATTGCATTGCTCATTTTCAGAGCTTGATGCATAAAAGCACAAATCACAAAACTCAGCTGCATTCAGCTAAAACATTTCCTAAGGCTCTTGAACTTTTCAAGTAATCCAGGCCTGATTTACAGTTTCCTATAAAAGTCAAGCAGCATTTCAAGGTTTCATGTGCATGTGTCACCGGTGAAACAGTTCCATTTTGACTGCAGTTTGCTTCCTCTTTGTCACCTTTGAACCTTGATTATAAAAATATCCATTTGCGTTAACTAGTCCTACGTGATGAGAATCAAATTAAACGTTCACCCAAATCTCTTTGCAGCTTTGCATCTTTCATTTTCAGATACCTTTTAATGTTCCTTAACTTATGGCACACGTATCACGATGCCTTTCTTCTGTGACCTTTCGATGTAAGGCAGACACGAGACACCCACTCAGTTAGTGAAAACCCTGAGCTCTTCTCACCCTTTCCCCAGGGGACCAGATTTCCTTAGCATTTATGCAACCCAGGTTAACACTGCTGACTCCACTGGAACTACTTCCAGATTGCACTGATATTGTTTCTGATTCCGATCTTTGCAACATTTATTTGTAGATTTATGGGCTAAAATTTAAAGGAACAAAAAAAAAAAAAAAAACAAAAAACCAACATTTTGCCAAACTGCTGATGACAATTACAAACCTCAAAATAGCGAGGTTAATAATTCATTGGTATCTCCCCATTTGTTTCTCCCAAACGCATGCCAGACTTTACATCCCCTTCACAACATACTTAGCATCCTTCAAAACTGATTAGTGGAGGCTCTCATTTCCCTTCACTTTGGTCCAAGAAGATAGTATAATAGATGTCTAACTACCAAAATATTAACCTCTTGTAACATAATGCAAATCTGGATCAAGCTCATGGTCTTGTAAAGAATTGAAATGGTGTGGGAAAAAGTCTTCCTGAAATATTTCTCCGAGAACTTTCGCTGACATTAGCATAGTTTTGTGATTTTTTTTTTCTTAAATCAAAACTATTTTTTACAGTGAAACATCTCTAACAAACTCCAGTTGTGAGCTGTTCTGCATTATAAACTGTGTTCTCTGCATCTGAATTCTGACATAAAATAGCTCCAGGTACAGTATTAAATTGAAAAAATAAATTGTACTAATAAAGCTCTTAGTTCTAATGTTTTTTTCCCAGCTTTGATACTTCCTAATACAGCATTCTGTAGGAAAAACTATGTCCTGAAAGAAATTAAGACGTGTAATATACAGAAATCTCAATCTGCCTTATCACACACTTTCTTCTTCTTAATATGGAAGAAAATTATGGCTGTGTGACATGTGCAAAAGGTTAAGAAACATAAACCAAGCAAAGAGGCGCTCACGGTAGGAAGAAAATAGCGCAGGCTGCAGGCTATTTTATTTCCACCTCCATTTGAGCATCCCAATAACTTTAAGCAATAATTAGTTACTTGTATTAGAAAATTGCTTTTTGTAAATTGATAACTGGATGCTGAATAGATGGAGTGTGTGTTAAGCATACAATTATTTTACTTAGCTAATTCCATTAAGTGGAAATAACTGTGTACAGATGTCCTTTTAGAGTGACATCTTCACACTTCACTTGATAAAATAATTGGTTTAAACAATTTATCCTTAGTTTTAAACACTCCCAGTACCCTATTCAAAGCAGTATCTTAGGATGCCAGGATAGGAATTGGGAGTATTTCTTCTGGTGCCACTCCAGCAGGAAGAGCTGGGTGGAGGAGATGCGCTGGCTCTGCTCACTGACACCTAACCTGAGCTCAGGTGTTGGTAGAATCTTCTGACCAATTCATATTGCTCAAGGCCATTTGATGTCCTCATTTAAACACATTTATATTGTAAAACAGTATATTTTACCAACTGGTGTTTGACCAAGTAACTTGAGTTTTCACTAAAGCACGGATTTCAGAGAGACTCCTAATCTTGATGACAAGACCCTGATAAAAAAAAAAAATGTACTACTATCCTCAGTGCATCATTCCAGTAGCTGATCACGCACACTGATGAAAACATCCATCACATTCCTAAATTAGATTTGTTTGGTTTCAGGTTCCACTCATTGGCTCCTCTCATCCTTTTCTCCTAGATTAAAGAGTACCAGTGGAGAAATAACTTTGACTGGTAATCATATCCTTTCTCATCTTGCTGTATTAAAAGGAAAGAGCCTTTGTAGAGATTTTTGTCCAACATTAAACTGATCTTGCAGCTCTTTCCTGTAACCCCTTCAGGTTTTGAACATCCTCTTTACAACATGGACAACAGTATTGCAATATGCAGCAGTCAAAATCTGCCTTTATCAATATAGTTTTCACACTATAAGTCTTAATTTTCACTTTTATATAAATGTTTTGTCCTAATCAAATGCATCTATGATTTTCCACAGTGCCTTAGAAATCAATATTTGTGAAACCCTGCAAGTGTGTACAATTATTAAGACTTGTCTTAATTTTTCCCTCTTGATTATAAACGTATGTTTCTATGTTATCATCACTACCACTGACTTCCTTTCCTGTGGACAGTTCATCTTTGCTTATCATAACAAGGAAGTCTAAAATTTTCCTTCTGCTCTTTCTTTACCACATTAGAAAATGTTCAGCTTCTGCATTTAGAATAGCAATGCCGTTAATCATATTTTACTAGTGAACGCAGATGATTCCCACTATATCGCACGGGAACTGAAATCCCTCACAGTAAGTGTGTGTTTCCACACTGGAAATACAGACCCTAGAATATTTTTCCCTGGCTGTTACGCAGGGACTGCCTGCAGTATGGTTGGAAATGCAGAGCAACCATTAAAATCCAATGGTTTTTATGAAGTATAAGTTGAGAAGAAGCAATAATAGACCCTTCAGAAAATTTGCAATGAAAATTAACATTTGGAAGCTTCTTACAGAGACTGTCAGCAGTGTGTATGGGTTGATTAGTGGAGTCTGGCGGAGAGACACAGATGTCCCGTCCCCCAGTAGTTTTATTCCTCGGTGCACGTTCAGTTACCTGCTGCACTAAACTCGCACTAGTTATAAGCTTTCAGTTGGCTTTCTCCATAACCACTGGGTGCAAAGCTGACACCCTTTCAGTACCAAAAGCAGGGAGAGAAGAGGAGCGAACACAGGCAAACAATTGCTGGACTCAGCCTGGCTCTGCACTGGATTATCCTAACAACTCCAGGAATGCAAACACAGAGCAGGGAGCAATAAGACCCCCTTCGTTATCTGCAAATGCAATGGGCCAAATTCTGCGGAAGGTCAGAGAGACCTTAAAATTATCCTCCAGAGCGTAATTAAAATTATTCTCTGGCTTTTACCCCAATCTATCTAATGGTCAGACCCCAAACTTCAGAACAAACTATCCAAATCATGAAGATACATTCTTAATAAACACATTAGCAGGTGCACATAATAGCTAGAGGGTAAATTTCAATGCAAGAGAGGAAGAAATTGTAAATGATGTTTCAGTAAGATCTTTTAAATCTTTCCTTCTTTTCAAAAAATTCTTCCAGAGAGGCAGAAAATTGATTCTTGACACTAACTGGAAGCTGTCCTGGCACGTTACAGGAGTTGTACAAATAGCTGCTGTGTAAATATTCAACATACGCTCAAGATCAACAAGTAAGACTGCCAAACGTATTAACAAATCTTGAGTGCAATAGTACACTGTGAGGTGAGATTAGCGACCTGGGACACAATAATATCTTCCTGAGGAAGTCAAGAAGCACTGAAGTATGAATGCAAAAGAATCGTAGCATTTGCATAAACCCTGCTCAGGCTTCTAAATCATCCTGGGTCAAGGTTTCAGTAGTTTGCAAGCACCTACGAATGCAGATCCTCTATTTATTCCTCCTCCTTTCATCTTGGCAAGGTCAGACCTCAGTGAGCCCTTCATTTAACATTTGCTGAACCATTCTTGAAACAATTGCAAAATATACAAACAAGCTCAACAGAAAATGCCTATCCAGAAGAAATTGTTGTAACTACTGTTTAAAACTTGATTCTAGTCTCCATAATATAATCCTTACGTTCATGTTTTTCTAGCTGAGGACATTAAAACCACAAGCATATACACTGAATTTAATAGTAAATGTTTTTTAGTAAAGTTATTGTAACATTTATTCTAGGAGATGGCAAGTCAGCAACCATCTGTGAATGGCTAGAGGTAACTGTAGATCCAAATGTTTATGGCTCACACTAAGTCTAATAATAATACACA
Source organism: Gymnogyps californianus (assembly GCF_018139145.2). Classification (NCBI taxonomy): domain Eukaryota; kingdom Metazoa; phylum Chordata; class Aves; order Accipitriformes; family Cathartidae; genus Gymnogyps; species Gymnogyps californianus. The sequence continues at coordinate 17,308,703 of NC_059484.1, forward strand.
CAAGGCCTTATCATATACTTTATGGCAAAGCAGCTGGCTTTAGCAGAAAACCTCAAAAAATGGAATAATGTAGCCAAAACCAAAGCAAGAGATGGGAACCTGGGCATTTTCAGTCCCAGCAGGTTGCTCTGTGAAACGCACCATACAAGACTCAAACAATGCATAGGAACCACATGCATCACAAATTATTCAGGGCATGCAGTAATTTGGTGTTGCTTGTAACACATGGGTTATTAATTCCTCTATAATACCACTTACAGTGGTCACAGTTTGACGCTCCCAAGCAACAACCACCAACATCAGGCAGATTCCATTGTAGACACAGCCTGTCCATACCAGCTGCCCAGGTAGAATACTGCTGCCAGTAGAACACTAATTCTTTGAAAAAAAAAATATTTTTTCAGCTCAAACAAATCACAAAGTAACAAAATCATGAGAAACAGTGGTGCATATAACTAGATATAGCATATTTCTATGTCTTTGCTGATAGAAGAGAACCAGAAAGAATATAAATCCCTTCCCCAAAATTACCCAGAGGTCAGGATGAATGAAAGAGGTTTCTTATGCACTTTATCCTGGAGCTATTTCTGTTCACCATCTTCAGCTGAAGTCACTCTGCATCTCTTAACTCCTCGGCCTTTCAACTTTTTGTGGAGAGGCTTAGGCCTATAAATAGTTACAGCCAAGTTAATGTGCTTTTTGCAGTGGCAGAAGGATCCCTTTGAAGGGCTGATCCTGAAAACTACCTCGTTCTAAATAGCGTCTCAATGAAGCCACACAACTAGGGACAGGTAAAATTAGAGCACCGATTCCTCCCCAGACACCTCAGTTTAGAGAAAAACTGATTTTACCTCTCTCTAGCTAGCTCAACACAGTATAGTGAGCCGGTCAGCTGAAGACACGTCCAGTTATGAGATAACTGGTATAACGGGGATGGATGTACTTGGTATTTTTATTGGCGCAGGTTTAAGTAGGCAGCAGATAGCCAGGGCTTGGCGCGCAAGGGGCGTGCTGGCACAGCTGCTCCCCAGAGCAGCTCTGCATTTCCAGCCTGGCATCCCCAGGCACCCCCAGCCAGCCCCACATCTCCCTCCAGGCTCTACTGCACATGAGACGCCCAGAGCAGCCTGAGCACATACATTTGTGGGGAGGGAAAGGTGGATTTAACAGGTACACCACACTTAAAATGCATCAGAGGAGGACTCCTAGGCTTCTCCAACTACCCATCCTAGTTATCTGCAGTGATTATAGCAGAGAGAAAGGCAGTCACCAAAAGCAATCAGGGTACAACTCTAATTATGCAGCATCCATGCTATAGGGACTACAAGGAAAAATTTCCCCTTTATTTTCTGGCATATTCTCACGCTGTTCCCGTCAGCCTCTTTCTTTGGATTAAGAACTCTGGTTTTTGTTCCATCACTGCCAGTGAAAATGGATGTGGAATAAAGCCACTAATCCAAATATTTCCCCAAATATCAAGAAAATTCAAATCTGGATTGAAACTTGCTACCTCAGGCCCTTTATTAAATGCAAATTATTCTCATTAAAAGTAGTATACTGAAGGCTGGTCCCCAGACATACTACTGACTTGATCAAGCCTCCTGCTGAACAAAGCTATAAATATTACTATAAATATTCATGAAGTTCATGTAAATAACATCTCCCACAGTGCTGCTGCTACACAGGTACAGTGCGTAAGAAATTTATTTATTTATTTATTTTCTTAGGGAGGTGGTCCGCTTCTCTGTAACAGGGAAAGACGAGAGTCATGAAGAAATACAAGGAGTACTCAGGAGTGAGGGAGAGGTTGAGTCACCAGCAAGGCCAAAACCCTGATGTGGTTAGAGCATCTTGGTCCTGTACAGCATATATCACTTAGTTTCCAGAAGCAAAAGATTGCCACCCTGCCCATAGCAGAAGCCTGGTTGGGATGCTGCTTCACATGACTAATTTAACACCAGAAACCCCCTCACAAGCAGTGAATTATTTATTTTGCAGTGGTACAAATCAGAAGGATCTCTACCTCTGAAGAATGGTGCTGTCTCAGCAGCGGAAGGCTGTAGCCGAGCCAGCCGAGACTGGCAGACTGCCGCATCAAATGAGCTGGTGTTCAATCCACGCAGCGCCGTGCTGCCGTGGGGAGAGGACGAGGTGGCTCCTAGCTACTGCCTCCGCTCTGCCTAGAAATAGGTGAGACACCCCTGTCTCTGTGCTTCTCTACCAACATCCCCCTCCCCTCCGACACCCCTCAAAAATAATTTTTGGCACAAACAGATACAAAGTTGGGTAGATGGTCAAGAGTGCCTTGCCCTTTCCAATCCAGCCAGTCCCTTGTGTTGCCCCATGATGATGCCAAGGTCAGAGAGGGCAACAAGTTTCTGCCCCAAGGTGTGTTACCTCAGCTGCTCCGTGACAGGATGGCGTTAGCGGGCAGCTGGCAGAGTCCCAGGGTTCTCTCATGAAATCATAATGGGGCTGCAGATCAAGGAACTCAGTGACAAGAAACTTAATGCAGAGTGAAGGGTGCCTAGAGGTTTTCCAGAACACTGAATTCAGCACAATTAAGACCTCTAAAAGGGAAGATACAGGCCAGACAGCTCTTACTCCATCTCCTATTCTTTAGGCAGACAACTGCTGCTGGGAAGTTTTTCATATCATCTTTCTGATCTGCTCCATAATGAAGGAGCAACCTCCCACATGCCTCCAACCCAGATACTGCTCAAGAGGTCACTGAAGTCACACTGCACCTGCCAGCAGGAATTTTGCCACGAATGAGGCAGTTCCTGGGTTATTAATGCTGTGATTTTTATCTTTTATTTGTGATTGTACTTTGCCCTGTTTTATAGGGCTCAGGATGAGAGAATAAGGTATCTCCAGGAAAGGAGAAAGAGGGAATTTGAAGAGAAAGCCTCATTAATAGCTTATACCGATAAAACTGCTCTGAACCACTCCCCACAAGGGAGAATAATGGCTACAAAAACTTCGTTCTTCCTTGTTTTATTTTTCTATTGGAAAAGTTTGAAACTTTTAGTTTAGTTAGAAATCTCACCAGTAGAGGGAAGAATGTTTGGGATGATTTTTTTTTTAATAATGAGAAGTTTTGCTTTTTTTTTTGCATAGAAATAAATATGATTAAAAGTTGCCTTTCTTATTTACATTCCAGTTTTGCTCTGCAGGGCAGCGAGTCTTTAAATCCGGAGCTCTTCTGATCCTCCCTGCACATGACAAGTTTCCTTAGTGATCAATAGGCAGAACATATATCCATGAGTGAACATTGAGCTATAACTCATTAGCGAGCTGCACTTTTTTTCGTTTTCAAATTACCTTCTAAATATTCAGGAGCATGATGTAGAATAGGACTTACCTACATGCCTCCTATTCACATCACTGAGGTGTCTTATTTTGGGACTTTGGAAATGCGTATTTACGCAGGAAAGAAATGAATAATTAGCATGATGATTGCCAAGAAATCAGAAGCTAGGCTCATGAATGATAACCGAGATACACAGTGAGCCGAAGTGTCAGCAACAAGGCAAGAGAACAAGCAGCAACAACCACAGTTCATTTGTACGAGCTCAGCGTTGATTCAGTTTTCCATAGTCTCATGACCAGGATACCCCTGCGGGAAGACAGACTGAGAAAACAGAGTCTGCCTGACTAGAAAAATCTTTGGGTCCTGTTTTTCTCACACAAACAGAGGGAAAAATTGCTTGACCCAGAACTGCATCGTTACTCCTTGCACAGTGGGGACGCAGCTTGCAAGGGGAGTGCTCTGGTACTGTCACATTTGGCATGAGCTCTTCATCCCTGTGGGAATGCCACCTGCAGACAACTCTGCAGATTTCTCCATGTTCCACCCCTTGTCCCTTTGGCTGTGGGGATCCTCAGCAAAAGGACAAACCTCTCTGACCCACACCTCTTGTGCACAGTGGACCGGCATAAGATCAGAGGAGCCTGCATTTGGTATGACTTTTCTTCCACATTTTTGATTTGTGGAGATGCTGCTTTTATTCTTCTCCTTGCTGTGAACGGGGGGGATGGTTTCCTCTATCCCCTATGCCACGGTATGGTGTCATAACATAGACTCTGCTCTTGCTATCTATTAGCAGAGTTTGAATTAATCTATTTCCTGGAATTTGGAGAGAGCAAATGTAGGTGGCAGACAGGACTGATTTTTGAAACATCCTTTTCTTCCTTTTAATCAGAGCTGTGAATGTGGCTGTGCTTGATTATCTACAACTCAGACACCTTCATGTCTGAGCAGCTGGAGCAGCAGCCAGTCTGGTGAACGCAATTGCTCCCCTCCTCTCTGCTGCTCAGCTCTATCTCCCCACAACCCTGTCAGATGAACTTGTCTTCACACTTTTGCAATAGCACGGAGGTACTTAGCTGGATGCTCTTGAGACTTCTCGCCAAAAACTGCCAAACCCATTTTCTATCTCCCTAGATGGATTCTCTGAGTGAAAAGGAGGCATTTCTTTCAGGGAGAGAGGCTCTGCATTCTGTGCAAGATTGATACTGTACCAGTCTAGAAATGAAGATAAGTGCTTCAAAGGAGAATTAAAAAGGTTTGCAAAAGCTAGAGTGAATCTTACTGCTAGATCATAACTAGCTGAAGTACAGGTATTTAAAGTGGCTTTAATTCAGAAAGCAAATCAAAGGAAAAAAATCTAGGAAGAGCACTAAAACCTATTGTAGGAGAATTACCTGAAAGTACTGATCACATTCATCCCAAGTTATAACAATTATGGACAGGAATAAAAAGAAATCAGACTCTTCAAGATATGTTGATCTGGTATAACCCTGAAAGAAAAGTGTCAGGACAGAAATATGGCAGTGACAGAAAACTGCACTGGTGTTAGTTCTGCACAACTCTGCAGTTGGTAATTTATTCTCGTATTACATATATAAAGTGGACTATGTAAAAGCTAAAAATATTGGCTATAGGCATAATGTGCCTATAACAAATGACAATCAAATAACTGCATGAAACAATGTGAATAATTGCAGATTTAGATAGCAATACCTGACTATGTTAAACACATGTATTCTTTTAATGGCATGACATAACATATCTGTAGGCACCCTACCCATGCTTATGTCCTCAGCTACAGATTTGCAACAGAAACTGGGAAATATTTTGGTCCAGCTTCTCTTTTTACAATGCTTCCCTAACTTTCTTCACATATCACAATATACAACATTTGGTGTTACTGGAATGGAAGTGAGTATTTTTTAGCATAAAGCCACTGGTAACTGAGTGGCTTGCTGGAGGCTTTCTTGGTTTTAAGGTTGAGGGTTTTTTGGTAACAAATATCTGCTCTGAAAAATAATTAGTGCCTGTCTGTCTTTCACTGAAAATATCTCAACAGATAGTAGTGGTCTTGGCATTCTAATAAGCACGTAACATTTCACAGCTTAACACTTATTCTTGCAAAGGAAGGTGGAGAATTCAATCCATTTTTTACTGACCCATGCAGAGCTTCACTAAAAATGCAGTTTTGTCTTAAATTCATGGAAACACAAAAGATGGGGCGAGAAAGGATTTTAAAAGCATGTCTAGTCTATTCCTCTGTCCCAAGATACAGTCAAGTCTACTATGTCATTCCTTGAAAGTCTTTGCTTTAACATTCAGGTTAAGCGAGAAAAAGAAGAGTGAAAAAATTACCCAGGGAAAAATTAGAGACAAGACCACAGCAGTGAACAGACAGGCTGTCAAAGAAAGAAGGGGAGACATACAGGCAAGTAAATAATCCAAGGCCAGGTCTCACCAGTAGTAAATCAATCTTGAGTCCATTGCCTTGACAAGCCTCTGGTATAGAAACCGTGCAGTCCCTCTCACGGCTGATGCATTTCTTGCCACCATAAATACTACATCTACCAAAACTAAGTTGTTTTTGCCAAGATGTTCACAGTATGGCCAATATGCCAGGCAGGAGAGTGCCTATCACTAGTACTACGTTAACAAAGGAGACCAAGTTTTGGAGGCGTAACAACTTTTCTTTAAAATCTTAAGTTGCATAGAATCATAGAATGGTTTGTGTTGGAAGGGACCTTCAAAGATCATCTAGTCCAACCCTTCCACCATGGGCAGGAACATCTTTCACTAGGTCAGGTTGCTCAAAGCCCTGTCCAACCTGACTTTGAGCAGTTTCAGTGATGGGGCATCCACAATTTCTCTAGGCAACTTGTTTCATCTCAAAGTTCAGTTTGAGATGTTAGCAAGGTTGTTTGCAGGGAGGAACCTCTAGTGAGAGAGAGATGGTAAAAATGCAGCCATGAACAAAACCCAGGTAGAAGTTGAATAGACAGGGTTGTATTGCTTTATTAGCATGTAGCCAGTTGTGTGTACCTGCTGGTTCGTTTGGCCCTCAACGCTGAAGTTAATTCTCAGTGCAGCTCAGCACTTAAATACACAATTAGCTTTAAACATCTACCACTTCAAATGTATTCACAAAAATCACGCCTAGTTCCTGAACAAATCAATCAAATGTACTATTCCTTTTAAATTTTCTAGCTACAAAGAAATTGTAGCTATTAGCCCAGAGGGAATAATCCCAGTAAATCCATCAATCTGAATGTAAGAAGGTATAAAACACCTTATATGAAAGACACATCAGCAATATCACTCCTGAGTGGGACTGAAGAGCTTTCTCACTAATGTCAGTCCAAGATACTACTTCACACAATAGTCAGAGCCAGCATCCTTTTCAAGCACTACTCATTAAAAAAAAAAGTCAAAGAGCACAAAATAGCTAGGTATAACGATGCCACCTTTACATGGGGGAAAACATGGAGGCCTTCCCTTCTGAATGGCTGGTATCCCTAAGTAGAAACTAAGGCATAAAGAAGAAACTCAGCAGTGAATTACATTTTACTGAAGAAGAACAGTTACTCAGGGTGCTTATGATCCTTCCAGGAGAACAGGCTAACACAGGATGGCAAGTGATGAAACTGTCCTGTGGTCTGCTAAATTGCTTCTCCCTTTGCTGAACAGTGTGGGTAAGGCTTAAAACTGAGTCGTTGTTGGGTTTTTTTGTTTATTATTGTTTTAATTGTTTTGGTTCAATTTTTTGTTTGGTTGGGGGGGGCGGGCAGGGGGTTGTTTGTTTGTTTAACTGCTCAAGATAGCATGCACTTGTCTTCCTCTACCCGGGCAGAGAGGAATTGCTCTCCTTGGCTCTACTGCCCTGTTCTTTAGAAGGCAGTTCCTTCCAGCTTCTTGGATTGGGCTCATTTCTTTCCTCTGCTTTCTGATGCAGGCAGATTTGTATTGGAGAACATGTTCTTCCACCCAGGCAAATTCTCCTGGCTGTACCACTCTTTTGGCACCAGTTTTTTTAGGCCAGCAGAAGACGAAGGACTCAGACAGATACCCAGTGGTGCTCTTTGCTGTGTGCCTTGGTCCTCACACGCACCCCCTGCTCATGTGGGAGATGGGACCCCTCACGTGCTGGCAGGGAGGTTGTGACAACATGCTTCAGTAAGTCCTGGGTCTGGAGGAGGTATGGGATTTACATCAGGGTGCGGCTATCTCAAGGCTAGTAATCCCCTAAGGAACCAGCCAGCAAAGCACACATGCCTCTCAGTGTAGACATTGTCACTGCAAAGTGCAGAACCTTCTTTCACATTGATCAGTATTGGTTATAGACAGAGTCCCACAGAAATCGGTAAGTACTCAGCAGTGTACCAACACAGAGTACATGCTCTGGGCTGGGCCTTTAGGTGTCTTGTTTTTATCTCATTCCACCAAGAAAAGCCAGTCCAATTCATTCTTACCACCAGCAAGAGACTACAGATTTGCAGTCTGCGATGCTTTGTATGTTCAGTGTTAAAAATCTCCTGCTAGAGGGAAGAAAATATGTAATAAGATTTGAGTGGTTTAATCTGTTCCAGAGAAGCTTTTATGACTATGGACATTGTCAGCAGGAAAAAGCCAAGCTACAAGGAGGCTTATAAATCAGTGTAGAATACTCTATAAGCTCACACAAGGAAGAGGAAGATACACTGAAATGAAATAACAGGAGATACTTCCTCATTCTCCATCACACCCCAAAAGAGGTGCAAATGCAAAGCTATCTGCTTCATAACACCCACCTCTTCAGGGCAACGGAGGCATTGCTGCTTACAGGTCTCCCTGTGAAAGAGCAGCTACTGAAGTCTCCAAACACAGCATTGACTTTGCGGAAGTGCAAAGTTGTCCCTCACTAAGATGAAGACTTGCATCATTCCTCCAACAGAGTCTCTGCTTTCCTGAAACTGTGAACATACTATTTCAGGGGAGTAACAGGGTCACTTAGTTATGAAGGGGAAGAATAAAGCCAAAAGGAGCATTGCTGAGCATTTTGTGAAAAACTCTGAACAGAACAGCTCATGCAATGTTTATGCAGCCAACACCAAATTGTTTCATAACTGATTGCTGACCAAAGCAGATGTCAAACCTACACAATAAGGTGCCTGCAAACTTATCTCCTTTCCCCACCTCATTTACCCTGTTCTCTGCATCTTTTCATAGAAAGAGTAAGAAAGGCAAGCTTTCCTGTCCCAGCCAGTTTCTTATCTTGTAAGGTTGGCAGGGGTAATACAAGTCAGAAATACACAGCAATTCCCTTGGCCAAAACTGTTGGCACCAGATCTGATAAAGATATTGCTGATATGAGAAGTCCAGGTCTCCCATCCGTACATAACAATCATCTTCCGCAAGTGTAAAGGGCTTTTCAGCTTTTACAAGAGACTGATGGAGTTCAGCATACCACATTCACAAGCTTGTCTTTAGGATTGGGGCTAAGATGATCTTACAACACAATTAATCCTATTTAAATTAATTATTAGATCCACTTGATAGTGTTATTCTTCTAGCAAGTAGCAAGATCTTCTAGTCTTACATGGGCCAGGTTATACTGTCTTTATTCATTCTTTCGTGGCATATATATCAGCAAATGTGACTTTTGCCAAGGAAAGTATACACCAGTGTAGGTGTATCAGACTCTACATGAGCATTTTATTACAAATACATGAAGTAGTTCAAGGCAGGGTTTATAGTCCTAACTTGGTACTTGAACTTTATGCCCCATTTTCCCCATGTAAGTGTAAAAGTGTTTTCTTTTGTTAGTTGTTTTGAGACATGGATGAAAATAAAAATATATTATATAGTAAATGCGATTTCTGACTATAGGACATCTGCAACAGTACTTCCCTGCTCTTCCCTGACACATCTTCTATTGTCTTACTTCCCTGCAGAAAATCCAGATTTCTCCCCCCCAGTCTTTAGTTCTGGAATACATTGCTTCAGTGACTCTGTTGTTGTTAACACTAAATTTTATATGCTGCTAACATAAAGTTGTCGGTGTTAATACTGCACAGAAAAGAAGCTGTCATATCTTTAGGATATCTGCACTAACTGTTTGCACACTTTAGTTCAAAGGACTAAGTCCACACTCTATATTTAGCTGAAGGATGTTTTATCACTTACTTTTCCTTATCCTCTTTTCTGTTTCCTTTTCCCAGTACAAATCACCAGGAGTAATGGCTCATCAGCATCATGTTAGTTAAAATTAAAGCTTAATCACCTGGATGTGCCCCTTTCTACAGAAACATGCAGAGCTCAGCCTCTTACAAGACCGGAAAGAACATTAATTTTAATGCTGCAGAGAGAAGTGGCAGATCTATTAATCTGTGATTTTGGAATAGCTATTTTTGAAACTTTGTACTGATTTCCATACATAAAGTAATATACAGGACTGAAGGACAGTCATCTTGGAGCGAAAGTCTTCCTAGTTGACAGGTGGATTAGGAGTTTGGACTGCCAGTAATCCAATAGCATTTGGGATTTAAAGGGATTTTATTCCTTTCAGAGTGACAGTTTATAACAGACGGATTTACAGTCACCAAAACCTAATTTTACCAATGAAAACCTTTTTCTGTGAAAGGTCATCCGATTACAACACCCAGGAATTGGGGCTGGCCACTGAAGTAAGGATGTATGGGAGCAATCCTTCCTTGTGCATAGCAAAAGAGGTGCATTACTGTTCCAGAATGGATTCTGTAACCTCATAGCTCTGCAGGTCTTATCACCTATTTTGGATGGATTAAAGGCTCCTGCTCCTTTCCTAATCCACTGATGCTCTCATTTTCCTGCCTAAAAAGCTGCAAGCTCCAGGACAGAATCCAACCCAGTATTCAGCTATTCTGTTGTTTCACACTACACCCGGATCCTTGGGGTTCAAGCATGAGATCTGCTACCTGGCTACATAACAAAGATTTTCTGATACCAGGGATCACCAGGCAACACTTCTTCCTTTCCTACTATTGCAATGGCAGTCCTGGCCCTGCACTTGAAGTGGAAATGCAGCCCATTGTCCTTTGCATTCCCCTGGGGAACAGGGAACTGCTGAGCTCCACCCAGCATTGTGGTTACCAGATTGCCATCTCACAGGCCACGGAATGTCTTGACATTAGCCAAATCCCCTGAATGCCAAATTAAAGAAAAGCAAGTGGAAAGTATTTATATGCGACACTCAAAAGTTTATGGAGGCGCAGAGGACAAGTGAAACAAAACCACATTAGTCTCCTGTCCCAAAGGGTTTCATTTCCCACCCTATAACCAGTTAATAAACTTTCCCAGCGTACATCTTCCTTGTGTTCAGTTGAGATATGCATTGCTGTGTACTCTGACTACAGTCAGTGGGAAACACCATGTCACAGGTAACTGGTTCTTGTACTCCTTATTTAGTGTTTACAGAGGTTCAAGCTCCTCTTCTGTACATACCCACTGCTCATCAAGTCAAGCAGGAAGGGGAGGCTCTTCCCTCCTCCCTCCTTTGAAGACGTTAGCGCCTCTTACACTTGGTTCACACAGATGCCATTGCAATGACAAGTGTACTGCCTGTCTGCACCCCAAATACATGTTTAAGTCCTTGTGAAGCGTAACCACGTTTCCCACCGAGTTGACAATGTACCTGAGCAGTGTTCTGGTGACAAACACATAAGCAGTTCATGCAACCATACAAGTACATAACTGTGGAAATAGCACCAGGGGAAGGCAAGGAGTGAGTAGCTGCTAACGCCAGTTTAAACAGCACAGACACTGGCTGTGAAACTACAACACTGAAATGAAGCCTCCTTGCATATCAAACCTTATACTTCTTGTAGACAAGAAATTATCAAATGCACTTTGCATGCATATATAGATGTAATTAATGCATGCAGCTCACTGCAGACCTTTGATTAAGATCAAGCAAAACAGCAACCAATTAATTTGGATCAGAATGAGTGAACTAGCATTCCAATCTTGTTTTGAAGGGATACCTTGACACCGGTTTAATGGGACACTAATGAATTTCTTATAGTCTTTACAGAGCAAAACTCCCAATGGTGTCTGTGGAGCTAAGCTGATTGCTAGAGCAACCTCTTTCTCCTAAATGAACTGCAAAGTCCATTACTATACAGGGGAAGTACACAGCACAAAATCACAAGTCCAGTTGATTAACTTTTCAATTTATGCTAAATAAATTTCTTATCCATGATGTGTAAGATATTCTGCAAGGTGCTGAGAGGGCATCGCTAAATTTCAAACTTGAATTTACCCATCTGAGATAAGGAGATCATCTCATTTGACACCAATTAGTCTGTAAAAGACTCCACGGTGCTGAGAATCAGACTATTTGAGAGTTTTACAGACATCTCAGCTTACTGTACATTTGTGTACATTTTTCTTCAAATTCAGGCCCGAGTCATTCTCTACGGATGACTTACTCTGCTTTGATCCACAGCTTACTACTCTGGGGGGACTCTGCAAAGCCGGAGCGGTTGGCTGTGGCATAGCAGCGATGCAAAGTCAAACCATGCAACCTTTTGTCAGCAAAAACTCACAAGAACGTCAGAGCAATGGGTGGCCACAGTAAGTTCACAAGACAGTGACAAAGACATAAGAAGAAATGTGGTTATCCTTCCAATGCTGTTATCATCATTACCTTTTATGTCTTACAGGAAAGTAGAACTTTGGCTCCTGTATTATACTTGGGAACACACAATGACACAGTGAGAAAAATCACTGCCCCGAAGATCTCCTGTTTAAAATAAGGAAAGAGGGAGAAGGACACAAGCTTTCCAAAAAAGGGATATTGGGACCATAGGTAACAGCAAGCGGTGGTTTATGTACTGCTATAGATTTTATATATACATATATACACACACAGAGCTTAAGCACAAGAATTGCACGAATTATGATGCCTTCACATTTTGCTATTAAAATGAGATGTGAAAGTGAGGTTGCTTTCAAGATGGCTTGGGTTGCTCCTCCTGTGGCCAGGCACAGTACAGTAGGAGAAAATACAGAAGTTCCTGACAGAAGGAGAAAAAGAAAGTGGATGCATGAAAATAAGTCCTTGTAGTAGGCTATAAGCCTTCTGCCCGGACAATTTCCCAAACCAGATAACAATTTGTATTACAACCCTGTTCTGAGCTCCCAGGGTTCAGAGATGCTTAACCCCAACTTTTGGGTTTGGGTCAGAGTTTTGCTTCAGTTTCTCATTTCCAGGTAGAAGATATTAGTAACTCAAATAAAAACTCTTGGTGTTCTCTCCTGTGGGAATTACGGTAATAAACAAACGTTATATTAATTGTTTTGGTATTTCTCTGCAATAGGTTTCTGCAGATTGACTTGTTTCTTCAGAGGAAAGCACCTCTTGCCCAGGTTACCACGACACACAAATGTTGCTCTCCTGTTCCAATATGCCTAGGCACAGTCTGAATCACCGAGAACGTATTTTTCCCACTGAAAATCTTTAGCGACTGTCAAAGCTTGTTTCAGTAAAATGTACTCAGAAGGAGCTCATAAACATTCAGCCTGTGAAACAAGCCTGGACTAATACAATATGTGCTGTGTTTGTAAGGGTAAGAGGAACGCGAACTGCGACAGTTTACTTCACAGTTCAGAAAATTAGGTTCCGTTTTATTCCGTGGAGTAACTGTTGCAGAAGTGAATGTATTTTAACTAGTGGAATAACCCAGTCTGAGGACACGGCTCAGTTCCATGTTAGGAGTAGAGTTATGACCACTGGTCTGCCTTTGCCTCAAACACATTATTATCTGCACTAAAACAAGACAGCACAAGCGAGACCCCAACCTTCGATAGCTTCCAGGCACTCGGCACACTGCACGCCTCACCTTGCACCTCCTGAACAGGGATGCCAAACGCTTTAAAGCTTCAATTCCACCCTATGCAGGCCCAAGTAATCATTGATTTTTTTACTTTCAAGTGAAGGAACCAACTAGCCATGGCATAGAACTGCCAGAGTGCTGCCTGGGGGACCACCACACAACGAGAAGAAAAATCAAGTTGCATGCTGTCAGAGAGAAGCAAGCAATGACTTATGGGCACAGCTTTGCTATTAGGAAGTGAAGTCATCATGAATAGTTAAAAGTCCATGAGAGTTATGATGCTTTGAATACATTTTAAATGGTATTCTTCCACTCCAACATCTTAACCTGTCCTTTGTTTAACCAGCTAGAACACCACGGCAAATGCTTTGTTCTGCTACAGTGGTTCGTGTTGTATAATTTATCACTGTAAATGATTGCTTGGTTAGCGTGTTACAATTGATGGCATAAAGCTACAGGAATATTCTGAAGCCCTGCTAGGTTATTGTTCTAGCGAGAAACATTTACAAAACTAGAACTCATACATGTAATTGGCATCATTATCTCTTTACTGGGTAGGTACAAAATTTAATAATGTCTCTGTAATAGCTCTCACAGATCTTGCTTATCACCACAGATAATACAATACAATATTTGTGTTTAATTAATGGAAAAATGCCAGCAAGATATTCTGACAAAAAGTTTGTCTCTAACTGATGAAATCTATTTTGTCCTTACATTATTCTTATTATTCAGTTCATTGTATTTTCTCTTTTTTTTTTTTTAATATGTATTTTAACTGCTTTTCATTGGTTCCCTGATAAGTCAACATGGTTATATTGAATGATTTTGTACAGGAAGAACAGAACAATTAATCCACTGAAAATATTCTGAAGCATTATCCTAAAAGTGGATGCCTCACTTTGCATTAAAAACTGCACCCCCCTCTTCCTCCAATTTTAGCTAAGATGTCAAAGGAACCAGCTAGAACAGACAAGAAGTTGATAGCCCTGAATGCTGGCGGGTGGGAGCTGGAGGTGACAGCCTCCCCTGCAGCACAGGTAGGGAGGACAAGCACGGCCAGGGCATTTTTGTGTCCTCAGGACATATGGACGTTTGTCACATATGTCTCCAGGCTGCAGGCAGCTAACAGAGAGCCTTCAAGACAGGGAGCACCTGAATGCTCTCTAGGATGGGAGAAAACAAAAAATAATTCTTGAAGTCATCTTAGCTAACTCCTCCTGAGCTGCTCCAAGCACGAAGTGCCTTTTCTTCAGGGAGATGTATTGTAGGGTTAAAAACTGTAAGGGAAGACCTCCCTCCTAGAATTATGAATATTAACTCTGAAATTACTTTTACTATGATGATGTGATGGGAGAGGAGGGACTGTATTATAAAAATATAAAATAGACTATGTCTATTACAGACAATTAATAATGTATACAGTACTTGCAACATTCATATAACTATAGATTTATAATTCTGCTTCAAAATGAGGAACAAGGATAACATTAATTTTTATTACTGAGTGAAGAGAAAGAGATTGCTTGGAGGGTTTTTCTCCAATATTCTTTTGGCTTGCTGAAATTTGAATTACACCAAAAGGGCAAATTTTAAATCAAAATACTTCTTGGGAATGAGGTATTTCAAAGTCCCGGATTTTTTTTCTAGCCAGAGAGCAAAGATTATACACCCTCTCTGAGTTTTCCTCAGAGCTGTGTTGCCTGTCATTTGTAACGACTGGAAACTGCTGTGAACAACCCCTGGGGCAGCAGCAGCGCATATTTCCCAGGAATAGACGGTAGCTGAAATAGGCTTTTTTCCCCCCAAAGAAGTGTACATGCACTTTTCGTGAGTGGGAACGGGAGCTGAGTTGTTGTAAGACACCTTTTTTTTCCCTAAGAGTTTGTCCTGGTGCTTCTGAATTCCCTTTTGACTGCTCAATCTATATTCATTTTTATGAAGAATATAAATGAAAGGCTGAAGCCTTAGAAATTCCTCAGCTTTTCTCTGGCTAACTATAGCCATTTGGGGAGGCAACACTGCCATGTGTTGCAGTCCATTGGAAATTTGCACTAGAGAAGACAGGACTAAGCTGGGACAGAATAAAACCAAGGAAAAACAACTCATGCTCTGCCAGTCCTTCCCCCTCCACCTTCCCCTTCATCCGTCTTCCTTCCTTCCTGCACTGCCTCCTGCTTCATTAATCATCGTTCTGCAAAGGAGATTCTCCCGCTCAGCATGTCCAGAGCTAGCAGGATGAGAAACCTCTGTGACAGGCAGAAGTAGCAGGTCACCTCCCTGCCTTCGAGCCCATCTGCCTCCGACAGTCCTGGCTATGCTGAAACATCACTGGTGCCAGTATAAGGTGAAAACACAACACCAGCAGGGACAATAAAACAATTCATGGTTTAACCCCAGCCGGCAACTAAGCACCACACAGCCGCTCGCTCACTCCCCCCTGGTGGGATGGGGGAGAGAATCAGAAGAGTAAAAGTGAGAAAACTTGTGGGTTGAGATAAAGACCATTTAATAGGTAAAGCAAAAGCCCCGTGCATGAACAAAGCAAAACAAGGAATTCATTCACCACTTCCCATGGGCAGGCAGGCGTTCAGCCATCTCCAGGAAAGCAGGGCTCCATCACGCATAACGGTGACTTGGGAAGACAAGCACCGTCACTCCAAATGTCCCCCCCTTCCTCCTTCTTCCCCCAGCTTTATGTGCTGAGCATGACATCCTATGGTATGGAACATCCCTTTGGGCAGTTGGGGTCAGCTGTTCCGGCTGTGTCCCCTCCCAACTCCTTGTGCACCCCCAGCCTCCTCGCTGGTGGGGTGGGGTGAGAAGCAGAAAAGGCCTTGACTCTGTGTGAGCGCTGCTCAGCCATAACTAAGACATCCCTGTATTATCAACACTGTTTTCAGCACAAATCCAAAACATAGCCCCATAGTAGCTACTATGAGGAAAGTTAACGCTACCCCAGCCAAAACCAGCACAAGGCCACAGAGCTAAGTTTTAATCATGTATCTCCCACTAATGTCAGAAGAAGTTACATGGCTACAAGCTGTTTTGAATATCTGAAAGTTAATTTTACAGTTATTGCTGGGGCAAAGAAATAGGACTGCCCACTGGCACACACAGTGACTAACAGAGACTGACAGGACAGAAAAAGACAGTGGCTGAAAAACACATCCCACTCCATTATTCCCCCCGAAGGATAATGATGTTTTTGGCACGTGATACATTACTGTCACCCCCGGTACGCAGGAGCCTGCACACTGTACGTACTCGAGCCCCGCTCCCCTCTAGGGAAGGACGTGGACTCAGGATCGTCGCATGGATTTCCGTACATAAGTACTTCGTTGCCTCCAAAACGCTTGGACAGCTTGTTGCCAGGCCGAGTAACTGCCTTTAACAACGGCCTCTGACTTACTGAGCTGAATGCCAGTGACAGAAGCATTACCATATCTTTTAGCATTCACAGGCAGGACTCAACACAGCATCCCTGCTCCCTCCATCACCCCAAATGGCTCCACTGGCTGGGTGAATTTCTAAGACGCCTTTTGTCTGGGGCACCGGGCACCCCTCCATTTCTGGAAAGATCAGGGCATGGAAACGCTCCCACAGCCCCGGCAGGTACAGCGCAGGCACTCGTGGAGGTGGAGTAGAAGGTGCCAGACTATCTTACAATTAACAGTATTTCCCTTTCACTCTCAGAGAACAGTTCTAGGGTTGGTTTTGTGAGGGTTTTTTTGCACTAAACTTTAGGAACCTGTGCCTTTCCACTTCTGAAACTGTCTGAGGTCACTGCTGTGCTCCCGTCACGGTCACTGCTGGGAGAGGCTCTAACACCCAGGAAACTTTGAAAAAGGAGACAGCGAGCAGACAGATGACTAGAAACTCTGCATAGAGATGGCTTTCAAAAGCTTTGTATTTCAAAATGACCAAATGTCACCGGATCAAAATAAAGAAGTGTTTGCCTACCAAAGTATAATACAGTACTAAAATTAACGAAGTTGTAGGATTAATGTCACCACAGCTGGGGAAGTGCTTAACATGCGACCATCAGTAGGAAACCAGATCACTCAGAGCCTCCCTGGACGGTATTTTTGACCATTCAAGAGAAAAAGTTCCATGGGATAATACCACTTTTCATGTCTATAATAAGCATTACCTTCATACAACGGTTTCTTTTAGAAATTGTGAGGCCAGCTGAGTCTATGTCAGTCAGACCACGTCTGACGAAACTAGACACTATTTGGAAAGCTTCGAGATTATTGTGGAATGAATTCATTGTGGCAGTCAGCTGTTTTTGCATTAGCTCAGGTTAGACTGGGAAAAAGGAAAGTATAGAATGGGCAGGTGTTAAAGGAGAGAGAAATCTAGATTTAAGATACATAAATAAACAACTGAAACATCTTTGGTCAGTAAGTTTTCAAAAATTCTGAACTACTTATTACTAAATTAGAAGACTCTGTGACATGAAAGTGAAGTGAACCATCTCTTCCATTTATCATAGAACTTATTGCACTTCTGAGAATCCCTACAATTCCATCACCCTCAGCATTTTAGCACCGAGTACGATGATACTGAGTCACTGCTTGAAATTCGGGTCTTGGCACTTTTTTATTTCTGACCGCTATAAATCTGTGCTGGATCTTGCTGATAAAACACTGAACTTTTATACTAAATACTGCAATTCTCTTTACCTAGAAAGAAATGATGACTGTCCCTGGAAATATTACCGCCATAGCGTGGCAGGTATTGGCATAGAACTAGATAACGAGGACACGCTATCATTTTAAGGAACCATAAATCCAGCCTATAATGGGCTTCATCAATACAAAAGTTACACTTAGCTGGTGCCTCTGTATTTCAAAAGCAGCTTGCAAACAGAGACCTGTTTGCTATTGACTCTTACCTAAAATTACAGCAGACTCTCCTAGAAGGGAGCCAAATTCCTTTCCACTTAAAAAAAAACCCAAAGAAAAAAACCCCCATTATTCAAAAAGCATTTAAATATGAAAATACATTGCCTTAAGGAAATTCAGACACAAAGATGGTGATGTTCAGAGGATGGGGGAAAAAAGCTTAGAAAATCCAAGTAACTAACATTAACGGGCAGGAAAATGAAATAAAAATCTTGGAAGTGCCTTCAATGAATTAGCTTTCATTTGCAAGTGATATAATTAACAAAACACTAGTAAACTGCAGGAACAGGGTGACACCTAGTACATAACTACCTCTAGGAAGCAACTACTTCTGGTCTCTAAGAAATGAGAAGTCTAAGGAAGATATTAGACTTGAAATTGTTAATTATCCTGTGAGCAGGCAAGGAAGCCTAATACTTCCAGGCTTCAGCTTCCACACATTTCTCATGCTTATGGAAAGCATTACCTTACTTCACAAAGTGTATATTGCAGAAGAAAGTGGTTTAATGCTGACGTGATTTTTTTGTTAAAGTCCCAGTTCTGCAATGGCTTAAGAATGAGCGTAATTTTATGCCATGTGAGTGGACAACACGTGCACTTCTATGTATCATTAATATGCAAGTATTTGCAGGATCAAATCACAAGATAAAGATTAAACAAGCTGGATGTTTGTTTTCCTGCTCACAAAAACAATGGACAAATCCACTAAAAGCAAGAACTCTCTCACTCGTTCCTTCGTATCAATGCTAGTGATGATGTAAGTGGTTTTACACATATGACAGAAAGGAATTTGGCTCTAGATATGATTTTAAAAAATCTTCCTCAGGAAAATCAGTGATGGAGAAAACTGGAGCAGAGCTTTTCACACATTTTTAAAAGTGAGACAAAAGTGGTGAAGTGAACAATATTTACTTAACTGTTCTTTATGCTGATTAGACCAAACACAGAACGAGGGTGAATCCATCACAGACAATGTTTATCAACACTCACTGCTGAAACCATTTAATTAATTGTTCTCTTGGGGTCAATATCAAGCTATGTTAACAAGCATTTGAGTTCATCCAGAACCGATAGCTGAATCTGTTTGTTTGATCTGGCATTTTTTTCCTGTAAACTGGGCTCTTGCTGTAGACTAAGAGCACCTCAGTAATTTCATTTTTTTTTTTTTAAAGTTTATAGAAGAATTGCACCCATGGCAGTTGAAAACTACCATTATTCTTGTTTTAAACAGTGATGGAGTTCCCTTTACAGAAAAAGGATCTGGTGAAGAAAAGGTTGTCTGAGAAGTATTAAAGGCTTTTTTCTAACTGAAGTAAGGATAATCCACAAGACTGTCTTCCTCTTTTGTAAAGAGGCGTTCTGAAAGAAGATTTCCCCCCCCCCCCTTTTAAACGTACAAATACCTTCAAGAAAAGGAAAACTGAGATTGCCAAAACTGAGGCCTCTTTATGAATTATAAGAAAATAGAAGTGGTTGATGATCTGTCATTAGACCTAGAATAAAAAAAACCTGAATTAAAATATAAGATTTTGGCATTTGAGACATCACATTCAGGAACGAGCCCTCATATTTCTTCTGGTGCCAGTTTTTTCCTCAGATAGCAGCCAGCACTGCATCTGATAAACACACCTCAGATCTTTTCTGGTAAGGCAGTGTGCAGTCAAGCTTCTCTTAGTGCTAATGTAAATTGGCCACATGAAATGTCGGTTCAATGTGGAACTAATCCAATGAGCTGGAAGCTGTAAGAAATCCTTTCATAGGAGGGATTATTTCCTATTCTTATTCATAGAGATTGGGCCACACAGTGGGAACTGGACAGTCTTCAGTTACACCAATTAGCCCCCAGTTGCTACCACTTTGGTTTTCTGGTGTTCCCTTGCAAATAAGCAACACAGGAGCATAAAGTATGAAGGTTTGGCAGGCACTAGAATAGCTTTTAGTGCTAGAAGTAGAGCGAAGACCATGCAACTAGCTGGTTTAAATACCTTCTATACCAAACCTGCTCTCTGGTGTCATCAGATAATTTCGCCTGTGTGTCCACTGTGGTGGAGCTGGGTGCATAATTCTAGACCTCAGGAACTAGGAAAAGCTGGATGAAAACACTAGATAACATGAAAGTGCCCAGGGAAGAAGAAGGTTATAGGTGTGTGCAGAAGTGCAGTGAGAAAGCAAACACAAGTTGTCTGCTCCGATTTTTACTTAAAAATCACCACTGTAAGCAAGAATGAATGTTTTTGGGATAAGTGGACTTCTCACTGATAGCTCTTTTCTACTCTTTATGGCCTATTATAATTTTGGTATAGAATACTGCTTTTTCAAGGTAAGGATAACAAGATCACTTGCCTTTATCAAATGGACTGAGTCTTCCCAAGAGAGATACATGCCTTAAATTCCCCAATCATTCCTACCAAGGTGGGTGTCACCAGCCTGGAATACATTGCACAGCTGACAGAATCCCAGAAAGAGCTGAGCTTTCCAGATATCCTGGTATTCTTTCAGCATGAGCAAAGATCTTTTTAATGAGAGAAGTCAGGTGATTACTGGTTATAAAACTATTAGCCTGGAAAAATGTCCAGCCTTTGTGTAGCTTATTGTTAAATGACCCACTTGGAGTACATCATTCATCATCGTACAGAAACAGTCTTTGTTACTTGAAACAAAGCTTAGACTTTTAGTATTCATCAAGGATGAAACCATCCTATAAAATTCAGAGCATTTTAATTTGAGGCACTTGATTACGTGGCTTTTGCTTTTCAAGCATGTCACACAATGCACTGGAAAACCCTGTATCTGGGGGTGTTTTTCTATTAACATACAATAACCTCTTAGCAAGGGGGGAGATGGATCTCTTTCCTCTGATATATTAACATCTCACTATATTGGACTGAAAAGACTTATAGGACAGAGACCTTCTGCCAATACCACGAATTATTTAGCTGCTGGGGTGTAACACATTTATTAGATTGTAGTTGGTTTGCTTTTGCCAAAAGGAAGCTGTTTGTCATTACCACCTCTGCATTAGCGTGAAGTTTATAGCACTGGAGTGCTTTAAATAAAACTACATCTGTTTCGAACTGCTGCTCTTCTGCTTTGATCTAATGGTTCTTGAAGCAATAAGAACTGGATAGTCCCATCAACTGCTAATATCTACAGAAATAAGAAATACTGTGTTGCATTCTGTTAAAGAGTACTAAATATTCAATGTGACAATAGAATTACTGTGCAGCATCCAGACAGATTCACACTTCCAATGCAGAAACCAAAGTTAACAACAGTCAGTCAGGTAATTTTCTGTTGAGAACTCACTACTGGTCCAAAGTAAATGGATTCAGCTACAAACCAGGTTACTAATGAGCTCTGAGCACTTACTGAGGATCACAAAAGCAGGAAGTTCATACTATGTGACACTGAAAATAACTGATACTCAGGAAGTCCACCGGATAAAGGAGTCCTTTTCCTTAGGCATCATCTGAGCTACGTAGCTTATAGAATGTGCTAGTTTTGGCTGGGATAGAGTCAGTTTTCTTCACAGGAGCTACTACGGGGCTATGTTTTGGATTTGTGCTGAAAACAGTGTTGATAATACAGGGATGTCTTAGTTATGGCTGAGCAGCGCTCACACAGAGTCAAGGCCTTTTCTGCTCCTCACCCCACCCCACCAGCGAGCAGGCTGGGGGTGCACAAGGAGTTGGGAGGGGACACAGCCGGGACAGCTGACCCCAGCTGCCCAAAGGGATATTCCATACCATACGACATCATGCTCAGCATCTAAAGCTGGGGGAAGAAGGAGGAAGGGGGGGATGTTTGGAGTGATGGCATTTGTCTTCCCAAGTCACCGTTATGCGTGATGGAGCCCTGCTTTCCTGGAGATGGCTGAACACTGCCTGCCGATGGGGAGTGGTGAATGATTCCTTGTTTTGTTTTGCTTGCGCACGTGGGGCTTTTGCTTTACCTATTAAACGGTCTTTATCTCAACCCACAAGCTTTCTCACTTTTACTCTTCTGATTCTCTCCCCCATCCCACCAGGTGGGGAGTGAGCAAGTGGCTACGTGGTGCTAAGTTGCCAACTGGGGTTAAACCACGACATAGAGCAAGCAGGAAAACTGTCATTTTGTCTTCATTCTTATGGTGGGGTATAGACAGTCATGTATTGAACACATGCAGGACCTCTGAGGATTAGAAAATAGATACAAAAGCTGTGCAGAACCCTCAATTTTATTTTTCTACTGCACTATTTTAAATTGTGAAGTGACTAGACTATTCATACAATTACAACATGTTGCTTGTTCGTATTCCAGAATGTTTGTTCTCTTCCATATATACACTGAAATATATGCACAATCACGCTGAGCAGGGTAATTGAAAATTAAAGACAGAATTACTCACAACAGCAATATTTTAAATTCAAATAAGTTTCATAACATATGGCATTTATGACCTAGTCTAACAAAACATTTTGTAGTTGCTTAGATAAAGCAGGTGCTTTCTTTCTGTACTGCTGGATCTGCACCTGTATTGTCCGAGGCACAACTCAAGCCTGCTGCTACATCAGGGACAGGCCTGGCCAAACAGATTTTACACCAAAATGCTTCATCAATAGCCTTATCCCCTTGACAGACTCTCCAATGCATCTTAGATGCTGAAAAATTTTAAACTGCCCTTTTTACAGGAAAGCTGACATCTCCAAAGCAGATTGTTCTCTGGATTTATAGAGCAGCAGCAGACAAGTTCTTTATGCATGCATCTATTTAGGCATTAGGTCAAGAAGGAGGAAGGCTGGCATACCGCAAGAAGCAGCGTGAGTGACACCACCAGACCAAATTTCCTTTTTTCTTGCAGGGTACAGTACCTCTTGGGCATTTCTGAGTGCAAGGACTACTGTTACCAGACAGCTTAAGTGTCATTTCCAAATAGCGAGCAGACTACTACAGTCTAATGTTAGATGTCTAATATAAGTGCCGAAGTTTGGAGCAGTGAGTTCTTCTACAATGCACAGAGTTTCTGGAGGTGGTTGAGAAGATCAACCCTTTCCAGCTCCCGATGCAGGGACCCAGCCCAGCTAATGCAAACATCTCGCTCACAGACACTACTAAGGGAAGGGTGCTGGACATCCCAGTCATCTTCAGTGACTACAAAACTGGTTTCTCAGATTTAAGATGGGATGGAAGTTTTCCCCGCAGAGCGACTCAGAACATGGAGTTGCTCTTATTATGGGCTATAACCTCCCCAAACGAGAAACTCAAAGAAACAAATCTTAGACAACTCCCTGTTTCATGCCTTTTCCTGCGACATCAGAAGCAGGAATATCTATATAAGCAGCAAGAGTTGACACCAGCTGATGTGTTTTGTAAGTAATGATTTAATCTTTCCTTGTTTGTATCCTTCAATATCTCTCTCCCATAAATTTGCTCATTCTAGAGATTATTCAAACACTGTTCTTGTAATTAAGATGCTATGCACATGTGTGTATACACACCTTATATATTTCAAAGAAGGTACTAGTAAAAGAAATATCTACTTTCATGTGTATAGCCAAATATTACTTAAAAATGTATTGAGTAGACAGTAGAGCTGTCTATTATATTGTGAAAGGCTTTGGGGTATTAGAGATTGTATCAAGTTATCAAATGATTTGCTGTATTGCCCAGTGTTTGGGTACACTGCTGTCTGATCATTAATTTCACTCTGCATACACAGTGACACAACCAGGATTGCTGGGGGAAGAGCCATGATTTTAGTTTCCTGGATTTCATGGGCATGTGGGAATCAAACTAAAGAGTGTTAATTACTTTCCCCTTTAATGACAGGTAGCATTCCTCTGTCATTTGTTCCTCTCTTTTTCCAGTGTGATTTGATCTGTTTGTGGGAAACTCTTTAACAGTAATGCTCCTTGGCTGGGAAACAATGAGATGTAGCGTAGAAAACTGATGCTCTTCATTACAGTAATTTTCAACCTGTCTGACAGCAATAGGAATTCAATTACAGTCCTCCAGTGGCAATAAGCTCCGTGCACTAGATCTTAATTGTTCAACCATTAGTTTGCAATTTGCATTTGTACTGTAGTGACAGCTGACTGTTTCCATCAGTAGTAGACATTTATATTCACGAAAAAACAAATATATCAGTACATCTAGCTCAGCAAGGAAGCTTTCTATAATGATAAAACCAGCTTATTTACTTGAATTATTGCAATAATTTGCAGGTCTGGAGTCTGACGTATAGGTTTTCTGTGCTATTACACAACTGTGTATTCTGAGAGGTAGTTATATTTAGTATCCAAGTTGCTCACACTTTGATTCTCTCCTCCCTTAAAGAAATCAAGCAGAATTTAATAGAAAAAAGTTTTCATTATAAATAGGTATCTGAACACTATGCTTTTGAAGCACACGTTATAAATTTGCACATGTATAAACACAGGTAAGTGTATTTGTGAAGGTGCAAACAAACCCTTTATTTTTTGTACGTGTACGAGGATAGCCCATGTATCCAAGTCAGATAGTCACAGGTATGCGTAAAATTTCTCCTAGCACAAAGTCTTTCTCAGGCAACTGAGGTCAGTCTCTTTTTTTTGTATACACTGGAAGGTTCACAAGTCTGGTTTTGTAAGTGTGATATTCCCCTACAGCACTAAGAAGTCCATGCATTCCTTCAGAAAAAAGGAAGGAAAGCAGAGACGAAGGCAGGTAAAGAGCGGCATTGCTGCAGCCCGGTCAGGGAACAAAGCATGGGGCACGTCTGCAGTACAAAGCGTCCCTTTCTGCTGGTGCATCTACTTGCAGGCCCTTTCTGGCAGATACAGCACATCTTCCCGCTGGTATAATCACACCAGCTCTCACAGTAACTGCACCTATGCTATAAAAAGCACTCCTCTTGGAAAAAAAAAAGCCACTACCCAAACTTTTGCCGGCACAGTGATGTTAACATGGGGTAAGCAATTCCCTCCAAGCAGCTTATAGAAATGGCTTGGTAGGCCAGTTTTGGAGCATCCAAGAGGGCTTGTCAAATCCTAATAGGTGCAGCACTAGCAATCTGCCACCTACTTGGTACCTACCCATTACTGACCACAGCCAGGGTGAGGTGGGTCTTTGCTGATGGATGAGCCTGCAGAAGGCTGCAGTCAGGAACTCCTCCTGTCTCAAGACGAGTTTGACAAGGCCTTGGCAGTGATGTATTAACTCAATAGCTCGTGCCCTTCACCCCCCCCCAGTTATTTGTTAACATCAATTTACAATCATTGCCAAAAAAAAAAAAAAAAAAAAGAGATGAGAAAGCATGATTGTGCTACTAGGGTATGCAAAGCAGACATCAGCCCAGCACAGGTACAAGCTGGCAGTATCGAAGAACTACGTGACTGCAATATGGGAAATTCAAGACTGGGAAAGCAAAAGGTCAGGACTGAAATTCAGTAACTGAACAACATGGAGGAATTAGGCAAAATACCTGCTCTTACATCACCTTAGTTTGGCAACTTGCATCAGTCTTCACCACTGGTTTTTTTTGTTTTGTTTTTTTTTTTTAAACATGTTATTAAGAGCTGGGAAAAACAATGACAACTTGATGTTGTGTCCTGCAGGCAGCTGCCTCGCCTTGATGAATTACTGCTGCCTCTCACTCCACAAATCACTTCAAGGCACGGTGAACAAGAGGATCATTTCTGTGGGAGGAAATATCAGAGATTTCTGTCCAGGGCTAAAAATCCTTTTCCTTCCATGCAAGTAACATAGCCTGAGACTAGCAGTCTTGGGTTGTTATCCAGCACAAGCCTCTCAGCCTAAAGATGCAGTGTGCTTTACTAACCTCTAAGGAATAATTCTGGCGGTGTCTACATTTCTGTGTTCAGGATTGAGCCTTCTCATGACAGCCCTTTGGAAGAAAGCTTCCACTTCATTACAGTTTTCCCTGTTGCGGACACCGTTTACGTTCTTGGTATTTGTGTCAGATATGTTCTCTGGCATCCTAAATCTAAGTAGTAACTTGTTACTGACAGTTTTTATTTTATGGAAAATATTGTACCTGCAATAGTAGGAAAAAACCACCAGAAAAATTTTAGACTACAGTCTGGTTTTTTTACTTTTAGCTCTTAGAATACTTAAAAACCCCATTATTTTGATTCAGGGCGGTCTAAACCAACCTGGTTTAGTTGTCTAAGCTGAATCACACCAACTGAGCCTTGATCAGTACAAATAGGAGTTGCAGCCGTGCTTCAGAAATGTTACAGTTTAGATATTTCGTGTGCCTGTTTTCCTTCAAAGGCTAGACAACCCACAGCACTAGGCCAGCACTGATTTCTAAGGCCCAAACTCTGTTTTGCTTTATGGGATTATCCCTCTCTTAACCTAAATTTTATTTTTAATTAGGTTACAAGAATTCAGTTAAATCAGCAAACTGGAGGAGTGAACTGAGGTAGTAGCTGTATTTTCAGGGAAACTTTTTTCTTGCAGAAAAGAGGAGGTTCAGCTCATAAATGCTGAATAGATCATAGTCCAGATCCTGTTGCTGTAGAGAAATAAGTCAATCACTAGTACGCTGTCCACAAGGAAAATAAAACCTGCCAGTATTTACCTGGGTGCAGGATAAATAAACATCCAGGTAACTGTTTTAGGTTGCAGACTATACTGGTAAAATATTCTTGACAACACTAATTATATTATCACCCTCCCCATAGTTCTTTCCTTACAAAAGCAGCGCAGATGTGAATCTTTATGACTGGAACAAGCAGTCTTTCAGATGAGCAATAAGATATTGTATAAACATTATATGTGAGCACTGCAAGAGAATTCAAAATGGTAAAAGGTGCTGTTTTGATCTACATAATCACTTTGAAAAGGGTAAATCTCTATCAAGCTGATGTGTGCAACATGTCAGATATTATTGTCAGCTCTCAGCTGCCTGCTCTGAGCCTGATAATAGCAAGGAGTTGTAATGAGTGCGCTGGCAGAAATATTACAAGCAATAAGCTCTGAAAATTGATGGAGCATGTACCCTTCAAGCCAGCCTGGTGAAGTAACATCAAATGTTATTTCAGGTGTTATTACAACTTTGTATGCAACATTTATTCAGGCTGATTTTGTAAGACAAGCCTTTTAAGCACTTTCCCAACCCCAAAATATACAATCAGTGTTGTTATTGAATATAAACACAAAGCCTGTTTGGATTTGCTTTGTGTTCCTTAAAAATCATAACTCTTGCCTCCCTCCTGCTATAAAAAAAACAAACAAAAAACCCGTCTAAACTCAGGGTTACCATTCAAGACAGAAAAACTTGTATCTGTATCCTCCTTTGCATAAACATAACTCTACTTGACTATGCATCAAATATTTATCCCAGTGAGCTTTGACTGCAGAAGATGCTGTCATGATTCATCATGCATGTATGTTTACTAAATTTTATAAATAGTGGAAAATAGGCCATAAACGCCGCTTTATGTTTTAAATCACTGTTTTGTCTAGCCAAAAATGTCTCTAGAATAGTAGTGCTAGAAATTCAGATGATGAAAATTAAATAGGCATGTGCTTTCCCTTTATACAGCAAACTTACATTGATGGGACAGCAAATCTCTCAAGTGATATTGGTACAACAAAGAATAAGACGATCCAAACTGCAGGAAAAGAGCCAGATTTCAGTCTTTATCCTGAGCCGAGCTCTGCTCTGCAGAACAGCACTCAAAGCCACATGATCTGCCTTTCCCAGACTAGCAGAACAGGAAAAGATCGGCTAGACTTTGCCTTATTTAAATGAGCTATAATTCAACAGTAAAATATTTCTTAAACATGAATTCTGCCTCAGCTGCTGCATTGCAATGCCAAAGTGAGGCACTGTTTGCGACAGCAGCCTAGGTTTTGCTCCAGGCATGGCCCCTGCCCAGCATGGAGGCTGCAGAAGGATCGACAGGCAGCTGCCTGCTTCTTCCAGGCAGCTCGCCAATCCATCAGGGCTGTGCTAATGCAGGGGCAGGCAGCACCAGCATGCGAGAAGACGCTCATGTTAGATTTTTTTTTTCTTTCCTTCTCTTTACAAATATACATATGGACAAATCCCCAAACCTTCAGTGTGAACTAGGGGAGTTCAGAGGGGGAAGTCAGGATTTTTCAGCATCCAGGTAGTTCCATTTTTCCTTTGTTTTTTTCCTCCCCCGCCCCCAGATGTGGATTGCAGAGCGCTCTGCTGTCCACCCTTCGTTGTCAGAGTGTTGTTGACGTGCTGGTGAGATACCCAGAGAGAGCAGCAGCTGACGGACCCACCACAATGTCGGCACTCAGCGTGTGCCATGACAGTGAACTCTCTGGCCCCCAGCACCGAACTGTTCAGAGCACAACAGAAGTGGTTCAGTTAAATGCTACCAAACAAGAACAAGCTAAGGCTCCTTGAACATTTAAAATGTAATCGTGTTCTACCCTTCAAAGCTGGCTCAAATGCCTTCAAGGAAAGGGCCAAATCCAAATGCTCATGGGGAGTTTCCTCAATGATTTGACTAAATCCTCATGGTTTGGTTGCACCCATTTTACTGAGGTCCTCTGCTCTCCCCTGCTTCAGCTTGGAAGGGAAACTGAAGTGTTTTCATCAGATTCCTGCGCTTGAGAAAGGTAGTGAGGTTTGTGTCCATGGAGGAAGGGAATTCCTTTCCCAGACTGGATCATCTACAAGCCAAGAGGATCTGAGTGAAAACCTCCAGGTTGGCTTTTGGGCCTGGAAACCACATTTGTGCTCCTTGCCTGCCTACCTTAGAGCACCTTTCATGTGAGGACTGCATGGAGAAGAAAGACTTTCCATGATAGGCACTGGTATTTAAGCACCTGGTATGAGGTGGAGAGAGCTTTACTGGTAGTGTTAGGAACGTGTCCGCTAGAAGATAGGAGACATCCCACACGACAAGTTTTACCCATCCTTTGCAGCAAGGAGATAACATACTCCGTGTGTTTGGCTCAGGACTGCACATGGAGCATGCATCATGGTCCTTTATATATTGCACCAGTTAAACTTGTTATTGTAAGGCACAATATCCATGACTCTCCCACGTTAGATGCTAACCTTTAACAAAGTCAAGAATTCCCAAACTGAATTATTAAAACACTTAATTTTGGATTAAATCTTGAAATCAGTTTTAAAAGCCTGCAAAATCTAGGCTTGTATTAATATTCCAGAAAAAGCTGATGTAATTGCAATATAATTTGCAATAATTTACTTGTAAAGATTAAAAAAAAAAAGCAACAAATCCACCCTCTTTTTCCTAGATCTCAGAGCTTTACTGTCAGTGGGTACATGTACACCACTGAGCAACATCCAGAAATTCCTGTCTGACTGGGTGAGACATTAAAATAGACAGGCTAGGTAAGTTTAGGATCCCTTGAGAGAAAAAGAGGAAGCTTGAATTGCCTTTGACTGTAGCTTACTTCCATGAGGACATTAACTAAGACCCCAGAACTGCAAAGTTTCATATTTCTTTGTATCTTTTTCCAAACAGAAAACTTCAGAATAGAGTAAGACATGCTTTTGAATGCACAAATTCCCATGCACTGATACAGAAAATACAAATGCTCGTTGCATGCTGTCCTGGTTTTGGCTGGGATAGAGTTAATTTTTGTCACAGTAGTTGGTATAGCGTTATGTTTTGGATTTAGTATGAGAATAATGGTGATAACACACTGATGTTTTTAGTTGTTGCTAAGTAGTGTTTAGACTAAGTCAAGGATTTTTCAGCTTCTCATGCCCAGCCAGCGAGGAGGCTGGAGGGGCACAAGAAGTTGGGAGGGGACACAGCCAGGACAGCTGACCCAAACTGGCCAAAGGGATGTTCCATACCATAGGACGTCATGCCCAGTATAAAAACTGGGGGGGACATTTGGAGTGATGGCATTTGTCTTCCCAAGTCACCGTTATGCGTGATGGAGCCCTGCTTTCCTGGAGATGGCTGAACACCTCCCTGCCGATGGGAAGTGGTGAATGAATTCCTTGTTTTGCTTTGCTTGCGCACATGGGGCTTTTGCTTTACCTATTAAACGGTCTTTATCTCAACCCACGAGTTTTCTCACTTTTAATCATCTGATTCTCTCCCCCATCCACCTAGGGGGGAGTGAGCAAGCGGCTGCGTGGTGCTTAGTTGCCAGCTGGGGTTAAACCACGACACATGCCTAGTCTTCAGTAACTGGGTAGCAAAGATACAGGAGATGGGGCAGAGGAGGATAAAAATCAACAAATGCTTAATGGCTGCAAGACTCATAAGGAAGCATGGGGAAAGCTGAGTAGTGCCGAGATTGCCTTTCTCTCATGGTAGGTTAGAATTGATGACTACTGTTTGGTTATGAAGACAAAGGGCTAACAGGTAATAAAGGTAGTTCCTTTATAACCACTGCAGCCTCCAGCAGTTTTAATTAGTACTCTTCTGCAGTTTATCGGTTTCTAACATCATAGATTATTTCTGCATGCAACATTACTTTGTTATTCAAGTGAAGTCACTTGTGTCTTGAAAAAAATGTGCTATGGAAAATACAATGGTGACTGATACGTACATTAGAAAGGAGGAGACTTTAATGAACCATTGGATATTACTGGTAAGTAGTCTAGCAAACCCCAAATGTCAGTCCAGCAAGGAAGTAGCTTTAAGGAGCATAACTTAAATTTTGCCAGCAGCAAATAGAAAACCACCCCTCTTCTTTTACATAATTTTCCTAGAGAAGGAAAGGAAATACAGTATCTCTGTAAGTGCAGGTGCAATCAAAGGTCTCCTCAGCACCAAGGACTGTAACGACTTGGCTTTCCTTGATGGCTGGCTTCCATTAAATTATCAAGTTAAATTTAATATCTCAATCCTTATCTTGCAGGTGGCTTTAGGACCTGGGTCTCGAGTACATAAAAAAGACTGCCTAATGCTTCAAGAGACACCTGCTTCTCAGTCACAGCACAATTTCAGCTATAAAAGCAGATTTCATCTCTGAAGAGCAGAGCTTTCTGAGGAATGGTCCACAGGCAGCAGAGCAAGTCCCACAGGAGCAAAGGGCTACTGGACATCTTCCCCATCATCTCCTGCTCTAACGCAGCAGAACCAACTTGCCTGCAAAAAACATGGAGCAGGTTGGTCATTTTAAGAGTATATAGCACTCTGCTGCAGATCAAATTCCTCCTTGTGGGAACAGACTGTGAAAGAGAGGATGACCCAGACCAGCACATTCAAGCTGGGTGCTTGCAGGAAGGCATAGCACTGTGATGAAGAGCATACAGAAGAAGGGCAGGAGAGGAGAGGGAGCCAGAGGTGCAGTGGGGAAACAACTGGCTGCTGAGAGAAGGGAAATCCAGTATAACTTGGTGGGTGTTGCCAAGTTCAGATTAGGAAGAGGACCAGCAAGGAAGGTCTGCCATGAATAATCAATTCTCCTATCTCAGACTTACTGCAACTGATATGTATTTTGCTGTCTATGATCTCCTCCACTTGTATATTCTTCACAATCTCTTTCTATTCCCAGAACAGCACATATCATGAAGGATCATGCCAGCAGTCAAGGAGGAATTAGTCTCATGCCCAAGAGCTTTGGTAGTAGTTCACCTCATTAGCAGGAGATGGACAAACTGGAGGTAGTTCAGAGCGCAACAAAAATTGAGGCAGATGGAGGGGGATTGACTTATTAGAGAAGATTAAAAGAGCTAAATCTGTGTAGCTTGGTTCATTGACAGTGTCAAGGGAGCACAGACACTAACTATAAAGACTTTTAGGGCATAAAAATGAAAAATGGGCTTTAGATTGTAAGAAGAACATGTGGAAGTGAAAGGGACCAAGGGAAAAAATAAAGACACTCCAGATATTGCTCTATCAGTTCAGAATTAACTTGTACAAAACAAAGTTTGCATCTACTGCAGATATATTTACCAATTACAGGACAGCGCACTGATAAATTTGGCCTTCAGAAAAGAATAGCCTACAGTGAAGAATAGCTTTAACACTGCATAAAAGGCATGGGTTTATGTTACATGTTAAAACAGTAGCTGAACATGGAAATATAGATCTCTTTTCCAGGTAAAGAAAACAGTACAGCATATATGTCATTGGGCATCCTACCTAAAGGAATTTCTGGTTTCCTGACAGACCCAACATTTTACCTCTCACCTGAGGTTTGGCTTAGTGCCTTCCTGCCTCCTCCTCTTTTTTATTTCAGTGGTTTCAGCTGACTATAAAAAAAAAGTCATAGCTGGCTCCATTCCAAGCATTTCTTGCACAATTGACAAAGGTTTGGATCAAAGCCCTTTTAAACAAAAGGAGAAGGTTGTGTCGCTTAGTGAGGCTGAGTTAGGCTATAAGGCCATTTCTTACAAGCTAATCTAACAATCTGGAGGTGACTGCCAGAGTCATTTACCTGTTGGTTTTTTTCCTGGAGGTCAGGGCAACTCCACTTTTAACATTAAAGTCTCAGACAAATGATTCTGGCATGACTACAAGAAGCCGGCCTTTGGAAAATATCTCAGTTCATGGCAAGCCTGCATAATCAAATATTCATTTTTAGTGCATCTGTTATATTTAAGAACACTACCGCACTATCAGTTTATTGGTCTTTTCCACAGAAAGGTTGCCTGCTTTACTTTTCCATTTGTAAATTGAGACCATTTATTGAGCTTTTAGCAGAATTCTGGCATTAAAATGCCGCAGCATATATCTTATATCATAAAATTGTGATCAAAGGAGACTAGCTCCTACTAGAGTTTCTTTTCTTCTAATCTTCCCTCCTCAGGCAAAAACCTGGATGAATAGATAAGTTAGTCCCATGAGATGGATGAAACTTTGATAACAAAGCCTATGTTACTTACACTGATACTCATTCAGATTTTCAAAGATCCGTTTATACAATGTGATTAAAGAAACACAAGATGTTACTTTCTTCCAACATTCAAATATATTTCACTCAAAATAAAGGCAAGATTATATCCTGTATATTTTTTTTGAAATGTAGGAAAAACATCAATACTAACTCCTGTAATAGTTTACAGGGGAAAAAAGGTAGAGGTAGGAAAAAGTCTTGTTTCAGGCTGCATACAAAGATAAGCCAGTAAAATACAGCAAGGCAGTCCACGATAGTAATTTGTTATGTTTGAATATGTAGCTAAAAATCAATGAAAACATGTTCACAAAGAACATCTGATGTACTTGAATAACACATCTACCAGGGTGGCCTTGTTGCAGTTTCCCAAGCAATAGGAAGATGAACATTTTAGGTACCTCTTTGCATCCTTCTGATCTTAAGAGACCTAAAAACTAGTCCAGAAACTGCTATGACTTATTTTTGAGAAACAGCTAGAAGATTTAATGCTCTTTTAAAGATGGAGGCACAAGGGACAGAATCAATGGACTTAAAATCCCTGCCAGCAGTTTTAATGAATAAATAAATATGTGCCTTTTTGCTGTTACCATACCAACCTAAGCCAAGGGTGGTAGCCTTTTATTCTACATAAAGACATGCAGAAAACCCCCATCTACTGAAAATAATTAAATTAGCCTTCTACTAACTAGGTGAAAATACCTACAAATTTTCTCATGAGTTGTAAAAAGTTTTGCTTGAGGAAGAAAGCCATGAAGTTTGGGGTTTTTTTTCAGGGGGTGGGTGGGAGGTGGGGCTTGTGGGGAGAGGGGTTTAAAGGAAATGGTCTAAAGAAGCAAAATGGAGAAGGCTAGGAAGATTTTTGGTCAGCCTTTGTTTTCTGACACTGGAGCACTTGAGAGGCCAGGAACGAGCCTCACAGCCTGCGCAGCGGCTCTCCGTTGGCTCATGCCCAGCCTCCAGACTGCAACCACCACCCAAAGCAAAATAAACAGCTAAACTAGAAGGTAAAATAACTCCTGTATGTGACAGAACACGCAATTCCACCTTTGGCATAGGAACTGTTCAAAGAGCCCACCCCACTTATTTCAGTATTTTCAGGGCTGGTAGACTTACAGCAGCCCATTTAAACTACCAGGAGGTGTATTCAAGGGATGCATTTCTTCGCGATTAAAAAATATAAAATCTATAAGTATATATATATAAAAAGGTATTTGTATACCTATGTACACATACATTAACTGCATTACCTAAGCAGCTCCTTGAACAAAACAGCCTCTGTTTGTCTCTCTGCATACTACAAGCTCCACAAGCACACTGTGACCCATTGGGAGACAGCAGATTTCAGCCAATGTTTTCAACAGCTTTCCGGCTCAGCAGGTTTATTCTTTGAAGACTCATCTATATTATTTCAATATTCTCTGCTGCACATCACCAGGCAGGTAGAGACGTCTTTTGCTAGTGTGAAAGATCTGACCTTTGCACAGATCCCGCAAATTCGTGCTTTTTACAGTGCCAGACCTGACTCTCGACACAAGCTGCAGAAAAACCAGCTCTAGTCAAGTATTTCAAACCCTGGTCAGGTGATAAAGGAAAACAGTTTTTATGAGAGAAAAAAGCAAAAGAAGTGCAGCCCCTGGGGATGCACCCCGAGGGTTGTTAGTCAACTGCCAGATACTATCAGCTTCAGTTGAACCTGAATCCAGCAGTTTCTTCATCCTGGGGGTAGTGTCTTGGGAAAACAAAAAGCAAATTGCTTCTTCCAGGCTCAGATTATCTGGTTGTGAGGAGAGCTGCCATTGTAAAAGGATTTGTGCTAATTACATGAAGCATCATATAAAACGGTCTTCAGAAAAAAATAGATTTGAAAGCCAGAAGGTTAATATGCACACTGATTCTGAACCTCTCACTATCCTGAATTCCCATGTAGAAAAATGCAGCCAGGATGCCTAGTAAAGACACAAGCCACAATTACTTTATGGAAATGATTACTTGGCAATGAAATGCTTAAGAGTTCCCTTCCACACTCGGTTAGATGACTAGTGAAGTAAATAGCAAGATCAATAACCAAGAAACTCGGTCTTGTTTTTGTAATTAAGAAAACTGAGACAGAATCCATCCATAATTTGTTCCTAGCAATCACAGGGGTGATTGCAGTCTGCCTGCTTTATTGGGCCGACCAGCTCATTCTATGCAGCAGGTGTAAAGGAACATTTCCTACAGATATTCACTTCAAACTGCTGTAGTAGGTACTCTGCAAACACCTTATAGTCATATACACAGTTTACAGACTCATGTATTTTTCAGCTCAGTGAACACACATTAACTCCTGAAATTGGAAATATGCTTGGTTTAAGCAAAGAGTATGATTTAGTAGAAATTCGACTTTGCCAGATTCAAATAAGTACATTCCATGGGGAAACACGCATTGCTCTGGTGGCAGGATTTGGCCATACGTGATTTCATAGCTCTGTGTAACAGACACATCTATGAGAAGAAACTGCATCCCTGCGGGAATGTGCAGGGTCAAGAGGAGATGTGATAAAAGCCTGCTCCTTTTACAGCAGGCTGAGAAAAGCCATTTTAGCCACCGCATCAAAGGGAAAAATATGTTCCCTTTTCCAGCAGGGCTCAGGACGTAAGTACACAGAGACAGGCTTGACTGCACCACATCCACAGATCTCCCCCTCAGTCCCGGGAGCAAAAGGAGCTGAATTAGTTTAAATAACCCATGCAAGGGAGTCTCAGATTTTTTTGAAATGCATCCAAATCCTGAAATAGCAGTGAGAAATCAAAATCTCCAATTTTCAGCAACATAAAACTTAATGAACTACTATAAAACTTTAAAATAATACAGCTCCAGATTTGCTCAGCTTGTGCTCCTACGCACCTCAAAAAATATTAGAAATTACCTGTTTTGATAAAGTCAA
The DNA here is from genome assembly GCF_018139145.2 of Gymnogyps californianus. Classification (NCBI taxonomy): domain Eukaryota; kingdom Metazoa; phylum Chordata; class Aves; order Accipitriformes; family Cathartidae; genus Gymnogyps; species Gymnogyps californianus. The sequence goes on from NC_059484.1 coordinate 17,344,503, forward strand.
ATAAAAACATACAATAAAATCAGAAAATTCCCGTGAAACCTCCTGCTTTCGCCAAGACTGTATTTTTGGAAATAAGATTCTTATCAGAAATTTTAAATCAATTTGACAAGTATCACCTATACTGTGTGTATATATATCCTTGGATGACTATCCTGCTTCGCTCAGGAGTATTTTCCCTCCCTTCTCAGTCTATGGAGAAGCAGGACCAGTTATTGAAATATTGATCCTACTGAAAACAACGAGAGTTTTGCCATCTGACCCTGCTGCAGTCACTTTTTTTTTTCTTGCTTCAACATTTACTAGGATTACACAGAGCTGATTTTCCTAATGGGTCCTTCCCACAGGCAAGATTTGCAGAATAACACTTATGTTGCTGCAGGGATCCACTCCCTTAACAACATTAAGGAAAAACAAGGTAATTTGCAGACGTATATTATTCCACTGAGGCACAGATGAACACCTATATAGTTTGGGGAGGCATTGGGAAAGTTTTTCCACCTCTTCCCCTTTTTTACTTTGTCTCCAAGTCATACATGAGTAATTACATAGTGCCCACAGGAATAAAAGCTCCTTGGAGAATGTTCGTTAACAATTGGGAAAGGGCAGGGGGAAGGAAAATGAGTACAAAAGGCACTCAGCTGCTTTCCCCATATGGCTGTTACTGCAGGTTTATTGCTTAAAGTATAAACAAAAGGTACAGCAGAAAACACGTTGTATTATGACAAAAGAAACTGCATCCCACCTCTGGTTCTGCATTGACTCATCTTACTCTGAGGCCACATAATCTCAGCCCAAAGAGATCTCCTACTGCCGGACCGTGTCTACACGAGGAATTCCTATGTCCAGACTGGATCTAAAACCCAGGGAAGCACACAAATCAAAGCAGAGTCGGTGTCCTTGAGGAACAGTGGAAAAGCAAGTATTTTTAGGATGGAGTCCAAAATGTACTGCCATTGTAATCTTGTTTTGAAACGTGTTCCATGTCATACAATTTAAACCAAGCTAGAAAGACATCATGCAGCTATAAAACTAACCGCGAAGGCAGAGGAGCAGGACTAACAAGACAGATGCTTTATGAAGTTGGCCAGTCCTACGTTTGCAGCTAAAATCCACCAGATGGCTCAGTGAGGAGCATCCCTGCCCGAGAATGCCAATTTCAGACTTGCAGGGCATAACATTCATTCCACGGGAAGATAAGAAATAAAAGACACGTGAAAAAACATAGCCCTACTTCACCAAAGGCCAAACATACCTGCTTGCCATGGTCACTCTGCTAAGAGCATGTAACAATATGTAGTTTTACAAATCTGTCCTTGCTACCATAAACTCCCATTTTGAAGCTATTTACACAGAACCTCCATCCCTGATAAAGAGCCCATTTCAGGAAGTATATGGAGAGAAAAAAAACCTGGAGAATGTGTTTTCTGGCAGAAGTTATCCTGATGAAACAACATATGCAAGTGATTCTGTGTGATTTACCCTTGCAGTTTAATAAGAATTGGGGTTTGAACAACTGGCAAAGAAATTTCCTTAATTTAGGTGTGGGAACTTTCCCTCAATATGAGGCAAACTTTATTGGAAGAGCAGCATGTCCCACAGGCAAGCAATGAAAAGCACTTAGCTTACAGATACTTAAGACTATTGTTTTATAGTGGCTATCAGCAGTTTTGGAGAGCATGGTTTTGAATCGCAGAGCCAATAACAAAGCCAACAGCATGAAAGGAAAACAGAATCTGTCTTATCACAAAGAAAAACACAGGACAGACAGAACGAAGGATAGATGCACAGAAGGAATTAGCTTCTTGATAGCTTTTGAATAACAAGTAACCTGCCTCACTTGGCTGCAAGGAATAAAACAGAACATAAATACTAAGTGAGAAAAAGACTACAAGATGGCATTTAAGAGTTATGGTACAGCCTGCATGGAGTCACATCCATTGGACATGATGGACACTTAAGAAGTCAAATTCTTCATTGATATGACAGCTGTAGGGAAGCCTATATTACCACAAGGAGAAAGAGACTGCTTAGGGGGTCCTAAAAAAGGTACTGAATGTAGAATCAGAAAAATATGCAAAAGAAAAGGAGAAAAATTGTTGTACCAGTGTACACTTTATGATGCCAATCTATCCAATTGGTAAATAGGTGGCAGCTGCGGCCCTTAAGGCTGTTTTGTGTAAAACAAGAAAACAAGCCGTAGAAATACCCCGCACCAGTAGTAGAAAAGAGGCATTCCTCAACCAACACATCCTATCACCATCCCTACTTATTTTTCTTGTCCTGACTACAAAAGATTTGCAATGTGTTTCTGGAAAACATGTATCAATGATTGCATTAAAACCTTATACTTAACTGTAAGAGTCCTGTTAACATCACAAAACCAAGCTTTGCTCCTGTTTTCTCTTTTCTAGCCACAGACAAGCCCCTGCACTTATAATGAATGAGTGTTTTTGTTCAAAGTGTGCTTTATTGATTAGCCACTTTATTCAAGAGCATCATCAGAAACTCATCTACTTATTAATTTCAGCTTTATAAGTTATCTTTAACACTCTCTCCTAGACACTAGTTCTTCCTCAGGCATATCTGTCATTTCTATCAAGAGTACTTCCGATTAATTGGCAAGAGAACCTAGGAAGCACTGACTTTGTGGAAAAATGACATTGGCATGGATTTATGAATTGCAGTAGAGATATAAAAAATAATGAACAGCAAAGCAGAGGTAAATTGGTGCTCCTTGCACCAGGCTGTGTCAACACGGACACAGTCTACAAGAAATCAAATGCAATGCTGAAAGAAAACATTGAAAAGAAACAGTACATGATGCAATATTAGACTGAAGGACTCTTACACACATCATGACAGTGATGGCAGAAGTTTAGAAAGATTATAAGCATTAGGCAATATCAACTAAGTGGAGAAAAAGCACCAGGGTTTGTTTATTCTGGGAACAGACACAGCATATTTTGTTTCATCTGTTTTACGCAGTTGCAATGAGCAGAATGAACAGCTTATTAAGCACTGTATTATAAAATACATGCAGGGCCACACAGATTCGTTCAAATACCGTTCCCAACTAAACCACGTGCACTGAACACACAGCCGGGTCAATACTATTACACTCAGTAGTATTGACTGTAGTCCTTAAGACTGAAGTCAAGTTTAAGACCTGACCACAAGCCAAAGTGCAATGCTTATCTCAGTGTGCCAGCTCCTGGGGACATATGGCAGAGCCACGTAAGACTAAAAGACTGGGTAGAGCCCCTGAGCATGCTGGCATGCACATCTCGATGAGCCAGGGATGGAGCTGGGACCAGCCTCCTGCTCTTCTCCTTTGCGGCTAACAGTCCCCATAAACCCCGCAGTGGCAGAGACCCAGCACATCCCAGAAAAGCAACGGCAGAAAGGCTAGGAGTGCAGTGGCAATAACCTCTAACAGTAGCTTGCATTGCACACTTCTTTTCAGTCCAACTGAGGCTCCTGCAGCTAATTCATGTTTGAAAATGCCACTCAGACTCATGGTAATAGATTAAAAGTGCCAGAACAGGGATCAGCCCTGCTCCCGCTGCCTCAGCTCTGCTCCATCACTCCACTGGGAAAGGGGCAGAGCAACTCAGCACAACATTACAGACAAGGCAACATCCTACTTTTGATACTAATTTTCATCTTAAAACATGACTGCAAGTTACCACTACTTCATGAATATTTACTATCAAGGAATTCAGTAAGTTCAATGAAGATTTGGCAGGTCTCAGTCAGATATTACGGCTGTTACACTTCACATATTAAAACATCCAAATACTTAAATACAGCTACAAACACTTGCAAGAGTCGTTGAAAACTGGCTTGGGACTATATTCACTGATTCCTATTGAAGCATTTGCAGATTGACTAAACATCACAAGGTATGAGAGATAAAACAAGCTTTTCGAGTCTTTAGAGTGAGATCTGTTCAGATTTCTAGATTTATGTTGAACCATAAGAAGTATTATTTTAATGAAAGTAGATATTTACATTTAAAAGTATGCCTTTCAGAGGTAAGCTTTGAGAAAAGAAAACATTAAGACTTTTTAATGACAGCAACACTAGGAAAAAAATGCATGCTTCATATGTCTGTGTTCTTACTCTTAACTATGAATAATCTACTACTGCCTGTTGGAATAGGTGGAAAGGAGAGCGCAACCAGTTTATCTGCAGAGCTATTGCTGCACATGCACACATGATTTATTGCAAGAGCTGTGATAAAAACCATAAAAGCAAAAGCGAAAAAAGAATGGTAGATACTGACTACTCAGGGGAACTTTTAAGCCAGGAAATGCTCTTCTATATGCATCTGTGTATTTTGAATCAGAAGATCTACTGAATTTTTCAATTTTCAAGACCACACTGGGGGGGGTCAAGACTTTTTTTTTTTTTGGCATACGGATAATTTATATTTGCATAAAATGGACCTAGGATGTCACAGCTATGAGGCCTAAACTATGGCAGCGTAGGAAGGTGGCCCTCTAAAACACTTGATGGATGAAAACATGCGAGACAGTTGACAGCTGGATAACAATCTTTTCCTTGTGCAGCATCACTGTGTCATCACCAGCTGCTTTGTGAAATAGCTTTTAGAACTGGCTATGTGTTGCAATTGTTGTAACACTTCTCAGGCTGTTAACCCTCCAATTCACTTACTCATCTGAGCATCATCAATGAATGCTGGAACATATTGATTTAAGAATTTAATAAGTTTATCTACTATTATGAATAATTCCCCCACTGAATCCAGAAAGTTAGTAAAAAAGAAAGCAAAAAATGCCTTTTGTAACATTCATTTTACAGGAGCCTTTTAACACAGGCAAATATAGGAATGTTATTCTACTTAATTTTATCCCAATTTTATGCTGGCTCCAGCAGCTCTCATACACTCCCTGCACCTGAGAAAAGCAACGTGGGAACACAGGACTGAGAGGTACCTCCTGGGCCCTGGAGTCCAGGCCTCAGTAGGCAACTTGTGTTATTACTTCTATAAATTAAACTTACACTAAAATTCCTGTTGGAGAGCCTTATTCCAAAAAAGTCATTCCTCAAATCCTATTTCTTCTTTCAGAAACCCTAAGTTACATTTAACTGATCCACAAGAAGATGTGTGGCTGCAACAGCTCCATGGAGACTCCTGCAATCCCCCAGAGGAGCAAGGCAGCATCCTCCTCCCCACACCAGCCCTTGTCTTCAAGTCAAAGGTAATTTTCTATTTAAGCCATCAAACATTTGCTTGCTCAGCAGCAGCTTCCAGCTGCTTAAGCACAGAGGTAGCAGGTGTACAGATGTCTTTACTGCCACTTTTTTCCCCTAACACAACTTTTTGCTTCTTTAAAGTTACATTTTTAATAAAGACAACACAACAAAAGCCTGAAATTAATCCAGCTTCCAATTTCTTCATTCACCCCCTTGAGAAACCCAAACATTCATATGGACTAAATATAACAAGCAAGCACCTGATAAATCTCCTTTTTTATCACTAGTCAACATTCCTTGTTACCATTAAACACATGCTCCGACCTCAGAGATACACAAGAAATTGTTAGCAATTTTCAGCAACACTGACATTTCCAAACACCAGGCAAAAGAGTAAAGCATCTCTTTCTTTTTGTGAAAAATACTTTTGTGCTCCTGTTGACACTTGCAATAATTCAGGAACATTTAAGATCTACAACATACAATACATTAACACCCATGAGAACATGCAAGGCTAAGAAAATTTTGTATCTAATTTGAAAATTTGTCAAATTACAGTATCACATCACTTAACGTCCTCCCACAACATTTTATATCAAGTCTGGTAAGGCTTTTGTTTAAAAGCAACTCTCACTCAGCCATTGCTTCCTAACAGGAGAGGACCCCAGGCCAGCACTTTGAAAGAGGCATGCCTTTCTCTACAGCAAGCTCCCTGCAAAGACCAAAATTCCTTCAGACTAAACTGAGGCTTTATTAGAATACAAATCAGGATAATTCACTTTTTAAGTAGAGGAAACTCAAGAGCATCTAGATTAGAAGAAAAAGAGCTCCCAACAAACACTAGCCTGCTCACCTGGTCCACACAAGCAGGTCAGTGTCTCCAGGCTTGGTGACATGCTGAGCACCCAAGCAAGCACTGGGTCCAGCCCCATCCTGCAGCACCTAAAGCCAGGCTCTTCCAAGAGAGCCTACTAACATTCCTTCAAAAACAACATCACATGGCTACTAACACCCAGAAAAAAATACCCACAAGCCCTCCCCAGGACACCTGCCTTGCCAGAATTAATCACAGGTGTCTTCTCCACAGCTAAAGGAGCCTTTATGGGCTTTTTTTCTGGCTTTTTTTTCCTTTTAAAACCTCTGATTTAGAATATCAAAAAGCATATTTCAAGATTTTGCTTTCTGCAATATATATATGTTGGGTTGTTTTTTTTTTCCTGTGGATGAACTGTGGTTTTGTAGATTGTTTCTTGTTAGATGAGGTTAATGGAAATCCTTGAAAGCTGTGTGTCCTTCTACCCACAATGTGCTCAAAGAAGTGTTGAAAAGTATCTTGGGAACTGTTATTGAAACAATGTCTTGGCAGTACCTATGCTGTATGTAAAGCATATATCTGTGCTTTTTAACCTGCTCACGCTGAGGCCTCAAAAGGTTTGTCAAGCAGAAGGATAGGGCAATGTAGTTATTTTGAAAAAGAAACGTGCTCTTTTAAGGCAAAAAGAGACCCCCAAACCATTGAGCATCGGATAGTTTAGTCCTCCCGTTCCTGAGTACTGAAGCTGCAATGTGGTTAAGGAACAGAAGACTGTCCATGGTACAGCCTTGAGAGCTTGTTTAGAAACCCACTAAACTGCAGAAGTGCTGGTACTTTGAGGGAAACTTTAAAAAAAAAGTTAGAGTGTGTAAGTTTATAACAAAAATTGCACAATTTAACTTTGAAAACTCCGTAGCACAACATTCAATATTAGCAGCGTGCTCCAATATTGCAAATGGCTACTCCAAAAGTTAAATGCTAGATGTTATTCCTACAGTTCCTTAAAGTTGATTAAAAAAAAAATCTAATGGCAAGGCCCTGTAATTTTACATTTATTAGAGGGAAGAGGGCCCTGGGGCAGGAAAATCTAATTGGAGGCTGGCATGCGAGTTGAAGGCATTTTCTAAGCTGCAACAGCCTGTTTAGTAGCTGCAGCTGGTAGGTAATCGAGTCCTGATGTGCTTTAAGTAACCAGTGTAGCAGCTTGGATGGAGATTGCTCATGTGGCTGTAGAAAAGGGAACGATAGCTGAAAAGTAGACTGGAAAGTGACATTCTGCTTTATGGCCTAATTTGACAAAGTATTTAAAGATATATTTAACTCCCAATACTTAATCTTTTAATTAAGCATGTGCTTAAGTATTCTGTTGTCTAATTTGGGCCACTTGACTCTATCCCTTATAATTAAATATCACCTCTAAAAAGGGGGTGTGACGTGAAGGATTTTGTTATAGGTTTGGTGGTTGTTTTTTTCTGGGGCAGGGGGAAGTTTGGTGGAGAGACTAGGAGGAGGACAATAAGCTGCAATAAAAGCATATAAATGAATAATTAAATTAAGCTTTCCATACCTCACGGGAAATCATCAGAAAGGTTTTCCCACTGAGTTTACAGCATGTTTAGAGACTGTAATATTGCCTTCCCTTTCCTTACCTATTGAAGCAAACCAGGATATTCAGTTCTGGGCTTTTTCACGTTGTGTCCTTCCAGTATTGCTAATGCAGTAATGTGCTAATGGCACATGGAGTACACAAAGCCCAAGCCCACTCTGTCTCTGGCAGGGGCAGAGAACCTGTGGGGTCGGTCCTTTCCTGCTGTACAATTCGAGCCAGCAGGCTGGAAGCAGATGGTTATGCCATGGTAAAATTACTAGAATAAGATGTAAACAATTTTCATCCAAGCTATGTTTTGCTTCTGTGTGCAGAGGCAAAAGGAAAAACTGGAATACAGCCCGAAATCAGGCTCGCTTACTGCGTTTTCAAGGATTCTCTTCTTTGCAATTGCACCCGGGCTATCGTCCTGTGCAGATCTTAGGAGGGAGGAAAATGCGGTATTTACCCAGAGGCAACTAAGAGTAATAAAACCAGTCCTGTTTCTGGGCAGGGTAGTAATCCTTGCTCCTAAATTAGAAACTATTCAAAGCTGAGAGTACAGTTAGCTTTGCGTTTCTCACATTGCCTTTATGATGAACTCAACCAGATTTATGACTTTAGTAACAAAACTGTCAAATTATTACCAAGAAAGGTAGAAGGTGGAGAAATATGATTCTAGTTTATTCTCTTGACCCAAATTTACCATGACAATACATTTGTCTAACTTGTAATGGAGTATAAAGTCAATTGCACTAACCTATAAGCTTAATAGTGTTCCCTGACTGATCAAACAGGAGCTACAGCAAGAAAGAAAATGTATGAAATACCCCAGCATCCAGGAATGTCGTCTATCACAAACATGACTGCATTTTGAAAAGCTTTCAACTTGGTCAACTTCTGATTGCTGCTTCTTTAATTGCCTTAATTGGGCTCTTTCCTCTGATGTACCTTGGTGTCTTTCCTAGCTGCCAAGGAAAGTAGAGCTTGTCATCTTCCTGTGAACAAATGTTTATCTTGTGCTGCCCCAGAGCACATCAGTTTTGTCCAGTTTTCGTTTTCCTTTTTTTTCTTTTCTGATGATTAGTCTCCATGTGTTTGCTTATTTTGTGATTTCAGTTTGTACGTGAGGTACGGTGGATGGTAACGTGCCAGTATTTTAGGTCTTAGTAGTACAAATATGGAAGAAAATCCACGGTAATTGAAGCAAAAGGTCCAAAATGCCCTTCAGACAAACACCTTTTTTTGTAATTATTTTTTGTTTTAGTAAAGAGGGGTCTTGCATATAAGAGGAAACTAGCAGGGTAGTTGCTACAGTTAAGAAATTTTCAAATTACATACTAAATACTAGTGGTTTTAATATGTAATCTGTTGGGGTTCAGCTATAGAAAAATACATAAATTCCAGTATAAAGAAGATGATGCATTAATCTCTTCAAAGCCTCCACTATAGCAGAATGGTCACCTAACTCTTTGAAAAGAAATGCTAGGAAAACAGTAATAGAATTGACTGCCCAGACTTGCTCCACAGCCTAATCCTGCCGCCTTCTGTCCAGCTTCACTTGTTCGGTGGCTGAAAAGGCAAAGAGCAGAGCTGAGACTGACAGCGGGTGTGATTACACCAGTCACCTTTTCTCTGAAAGCTGAACTAAAAAGAAAGCATTTTTTAAAAGACCAATTCCTACTGAATTGGTATGGGCAGAATTCAGCAGTCAGGTGCAGACCTGCAAGTCCCAGAGAATTAAAACTTCACAGTTTTTTACACACTCATTCTAATGGATCCCACTGAAATGCAAGAGGCCCTGCCTGGAAAATGCAACTTTGGAGGTTTGAAAGCATAGTGGTGTGCCTGTAAGTCAAAGATGTCTGCCTTCCTCCCTTCTATGCTGTTTATAAAGGTATAGAATCAAAAAGTAATGTAATGTTTTACTTGCCTAGGATCTTGATTTAATATTCATTTGCCGGAGCCGTTTCATCTTTTCACAATGGGATGGATAGATAAATGAATAAATAAATAGTCTTTTCTGCTCTGACCTATTACACTCTGCTGAAGTCTGCCAGAGGCTTCCAATCCCTAGAAACTCTTTTCTGGGAAATCTCCAAATCTGTAAGCATGTGGAGACACTAATTAATGTAAAAGCTTTACTTGCAAAAGCAGGGATACTGAAAATCTGTACCAATATTCTTTTTTTTTATATCCTTCAACATTATTCAGTTATAGAGATTCTATTTTATTAGGCACTGAGATATTTGGTTCCATTGCAAGCAGCAGAAGCAAAGCTAAAAGGCAATTTTCAATAAAATAACTTTTCCTAAGTAGGGTTTATGTCTTAGTAGTATTGTGTGAAAATTCTGCAATAACCTCTAGACTTTGTGCATGTAACCATGTTTAGGTATTTCAAAATCCTTATGTTAAATACTTCAGCTCTATTTGTTATTAAGAATAAATATTCAGAAAGGCTCAGACAAACAAGAATAAAGGCACAGACAAACAAATAATGTAATTTCTCCAGGACATTAAAAATGAACCTGTAGGACTGGAATCTCAGTCAGTTGAAAATTAATGCCTGACTTCATTCTTTTTTTACCTAAAATTAATCAAGTGCTTTCCCCCTCTCCGCATTTTGCTGCCTTTTTCTATTATATCACATGTTTTTTTCCTGGATAAAAATCTTCTTCATATAGTCTGCACAAATTCAAAGGAAGGCTTGTGCTTTACACGGGGAGTTGTTGATCCTCACGAGACAGACTATATCGCTGCGCGGTATGTGGCGATGTGTTGGGAGTTACAAATGTTGCTGTCTCCTTGGGAGCACAGAGCCTGAAGAAAAGTTAAAAATGCAGTGGTTTCAAGAAGTGAGGGAGATGTCTCGCTGTTGCAGCAAGCCCTGAAGGTCTGTGCAGGTCTCGAGCCCGCCGGTCCCCTTCTCACCTCCATCCACCCCGCTGCACCTTGTGTTGACTCCTGTTCTCACCCTGCGCCATTGCTAGTGACAGTTCCTGGCAAACCTGAGCCACCAAAGGATCCCGTGACCAAGGCCAAATTCCAGCGTTCAGTTACAGACAGAACTGGGCAGCCGGGGACCCTGGACCTTTCAGTGGTCCCTCGCATCCACAGCAAATTTCTCAGCAACTCAGGCCCTTGACTTGGTATCACCTCTTGCAGGAAAGATATGTTTTAAGTAGTCATTTCTTTTTCTACCCTCTCAAAAGCAAACCTACTTTCACAGAAATAGAACATTCTCCTCTTTTTTTTCTTTTTTGTGTGACTTTGAGACCAATTTTTACAGTTTTCCTCAGTTTCATCAACACTGCTTAATCAGCTGCGCTGGATTTGAAACTGTCAGCTGTTACCCAACTTTGTGCTTTTTCTCATTTTTCAGAATCTGTTAGAACATTATTTTTACATAAATATTTATTGTGTTTAATGGCGTCTTAAAGAAAAAAAGGACACTTGCTGAATATTTCTATTATTTTTTCCTTCCCTCTTTTGTTTGGTGCTTACCCAACCAAACCTTTCACAAAGCACAGCCCTGGGAAACAGTCCCTGTGATGAATCGCCCTGTCTTACAACGCTTGAAAGTCCTTCTATACCATTAAATCAGGCTGATGATCCAGATTTTCTGATATATGGTTCTGTGCTTCAGCTAAAAATAGGTGAAGTCAGTAAAGTTATCCTAGTCCTATAGCATAAGTGAAGGTGACGTGTGCTGGAGTTGAAACCAAGGCGCTTGACAGTGTGGTCTTCCAGCATCTGGGGTATAACAAGTTTTCTTCTGTTGTGTTCATTCTACAGAGGAAAATAAAAGTATAAAGAATGCACCTGAGGAATTAGGAATTACAGTAATACCAAATATCCGTGTTGTCTGTTATAGACAAGACAACACTTGGAGGGGGTGGAGATGAAATTGCTCACACTTGTGGCTCTGCAATACAAATCTGGAATGTTTCTAATTTTTATATTACAACCTGTGTGAATGTGCACGGTACCAGACTACCTCGACTGGCTGCTTTCAGCGTGGCAGTGCTTGTAGCCACTTTGGCGTCTGGCTTTATTCTTCTTGTGCCTCAAATTGCAGAAGAATAGTAAACAGCCTTGTTTGGGTTCAGTGATACTGGCAGTGAGACAAATGGAATTACCGCTGAGAAAAAAACCCAAACTTCTGTATGAAGGAGAAAGTAAAATACTTATTTTTAAATAGAACAGAGACTCTTGAAGTTCACATAAAAATAATCATTGAGCAGCAGCAGACCAGGCAGCATATTGTGCAGAAATAAGAAATCAGTTGATTTCCAATTTTAAGTCTTCCAATAAAATAACCTATATAGCAGTTTAAAAGAGGAATATGTGTTTTGCTCTAAGTAATTTCTTTTTTCTCCTACCTGCAGTTCCCATATTTTCAAAGAGTGTGTATTTACTTGAACACCATGTGTATGTTTGTGTGCAAGAAGTGGTCGGAGCTTTGGACTGTTCTGCTTGTGGATTTGAAGGCACGCCATGAAGAGTGCTTGTGAGATCTTCAGTACTGAACTGGAATGATTATATGAGATAAAATATTAATATTGTTCTAACTTAATTTTCTCATGTTTCCTAGATGATAACTTAAAATGACAGGTTTACACCTGTGAAAGCATACAGAGCTCTAGTGAGCATACAGGCACTTTCATGCTCCTGGAAAGGTCACAAGCTATTTGCAAGGAAACAGCAAGGTTTTCTCACGGGGCCTGGTGAGGAGCGGGGAGAGATGCTTGTCTGCAGCACTCGGAGGAGAGAGAGCAATTAGTGATACAAACCAGAGTGGCCTGAAAAGCCCATCAGTCTGGGGTGGAAGTTGCTCCTCAAAAGCAGAAGACTGCTGGGGTACCTGGTGCCTTTTACTGCTGCTCAGGCTATGCAAGGCCATGTTGCAAGGAAATATTGCCTCTATTCTTTTCTGTTTGCATTAAATCAAATAAAATTAGACTTAACAAGTAGCTGGGACTTATTCTATATTCACTCTAAAATTAATCTCTGAGCTGATCAGTTTTATTCTTTCTTTTATGATACGTCTTTAAATGTCATCATGCAAAACACACCTCTGCTGGAACTGCTGAGAGGATTGTTTTCAAGAATTAAGAAAGACGGGCAGGTGAAGGAATTAGCTACTAAAGGACAAGTCCTGAAGAGGAATGTACTAATTAAAAATCTGAGGAATTACTTCAGCTGAAGTGGTTTTCTTTCCAGAGAAACAAGTATTCTCTTGAGAAAACTGATGATGAGCTGTTAAAAAGAAATACAGCTCATCTTGTTTTGTGATGTTTTTATTTCTAATATGGTCCCCTTCCAAGCAATTTTCAGAAGCTTTTACATTTTATGGAACAAGGATATAATTTTGAAATGGGCAGAAGTATAAGAAATGGTAAAAAGACTAGAATAGAGTTACTTTATGATTTTGATATATGCATGATATACAAACAATAAATACCCCACGTTTCTGAGAAGGCTGTGTTCTTCAAAAGGGCATGCCATCCTATTAATCCATACACTCCTCTCTCAGAGACAGGAATTTGTGCTCACAGTATGTGACTAAAATAAATGACACTGAATCGATAGTGTTTCCAGCTTTTTGCTATTTGAACAGCTGAATTTCATCAAGTTCCACTTTACACGCATGGGGAATGAATGGCAAAAAGGTCCAGAGGAGGAAAGGAGTGGTCCAAAGTGGACAGAAACATCAGGAGCAGGTTCCCTTCACACCCACTGTGCAAGCACTCGAGGCGGGAAGGACCCACTGGAGCTGTACCCACTGCCGCTCCCTTCGACGCTGGGCTGAACATCATTAGACGTGTGGTTTCTATGAGCTTCCGTTTCACCCCGTGGGGTTGAAGATCCAGCAAGACTGCCTTTTGGGAACAGCGCGTGTTTAAGCTGCAAACCAGGAAAAAAAAAAAAGACAGAAAGGAAAAATAAGTGCTGAGTCTGCTCTGGTTGTGGGCAGTGTCTGTGGTGGTTACGGAGAGCTGGCGTGCAGAACTGCCCAGGGATGATCCATAGCTGAATCCGTGCCTATGGGAGGGTGCTGGTATTGCAGCTCATGGGCTGAAATAGCACATACAAGGACTGGGGAATGACTGAAAGAGTACTAATGTTATGGGTCTTTGTGGATAACATTTCTTCCCTCACCACTTCCCACTGTGGTCCCCCAGTAAATATTATGGGGTGACACGGGCCTTCCTTAAGCTATCCTAAGTGGACAACTTTCTGTAAGGTTTACTACATCTAACAAAGAGAACTTGACTCCTAAATGCCTATAACAGAGCATCTTTTAAAAATCGTATTAACGATGTTCTGAATCTCAGGAGAGAAGGTCCTTATCTAGGACAGACAAAGCCTTACAGGAAGATGGTGCTGAATGTGAGCAATTTCTTCTGGAAGAACATCCTGCGCTGCACAAAAGGCCAAACAGCAGCAGAGGAGAAGGAGTGAAAATATTCTTCTTTTCTCTCATCATATTTCATCTGCTTGTAAGGGACAATCGCTGCGTATGGCCTCTTTGATCATCTACCTTGGTAGTTTCAAACTGGTAGGGTCAAAAAAAAATCTGATGCAGAAAGACTTGATGCTAAGAAGTTAATTGCGGCTTTGTCTTATCTGCAGCTGCTGAATCTTGGTGAGGTTTAACAGACTTTTTTTTTTGTATATGACACAACTGTAGATGAAATAAAGTGCTTTCTCCTTTCACACTGATTATAGGTAATAGCAAGAAAAATGCAGCTTCTGACATACTTTTGCAGGAGCTTGAGACCAGTTGACTGACAGGACTAGTCACTGGAAACAGAAATTATATCCTGTAAATGAGGTTTTTGCCTGGCTTTACATATCAGTAAGGCAGTTATTCACTGAATTAAAAAAAAAAGTCATATTGTATGGGTATTGAGACAAAGAAGAAATTGAAAATAAAAATCTTTGAGAAGCGTAAGCAGAAAGACAAATAACCTTGAAAATAGATTGCTAAAATCCATTACACTTTTTTCCAGCTGAGCTCTATGTAACTTCCTTAGAGTAATAATTGATATACAAGCCAACACAACAGGAACAAAAAGCAGCTACAATAACAATACTTCTCTGTTGCACTGTAAATGAGGAAGTGTGGGTTTTTGAGGAAAACACAATAAAACAGGATTGCAATTATACTAATTTTTTATGACTAAGTGGAGTAACAGGAAAAAATTGCTGCTATTTTCCTAACGAGATAACGATAGAGAAGGGACTAAAAAAATCAAGCTTAGTTAGTGGATGAGCATGTGATTGGGAATAGAAACTGAAGGTCTCATACTGGTTCTGAGTTTCTGTTTGACACAGCGGGGATTCACAGGGGATTCTGCTGTTTCACAGCAAAGTAGTTATTTTCAGGAGAAAAACCAGAAAATTTTTAAAAACAAGGTATTACATAGCACTATTTCAGATTAATTTATAGCCTCTTTAGAGGGTGAAAATACTACTTGGTAAGAAAGGTCAGTGATGAGCAATATGCAACGTTTTGGTTGGCCATGGATGTGCACATACACAGTAACAACTTTCCAGTTTTCAAAGAAAAAGATAGCAAAGTAATTTGTGCCACTTCTGAAAAATATTAGTGGGGAAATAAATGCTAGTAGGAAAAGCAAAAATAGCTTTTATTTATTTTTATTACGTAACTATTTATTTCTTTGTTTGTTTTGCTGAAGGACCGCCATACAACCTATACAGGCAATAGGTTGTCTTGTGTGTGGCTGGACAGGTACGTTTTGTTTCTTTTCTTGCTCTCTGTGTTAGAATGACTCTCAAACTGTGCTTTCAGCTTTAACTTATGCATGGTAAAATTGGGGTTTTTTGCCTTTCTAAGGTTTTCCTTTGGTTTGCTGAGAATTTTAGAAGCTATTAGTGAATGGCTAAAACGTATCCATGACAAGTGTTTGTCACCAGAGGTGAACTACTGCGTGCTCTGGTTCTTAAACATGAAAAAAAGTGTCACCTGATGCAAACATGTCTGTCTTAGAGGTTATTTTGAATCTTGCAAACTCCTTGCATTTTTTTTGTCAGGAATGGCTAAATTAATAGAAAAGACTACTGCTGCAAATATATGGTCTCCAGCTACAGATATTGGAGTTCCTGTATGGTCTGTCTGAGAGTTAGGGTAATTCGGCCTGGGACTTTTTGGAAGGCATTGTTAGACGCTGATACCAATAGCGGGGAAATCCCAGCAGGTGCTCACTTTGGCAGATCTTTAATCTGAGAACTGCGATTTAGTGTTTGAATGGCAGGTTGAAGTGACTGAATGAGACTCAGACTATGGCTCTACTGATACAGATACGCTGTGTGTTCATCAGTTCAGCTCAGGATGAAGATTGCCCCTTTAAATATATACTACTATTTTGCCAGTGAGGTACTACTCTGATCATCTTTGTTCTTTACCTGCATTAGAGAATTAATCAGAGGCCCTTCGTGCTCATGCATTAAGTTTATGTGACTCTCTTGCTCACTTCTCACTGCCTTTCATTCATGTTCTTCCTCCTTTTGTACTGTTCTGCTTGGCCACCTACTTCCCGTGCTCTCTGGAGCTTCTGGGCACAGTTTTCCCTTTATCTCCCTCCTTTCCTTTCCCCCACGGTCCTTACTCATTGTGTGGTGCTGACTGTACTTCATTAGTAAATATTCCACACAATGTTCTCCTTTCTAGCTTCTTCCCATAATATAAAATTACTGTTAATCAGTCTGTCTGTGATACTCATTATTCATAAACAGATGCATGCCAGAGCACTGAAAACAGACTATCTATCTTACTTAGGACCATCCTAGATCTTAAATAAAAGAGAGATAACAGTGTAACATGCTCAGGGCTTTGACAAACAAGGGAAAGAGAAGAAAAATGGATCATCGTACGAACTAAGAATTTTCCATTCAGAAGCCTCATCCCAATGCTGGCAGTCAAAAACATGCAATAGTCAGAGGATAGGAGCAAAAATACCCTATTTCTTTCTTTTGAAATGATCTCATTTTCCAATATTGAGGAACATTTGGTTTTGGTCTTTACTTTCCATGCTTTCAGCTGCCTTGAAGCACAGTGAAGATAAAAACTGTCACATTATTGTGCAGAATGTGATATAGTGGGAGTGGAAAGCAGAGGAAAAACAGATGCAACTATTGTACCCATAGAAAATTAAAAGGAAATGAAGGCTGCTTGTAGGCTTTGCACCAGTAGCTTATTTTCTCCATCTTGCACTTGTTTTCTCAATCTCACTTTACTACATATCTACTCATGTAAATACGTATATAACTTACAGAGACAAACTTTATATACCTCATCGTATAAAAGATATGCTCGGGAATTGTTAATACTTGAGTTCTACGGAAGTAACTGGAAAAGAGTTATTCACTCAGAAACAGACTTTTGCAATCAGAAAGGGATAATTTCTTACGGGTAACTTCAAGGTAAAGGCTTTCAGTATCAATTTTTGGTATATGAATTTGGCTAATTTCCTTTTAACAAAGGGGCTACCCCTGAGTTTAGCACTGTTTCTCATCCAGAACCTAGCAAAAGACCCCTAGCTTTTGGGGTCTGCTCTTGTATTTTAAGGTTTCACATAAACATGTGTTTGAACCATAAAACCTATTCTTAGTAAATGATCTCAAAATGCAAATCTGAATCCCTTGCCTCTGGAAGGTGTGTAGTGATTGGTGACCTTGGTGAACCAAGCCTCGATGAAGTTTGATCTTCCAAGCTCTCTAGCTGGTGGGGATGGGGGTCAAGGTTGTGCCTATCCTCTGTTCCTTGCAGCCTGCTTCTCTTCAGAGCCACCGAGTGAGGAGCTGCTGTGTTGCTCCTTTACACCAAGATAGTACATACAGACGCAGAAAGAGGATGTGCTTTCTCAGGTAAAGATCTGACCCGCAAATCTTTGCTCTTGTGACTTATAGAAGGATTTGGCCTGTGTTTGAAGGATGATAAGAGTATTGACTATTGAAGGGCAATACGTAGGATTTCAAGAACAGTGTTGTTTGGTCTCATGTTGTTTATCACTAAATGTGAATGAGGACTCCAGTAACTGAATTAACTCATCTGTTTCAAATGTATTTGTTTTAGTTAGAAGAGGTGGGATATGTAGGGATTCTTATTTTACTGAAGTGATGGATGAAAAGAGGAGAATCTTACAGTAAAGTGGATTAGTCTGAAGTTCTAATCTTTGCATATATGCACACATTAGCTGAATAACTGGACCAAAATTATGTTTAACACAGTGAGTTGCATGATCTTTTTAGTGGGGAAAAAAGTGCTTGCTAATGATAGCACTGAATAATCAATGCTGGGAATCAAAAAAAACTTATGACCAAATTAATCTAGTTTATTACCTGTATATCTTTGCTTAGTTATTGTAAAACTGTTCATTAAGAATCCTGCTTGACTGAAGTAATAACAAATAAAGGCAAGGCACTGCTAGAAGACTGCAAAGGAGTATATGATTTTCAGTCTTTGGTGATAAACTGTGACTTCACATGAAACGTCATACCTTATATATTTTAAAAACTCTGACTTTTGCAGTGTCTTTACCACTCATCTTGTAAATGATGAGTGGTGTTCTTCATTAGTTATGAAACCCGTGTGTCGTTCTTCTGCTAGATAAACTGATGATTAGATTAATTTGTGATGGTTATTGTTTAATTATTATGCCTCACAAATTCTTAACACCTTTGAATAAGGAAATTTCCATTGCCATCCTTGGAGCAATTTGCTCTGATAAACTCAATGAGTTTTCAGAAATTATATTTGTGGTGAGCCATTTCTCGTAAAATGATCAGATGTTTTCACCTCCGTTCCTTGTTCTTGGTCAATTTTCATTTGGATTTTCTCCACCTAAATGCACACTACTGTTGCTATATTGTCCTCTTGCAGAAAAACTTCTCCAAAGATCACAATAAAATCTCAGGGTCTGATGTAACCGTCATCCTTTTTGTGGCAACAATTTTTTTTAAAAAGCTTCAAAAAATGAAAGCTATGGTATTTGGCTTTGTGATATTTGGCTCAATTGTTCTTTGTGTTAAAAAACATCAGCACAATTATACAGGTTGTCTTGATGGGTAAAGTTACGGATCCTTTACTCCTCATGGCATGTTCTCCACATTTTCTGTTGAAATAAGCTATCGCAACATCTCTCTGTCGCTTCCAATAATCTCTCCTCTCCAAAAGAAACGTGTTAGAATGTATTTTTGAGGTATTGATCTATAGTCCTAGCCTTATTTATGCTACAAGATTGCATATATCCACGAGATTAAAGAGTTCTTTCTTTTTCTTGTAAAAATAACTGTTATAGTTCCTTCTGTATCTAAAAATCGAAAGCAAAATTTAAGTTTTCAATACTGAATTTAATCAATGTTACTAGCACAATTTTTGATAATAACTTATTTCGAAGAGCATGGCTCTATAGCAAGTCACAGAACTTCTGTCCCTGGGAATTACACACTCATTTCTTACCCTGCTTCAACCAGATTGTAGTTTTCAAAGTCAAAAAGGTGTACTAGAAACACCTTTGATCTGCAGGGACAAGAAAAGGGAGGCTTAATTAGATGGATCTCAGAGAGGATTTTCTGGGGCTTTTTTTTGGTCCAAGAAACGATGGCAGCCAGACTCTGTGGTTTGACATAGCATTAACTATATATTTAATTAAAATTAAGAAACATATAGTTAGTTCATCCAGTTTAGGACTCAGTAACGGGGGGGGGGGGGGGGGGGGGGGGGGGGGGGGGGGGGGGGGGGGGGAGGAAAAAAAAAGAAAAAATATTAAATAGGAATGTTCCTCTGTATGAAACAGAGGAATTGGCTAGATTTCATGCTGAAAATACATTTTCTCAGTGATTCTCGCGCACAGATTACTAAGCATCGAACATACTATACACGTATCTTTTTATATTTGAAGAAAAGCAAGTAGGCTCAGGCAAAATGTCGAATTGTTCCCTTGAAATATGTTCCAAGCTGTCTTTGGTTCTGCACTGATCTCCTTAATGCTTCCCATGGAGTGTATTGCTAGGGAATTGAGAACCGCAGCAGTCCGTGTGAGCTGGCGGAGCAGTAACGAACGCTCTCCTTGTGCAATTCCAGAGCTAACCTGCTTAGCGCGGAGAGCCGAAAACGAGTTGTGAACTGCGAGAAGTTGACTGAAATGTCAAAGTACTCAGAGCCCCGTGGAGCTCCCGCAGAAGACACTTTTGCAGTAGAGGATTGTTTTGACAAAAGAGTCCCGCTGTGTGAAATTTGCAGCTATGCCTTGTGATGAGTAACCACATCTTAGATTCAGCAAAATTCATCTCTCTGCTCAGAGCATGAGACATGAGCAGGGAATGTTGCTCCAAAGCCAAATTGTTCTTCCTAACTACAAGTGTGCTCTTAAAATCAATATATTTATATGAAAGGATTGGCCTGTTTTATGAGCTTTGAAGTCCATTCAGGAAAGAGGGCCACGTTTCTGAACTCAAAATAAGAAATTCAAATGCAGAATGAAGTAGCACATACAGCAGAAGCCAGGGGCATTATATATAGCAGAAAGAAAAACAAACTGAGCTGAGGTCTCTTTGGGATCTGTGGTGCCGCTAATAAAACTAAGGATCTGGTAATATACTGTGTCTAATTTCTAAAAAAGTAACTAAAACAGCTGATACCCTGAATTTGCTGCAGTGACCCTGAATAATGCAATCAATTGGGAGTTTGATCTTCTAGCTGAATCTACTCTTTGCAGTGAATTTTAAAAAACTGTTTTCTTAGTTTCTTTTGAAATAAAAAATGGAAGCAATCTTGACATTGATCAAATAAGAAATACAAACATGCATATGTATTTTCTTGCATGGTGGTTGATTGAGATTTGGAGCCAGGAAATAGTTTGTTATATCTGCACTGAGAAGTTGAAATCACGCTTAGCATTCATCTTCTCTTTGATTTACAGAAAATGATGAACTCAATACTTCATGGAGAGAAGGGTAAATGAATACATTCAGGTTTTTTATTTGTTTGGAGCTTTTTTTCCCCCCCTGTTTATTGAGGCAGTAGCTATAGCAGGCAGTTCTGCTTCCACCAAGAACGTGCAGAAAAATCTCTATTTGAAGTTTTATGCTTTCTGTTCAGAAAGAAGACATCTTCCCTGAGGAAAGAAAGCTGTCTTGGGGGTCAGAAAAGTAGGGCACATATCATATTGAGACATCAGGTGTTTGAGGGATTTGAGGAGGAGCTGCAGGCTACACTTCCCTGCCAGCTCTCTGCGTGCCCCTGAGCCAGGCGGTAGGCTGAGCAGTGATATAAAGCGATCGGTAGCTACTCTCCAGCAGTGGCCCTGTGACCTTTCTGATGGACCTTGGTTATCAGAAGGTGCTGCTGAAAAGAGGGTTGTATATGTCTAGCCATGACATGAAGTGAACAGAGTGTCCATGTCAGGTGCGTGTGCTGGTCCCTGATGTCTCATGGCTCTTGCTTGGCTGAACCATGAAACAGGGGAAGCGTTAAATGAGGTGTTTAGGCTCTCCAGACAGGCTCACCATCCACACCATGCAGTAGAGCTAAATCAGAAACTCTGAGCTTTCCCTTTCACAGACAAATTCGGCTGTGCAGGAATAGGTGCTGAGCGGTGTCTTGAAATTTTCCTTTTTACGAAAAGAGCAGCTGCGGTGAATCCGTTGGGTCAGAGCCCGAGTGCTTCTGCTGAGCAAACAGTCGTGGCAGCTGGCGCAAGGTCCGTCGGGTGGAAGGGATGTTCTTATCCTCTCCCCCCGAATGCATTACTGCTATTTGGGGATATTTCCAGCAGCGTTGCCACTGGATTGCAATGAGCCTTTAAGATGATTACATGCACGAGGAAGTGGTAGGGAAAGCTTGGTCAGGAGGCGTAAGTAAAGCGGGGGGTGTGTGCAGCAGGAGCGGGTATGAAATGAGCACGTTTCCATATTTGCCTCTGGCCAACAGACAGCTGGGGCTCTAAATTGCACAGAGCAAAATGAGTGCATGACTTCACAGTAACCAAAGTTAGGGTGAACTTGAAGTTTTCTATAAACTCATCTCTCAGGTCAGGTTATAGGTTTCTCCAACATCGTTCCAACTCCAGGAAAATTCATTACTTACCTGACTGCTCAAGCTGCAAGCTATCACCATAACAAATTTCTCTTAACTTGGCACCTCAGCTACAAGTGTTTGGGAGGAATTAACTATTATTTTTTTTTATGGTTTCAATTTGGCACCCGAGCAAAACTTGATAACAAGCTAATATCCAACTTGCTGAAGGAAAGGCTCTGTCACAGGAATGCAAATGTGAATTACAGATGCAAAGCCTGACTGTAGATTTTCAGCTTTGGTCTCACTAGTATATGGATGGAAAAGCCTATGCCACTGCAAATTTTATTGGCATCTTGTCAGGAACTTAGAGCCCACGCTTACCTTGGATAAAATGGGGAAAACAGCAATTGCTATTCTCGCATGTAGAAAGGCATTCTGTCCAGGGTAGAGATCCCAGCACGCAGTTCCCCATCTTCAAGCCCTAACAAAATTCGTTTCACACAAATGAATGCCTTTGTGTAGCAGGAGAGCTGGATTTTAGTGAAGTTTGAAAACTTGAATTGGAAAACAACGGGTTGATCTTATATTGCCAGGTGTCTCTTTCTTTTTATTATCTCTGCTCTATCTGCCTTTAAATGCTTCTAATAAACGACAGAAAATATTTGCCCACCCCTGCATTCCTCAAATCACATCTTGTTGCAGCCAAACTTCTCTAGGGTTTGGGCTTAGCTTGGCTATGAGATATGTCCCAGTTTGGATGCTTTTCTGAAGTCATCAAAACATCCTGGATCAGCCAAATTTGCTTGAGAACTCTTGAAAACAGGCTGTCTCATGAGCTTTCTAATGTTTCTGGCTTCCAGTCAGACTGGAAATGCCATGGAAACAACACTTGTGGCAGTCCAGCTCCAGCTGCTACCAGCACTCAGCATTTGGGAGGCAAATTAATTGAAAACAAACTGTTCAAAGCCCAGCAAAGGTTCAAGTATGGTTTTAGGTAAATTCCAGTAGTTCTACATTTAGTCAGACCTGATTTGCCTGCGTCTTTTTCATTTAGGAAGTGGTGCCCACACGGAGTTATTCTACTTCAGATTTGGATTTTCAAAAGTGCTCAGTGCTGGCCTAAATCTGTTTTCTTTAAAGCTAGTGGGTAGAGGCTGGATTTCAGTGGGAGTTGAATATTTTGAAAATCATGCTCTGACTACTTTTTTGATCAAAGGCGCTTCCACCTAGTGCTCCTAAAGCAATGTGCACAGATGATAATCAAGTTTCACTGCACTGCCTGCAAGATGGGCACGTTAGTGGGGTATGCTCTTCAGAAATCAGGCAATTATGACTACTTAAATCTGTTTAAGGATTTTGCCTCCTATTGGCATCAAAGACAGGAAATCAAGGCATTGAGAATTCATGCACTTGACAGTCAAAGCTCCTGAGAATATGCAACTTGAGCTGAAATTCATCACACTGCAGGTTTCTTTCTCAGAACTTGAGAAAGAAATCAGGACACAAATCTAGATTAGGGAAGTTTAAAAGGATCTGCGTTTTCAAGGAAAAGCAAGGTGATGAGTGATCTATTTAATGAGTATTGTGAGATTCATTAAATCAATATGAAAGTTGCTCATTTCTCCACTAGAGCTTTCTCCTTCCCACACACCTTGCACTGCTGTTGGTAGCAGGGAACTGGCATAAACTTTAAGCAGATCAGTGTATTTTGCACCTAGTTGAGAAATTGTTAATCTCTTCTGGCATGAGCAAGGCGGGATTTAAACAGGAACATTGTCTTTTCAAAAAACAACAGAGAATACTTCAGATGTGGGGCAGCACTTCACTAGAAGCAGGGCAGCACTCAGTGTAGGATCTCCCAGGTACCTTGGCACCAGTAGAGGTAGCATGAGGTCATGCATCTCCCCTGACTTCAGTGGGATTGCTCTGGTTTGCAACAGCTGTGAACCTATCGGACCGAAGATGCCTTTTTCTTCCATGGAGAATGAAAATATTATGTTTTCAGGCACTGTGATCTACCAGAAAGTGTTTTATAACTGGAAGATATTTTTGTGGGGATACTGGGAAGCTGGCACTCATGCAAAGCAAATGCTTTGTGGTATGAATGATTCCAGTGGCGTTTGGGAAAGAGTTGGATGCTGTAAATGAGAACCCTGAGTGGGCTTGGTAGAAGCTGCACACACAGTTACCGCAGCTCTGCTGACCCAGGATGACTTGTTTGACTGATTGACCCTCTGAGCAGGAATCCCGGATTAGACCCTACGGTGGTATCGCTGTGCAGCTCCGTACGATTTGCTTTGCTGAGGCCTTTAGCCAACAGCATGGTACTTCATGACCCAAGGTGTAATTCCCCCTTTATACTGATTTGGCCTAGCATTTACAATTCCAAGCTAAACATTGAACTCTGCTGGTTCAAGGTGTCGTGTTAAAAGAAACGGTTTGTAGCAATGACAGAAAAGCTTTTACAGCTGATTGAGGTTTAAATGATTTAAATAGCTTAAATGTAACATCAATATGGGTGAAAGGAAACCCAAGGAGTTCAGGCAAAAAATGTTACATAATATTAAACACTATCTGACTTACCTAAAACATTTAAGTTTTCTGAATAATAGATCAAACTGGGGCTGAACACCCTTTGCCTCACTTCTTTTCCACCATTTCTCTCTGAAGATAGATTTATGTAATATTTACTTGCTCATAGGATGTGCAGATTGGCTTCATTCAGAATTCCGGGTACCTTAATGGACACCTTTGCAGTACACTGGATTTACATCTTTTGTCTCGTTGCTTATGTTGCCTGTATTCATGAATATAAGACCTGACTTTCAGCTGGGGTAAACTATATAAATGAAAATTGCATTCCAAATGTAATTTTGATTATATAATTTTAACAGTGTTGTTTTGCTTTCTTTGGGGTCATCTTTTCCAGAAAGGTTATATTTACCTTCAAAATGCTATTTCATTTTCTCAATTGAATAAAAAGTCTTGAAAACATTTTTATGTAAATTTCAATGGGAAAGGTCCTGACATTTTGTCAAAATATACAGCTCTCCACTCAGCTTGCATTTATTCTTCTTTCATTTTTCTTTTTAACCAGATGAATATCATGTGGAGGGAGAAAGAAGAGAAAGGAAGCATTCACGGTATGATATTACAGATCATTAATTTATGATGTGATGTTATCCTACATTTTGGAACTGGGTCTGTTCTTCTCTTAGAGCAGTACATTTCAGTCTTCAAAAATAAAATGTGCTGTACCAGGCACAATTCTTCTTGGCATTGTTGCAGGCATAATCTGTCTTGCACACTTATGCCCATATGCTGTTGGAGAACTAACACATTCTTCGAATAAAACAGTTGTTGATAATTCAGGAATTGCAGTAAACATAGAAATTAATTTTAATTGAAGCAATTCTGAGGTGTCCAAGCTGTATAATGATACACTTTGTATGCTAGAAATATTAGGACGACTTTTTGCCATCCTAAATATGAGAACTGCTAAAAATATATGACCACTACTTTATGCTTTTTTTAACAATAATTTGAGCTGATACTGCTGAATCACATAACGATCTTGTAATCTCATTCCAATCCACCCCAATTCCTGAGCATGTGTGCGGTGCTAGGGGACAAGTGAGACTGACTCTCTGTGACTGCTTATTTGCTAAGCCCTGAGGCTATGAAATGCTAAATTACAGCCAGAGTGCTTAGCACCTTGAGGGACCAAGTCCTTCATCCCAGGGATATCGACAGCACAGAATTGCAAGCATGCTGCAACGGTGGTTTTGTTGTTTTGTTTTTTTAAGATCACCTTCAGTATTCTCAGAATGTCTAGTTTTGAAGCTTTCTCAATACTTTCAGGCTCTCTTCTGCAGTTTTGCAGGAAGGTGATTAGTTATAGCAACTGGAAAGGGCATGGAGATTTATTCAGGCATAGATTCAAGAAGTGCAAATGTCAAAAAAGAAGTTGAAGGAAGTAAATGTAAGAACAATCCAAAAGAGAGCAGCCATGGTAACAAGTTTACAGTACTACGTATTCTGCAAACACCATCCTGCGTGGTGATACCTCCTGGAATTTGATATGGATCCATAAGCTGCTTTTTCTCTAGTTGTGTTGCAGATAAAACCTATAATGCAGAATGTATTTAGGGAAATGTCTTGGCCCAGTGTGTGTGATGGCTGATGACTGAGATGGAATCTAATTTGATTAAGTTCTTAAAGTTCTTATATATTTGGGAGATTTACACAAAAGTGGATAGACAGAATCAAAAAGCCACAGGTCCATTATATTTGAAAGCTCCCATGTTTCAGGTTGCTATAAACAGAAGCACGAGATTGTTGAACCTTGCTAAGCACTTTTGAAAAGAGCATTACTTTCTGAGATATCTAAGAGTGAATGTGAGAGCAAGCTCTTTGCTGTGAAGTCTTAACCACAACTTTCATGTAATTGATCCTCACAAGGCATAGGTCACGTTGTCTTCAAAAAAATGTGTATGGTACATGGCAAAAAATCATGCTGTTTATCTGTAATTTTTTCATTTAAATAGAAATAATTTTTTTTCTTTAAAACATATTTCACTATTTTACAGACAGATTGACTCGTTAATTGTTGGCAAACTCAGTGTGTGCTGTGTGGGTGGGTGTGTTTCTGAAAAGAGAGGTCTTGTTTTAAACATTAAATTCCAAAACAATTTTCACAGGAGGAAGGCAAATATACCATAAGGAGACTAACTCATTGCCCCAGTAGACAGCCGCAGCTGAATTAGCCGTTGTGGATATATGGAAGCTGAACGACTAACAAACGTGTTTCTTATGGACAAAGTTCCTTATCGACAATGCTGAGCAGTGCCATATTGTGCATTTAGGACATCAGAAAGACAGAGTCTTGGTGGTCACAGCCCATGAACCCTGTTTCAGTGATCTGTTCTTCAGTGTGAGCTAGCAACGCCTCTCTCTACCTCCTTCCTCTGATCCAGACCAAAAGCTCCACCTCTGACAAGGCTGCACATGGTCTAACTCTCACTCCAAGGTCAGGTCGCTTATCTCAAACCCCGACTGTTGGTAATCTGGACACTGTCTTGAACTCCAGGGTCAGTAAAGGTCTTCAGTGTATCTCCAAGAACCGGCCTTCCTACCTCTAATTCCCTTTTTTGCCTTCTGCAATTTTACAGTTTTTTTCCCCCAATGTCCTTCTGGTCTGGCTTTGAATAATCAAGTCTTCCCCTATTTACAGCTATGAAGCACTGCTGCTGTTCTCTTTGTAAACTCAGACTGGCTCCCTCTTCCATCTCATTAAATGTAAAAAAGGGTTTCTTTAAAATTATTTCAAAGTCCTTCTAAGCTATCTCTACTTATATTATGTTTACTTCCAAGCTCTGCATAGCTCTCTACCAGGAACAGAAATGGTTAGATGCCCTTTGGAGCAAGAACAGGTTGATCCTTAAGAAAAAAGTCCAGCTAGTTGTGCCACTTACTTATTAGTTCCACCACTATTGATAGCTGTGTAGCATGACAATTTGGATAGCAAATCAGGACGTAAATATTTTCCAACATCAATTTAACATGGAAGTTTAAGGAATGTCCCTTGCTTCTATTTACCATGTTCTGCTGTATGGCTGCTGAAATCTCTGGCTGTTTCAGCCAGTCATTCATTATTCTGGCATTTCCTCTTTATGCAATTTAGTCCACCTTCCACCATTTGGGCTTACAAACTTCCTCAGCATTTCAGCTATGAAGACAGGTAAGAACCTGAGGTCTTTTGCTTGCCTGTTCATTTCTTTCAAGGTGCCTGAGGCACGTAGAATTTTTAATCATTTTCTCAATCTTTGTCAAACTGGACTGAAATACTTCTAGTCTGTGTGTGAGACCCTGGCATCTGAAGTGTCACCCAAGTAAGAACTAGGAGCACAGTGGTGGAATCAGACTTGCCTAAACAAAACCATGGACCACTAACATCTCTTACACAGATGCAATGATGAGAGCTTTTAGCCTAAGATTAGAAGTTAATTTTCTACTGTGGTGTTATTGCATGTATGATTTGATAGTTGTCTGGCTGTACTTAAATAGATACAATATTGAACACTACAGCAACTGAGTAGAAAAAAAGACTGACTTTAAAGAATGAGAGGTACAGACGTAGGGTTCAAATAAGTACTCGGGCAACTGGGAACATCCTCAACCCGTGAAAGCCATAGTCACAAAAAGAAACTCCTGACAAGAAAATGTTTGTCTGTATTATTAGTCATGTTTCATTATATTTCATTAAATAGATTTATAGTGAAAATCAGAGGATAAACTCTTAGTGCTTATTTCAATGCAGCATTTATACAACAAGCACTGCTGAAGCAACTGGAGCATGAAAATATATGGGATTCCTAACTTATAGGGTGCTTAACTCTAACATGAGGTTTTCTTGTAGACCAAAAGATATTTCCATATCTCACTGCTAGTATTAAGCAGTTCTGACAATCAATCCCACAGGACAATATTGGAATCCTTGATATGGGATTTCAATACTTCAAAGTTAGCTGGGTCAGGAAGAAGATTGTTTCTGAGCACGATTGTTTTATTGTTCTGGTACTGGCCATTTCCAGGATATTTACAGCTCTGAAATCCATTCTGTTGTTTAAGAGGTGCTAGGATGTAATTCCTTAAGAGGTTTGGATTGTGCATATGGCTGTGGGGGCCATTGAAAATCAATTTCTTGAAGTCTTGTATGGGATTTAACACTGAAACTCCAGATTTATGCTGTATTGAACCATATCTTCATGCAGATTAAAGGTGCAGAATAATAGTTGTTCTATTTTTGCTTCTGCTTGCACAGCAAATGGATACCTCATTGATGAGAAGTGAATGGAGAATGTCCTCCTTGTAGCACCATTTTTGTGTTCCTCAGATTTCCAAGAACCTTTTCTTTGAGTTATTAAGACTTCAGACTTTATGGCTGGGAGAACGTCAGGGAGAGTCCTGACAAACTCCTTGTAAAGTTTAGTTGAAAATAGCATTTCAGGCTGAAAAACAGAAAATAATTTCAAATACACTGATAGATGTAGTTTGGGATTATTTTTTTCATGAACAAAGTGTCCTTGATGCCTTTATATAGCTGCTGACAAAGTGCAAGTTAAGCCCAAGCGACAAGAAGTGTCTTTTAATCTTTTCAACATGGTTCTTGTTGCAGTAATGCTTGAGTTAAAGTCAGGGAGGAGCAGATCACATGAGTCCCTCTGCAGTCCCAGGACAGGAAGAGTCTCAAAAACTCGTCTTTCATCTTGTGTTCAGGATGGCAGTAAAAGATCAAATTACCAGCTTTCAATTCATGTGACAAAGTTTATACCTTAAAAAGAACTTAATTTTCATGAAAGGTTTCTTTAGGTGTTGCATCGTCCTTCTGTTGTGCTGATGATCTGGTGTTGAGCAGTGATTGTAACTGAAGTTCTTGTCTTCATGTCATCACATTGTATTAGATACATCATTGACTCCGTGGTGGGTTTTTGTGTGGTTACAATATAATGGGAAGGATATTTGTGTCCAGCAAACTAAGTAAGAAAAATAATTAGACGAAGGCAAGAAAGGAGGAGACACAGGAGCAAATAGAAGCAAAATCACATGAGTGTTTGAAAGAGAGCTACAAATAATCAGTCGGCTCTTGGTTTTGTTCCTCTGGGTTTGCAAAAGACTTGATATCTGTCTTCTGGCAGGTGGCTGTGTTTTTCTGGAAGAAATTGCTACACAGGGTTGGTAACTGCACCTGGATTTATCTCGGCAAATAATTTAAATGCTGTGGGTCCTACTGGAGTTTCAAATGGGTTACGCCATCGAATCTGGTTGGAGACACCACTGTTTAAAATCCGCTGCTCCTAAAATTCTGCTCCTAAAAGAAGCAGAAAAAGCATTAGGAAACTAATAGCATAACTATTCTTTTGTAAGATTAAAAGTAAGGAGCAAGAGTTGAGGCCAGAGGGACACTTACAACGGCTAATGCAATTTATAACTAGTTTGCTCTGCTTTGCTGTCTTGCTAATTTGTTTTAAGATGTTTCCTGATCCTGTCATCTAGATTTAGCATGCAATTCACCTTTCAGACAAAAAGGAATTTTCCACTGCTGCCAGAGCAGTGGGAGAGCAGATGGCTGAGCGCTGGGAAAGGCGGCGGCTCCTTGGTGCAGCAAGGGAGAGGGTAGCCTGCGACACCGTCCCCAGAGCCAGGATCCCTTCTGGGAGGGGAGGGTGAGGCATACTTGATTTCTGGTTCACTAATGCTTAACAAATAGTTTGAATTGCCTTGGAAGGGCATCATTAATGTCATTAAGATGAAGATTGGTATAGCTGCTTAGTGCTAATCTTGTAAAATCTCTGATCCTGGAAAAGAAAAAAAAAAAAAAATCAGTGGAACTGAGATGAAATTTTAGTTGGGGCTGAGTACACAATGTCAGAAATGAAGTGCACTTCTGAAAGTACCTCCTGGTCTTCGGTGTGGATGGAAAGCTCTTCATTAAGTTTTCTTCCAAATAATGCATAAAATGAGCTACATAAGGATACCATAATTTTACTCTAATTTAACACTCACATTCCCTTAACTATCCCGAGTCCTGCAGTATAGTGTGGCAATGGCAGTGGGTAATGTTTTAGGAAGTGCTTTAGAGCTGACAAGATAGGCAGGGATTTATTAGCGGATAGATTTTGTACCCCTTTGGCATCAGTTTGTTTCCCTGCAGTAAGTGATGGGATTTCTTGGCTGTGCTGTGTCCTTCTGCTTCTCATCCATCCCCACTTTATACTCCTGCCCCTCCAGGGCTAAACGGATGTGTCAGTTCAGATGCCAAATGAAAAAAATGGGTCGAAGAGGAAAGTAAAAATGGAAAAACTACTTGGTTTTGATAGACAAAAATAACTTCTAGTTGTTCTTTTTTGTTGCTGTTTTGTTTGCATTTAGCTAAAATGCTTCTTCCCCAAAAATTTAATTTGGAGACAAGCTGAATCATTTGTTCTGTTTTTACTTTGGTGTTATTGAAGTCTTTCGACCTTTTTTTTCTTTTTTTTATTGGTTTCAATTTTAAAATGTTTTCCATCTGAGGATTGTGAAATGCAGCCTTTTCAACCCACCGGAGACAAAAAATCCCTTCCTTTCAGAAACAAAGATATGATGGCTTTCAATGCTTCTTTTGGAAGCGTCCATCTTCCTCATTTTAAAATGAAGTTATTCTCAGTTGCCCTGAAAAAACAGCTCCTTTTACTCTACCATTCTGAGCCTTCCCACATTGAGATCTCTAATGCAGACTGAGGCCTGTACATAATATTAAAAATAATTAAAAAAACCCAAACAAACCAAAAAGCCAACACCTTTTTGAAGTTTTAACTTTTCCTCGCTGTCTAGATTCATCCTGCTGAACAACTAGGGAAAAAAAAAACCTAGATAGCTCAAAATTTGCTGTGTATAGACTACAAATGCAATAGGTAAAGGGGAAATTTGAATACTACAGCTGCGTGTGGTGAGCTTTGACCTGTAAATGCAGCTCTGAATACACATTATGGTTCAAAAGATACCACCAAATGCTTATTGCAGCAGTACCTCTGCAAGACTGTTTTATGCTGTTTCCAGGTAGCTGCTAGAGAGCATTTCCTCTGACCTTCTGTCTAGCTATGACTCTGCGTGAAGAATAATTGCATCTTATTTAGTCTTTGGCAAATGAAGGTGTACAAGAGAATTAAAAGGAAAATACAACTTTTTCCTGTGAGATTGCAGATGATCTCTTCAGCAGAGATCATTTTCCTTCAGAGTTGCAAAGAGAATCACAGAGATTATCTGAGAAGAGAATCTCTGCATCTCCTGAGCCATTCTCTTGCTGCTCAGAATACAAACAGCAAACTAGACTCCTGTTGCTGGACTTCGACTTAGTTCATTATAGGATGTTACTGGACTATTTTTGGAAATGCTGTAAGTCTATTAAAGTGTTAAAATACACTATGAGTGTCCAGTCATGGTTTCCAAAGCAGAAAGGCTGTTTTCTAGAAACAGTTTTGCTTTTCCCCACCAGACAAGAGCATGATGCTGATTTGTGATTGACAGTGCAAGAGGTGCTCTGGCCCTCTGGGGAGGGGAAGCTCTTGTGGGAACGGCACTGCTTTGTATGAACCCTAGGTACTTCCTGCAAGCTGATTTCTGGTGGGCGAGAGCTTACGTGAGAGAGCACTTGGTATCTTGAAGCTCAAAGCTCAATAAATCCAAACCAAAAGGAAAAACCTTTGAGAAAACACAACTTGGAGGGAAATCATCTTTCTTATCCCCCTAATTATTGGAAGGAAAACATAAAATGCAGGGGCAAATGTTGATTTCCATTGGTTTCAGTAAGTAATAAACATGTGGCCACAATATTTCTTGGTTATTTTCTTTGCCTTGCATAGAATAAGCAACGGTGGCAGACCTTTCCATCTGGTCTTAACACGGGAAGGCATCTGCAATGAGACTGCTTCCTTGAGGGCGTTGCAGTAGAAAGAGCTTAACTTAATAAAATGAAATCAAACAATATGGAGACTTCTCCTTCAAAGACTTTCCTTTAAGTCATTGAATTAAAGGCATCAGTTGGATAGGAAACCACACATTCAAAGACTTCTATGAGGAGCAGAGCAGCCAGCCTTTCAGCTATAGGTTAATATAATGTCTCTGATGTTCTGCTCCACCTTATTTGTCACTTTAGCAGAGTGCATCCAGGCAATTAGTTTAATGTTGTATCACCCTTCCCCTCTCTCCATGAGGAATTTCATTTTAATCACTGCAGAAATATTGACTGTAATAAGAAAGACTCATAGTCTATTAATTTCTTTCTCCATAGTAGGTTGCCATCACTAATAAGCATTACAGTCAGTTCATGCAGTGCTAGCTGTAGTAGCCAGCACTTTCCCTGATAAAATCTAGTTTCAGAAGCTTTCCAAATTTGGGAACTTTCAAGTGTTTAGGAGGAAATTATCCACATAGAACTAGAAACAGTTGTGATTTTTATTCCCAAAACTGAAATATATAGTGGAATTATACCTGTTTTGAGGAAATTTGACTGGGAATTAAAGTTGGGCATTTCTCATTTTGGAGACAGTCAAAACTAGAGAAAGATGGAAGACCAGGAGCTTCAGGATCTACATCCTTATCCTGATCTGCTCTTTTACCCCAAAGCAGTCAAATGCCTTGATGTCCAGCTGTGATGCATATTTTGGAACAAATCTTTGTTTACATGCATTTTCAATGCCTGAGGCTCTTGCTTTTGTTCCACAGTGGAATGGGGAAATCCTGTGATATTGAAATTACTTTTTTACATTGAAATACATACCTCTATTGCCATGATCAGCGGGGTCCTCCTTAGTAGGTATGAGAGCTCTCACTACTTCTGCACATTGACTTCATTAGTTGATAACTGTTTCCAAAAGTCAGTATTGAAAGCATTTCACTGGGTATAAACTTAGACTTTCTGGGTACAAGTCTAGTGCACAAGAGCCTGGTAATCCCTTCTCCTTTTTCCTAATGAAACTGCAGCATTCCTCCCCCCCCTTATTTTTTTAATTCAGCAGCTATGTGGTAGAGCTGCAAGAGCTGGCCTTTAGGGCTCTGCTGAAGGCTTAGCTATGTAGTTCAGTAATATTGCTTCATACTGTATAATGAACTGTACTTTTGAGGGAATGAACACACATTTCAAACATAATAATTCAGAGAAAAATGTTTTTTTATGTTTCTTTTATTAAAAATGAAACCATTCTCTTTGTATTTGCAATTTTGATCTTAACACAGGAATAATAACTTCAACAAGAGCAACAAAAGAATGTTGCTTTACTCCATACTAAGGGAAATATAAAGTTATAAGCAAGAAATGAAAGCTGTCTTGGCCAGTCTGTCAGCCAGAATGAATTCTAGAGCTGAAAGAAAATGAAGGAATTACAACTTATATTAATTTCAATTTCCTCACAGGCTTTATCCACATGATTACAACCAAAACAATCTTCTCAAGAAATGTGTTTTTCCACTAAACGACAAGGATTCATGTTGTGAAAAGGGCAATTGGCCACTGAGGTAAGATATTGCCGTATGTATTAGAAATTACAGAGTTTGTTTGGCTTCTTATTCTAAACTTTTGCTTGTTTGCGTTCGTTAGTTAAATAGTAACTTAGTAGCATTTGAAGCATGTTTGTCGTATTCTACCTGATGTACCTAATTCAGCTGAGCTTTGTTCTAAAAACTGCTATTATGCAGAGATATATTAGAAAAACTGTGCCATCTCCGTTAGCTTTCACATACCCCCTCTGAGATTAAACCACATCCCTGCCTGAAACTCTCGTTTGCCTACGCATGAAGGATTAAACTTATTCTACATAGTCAGATGTACCACGGTCAGCTTAATTTTGTAATTGAATTTTCTCAAATGCATTTTTTATGCTCATTACCCCATGAAAATTAGTGGGAGTTAACGTACAATAAGCTGAACAGATGAATAACCTAGTGTTTGAAATGCTCTGCAACAGTTCGTTTGGACCTGCACTACGAGCGAAAGAGCTGATATTTTCCTTTGTTGCAGTGCCCAGGGAAGCAGAGATGAAGTATCAGGTTTTGCTATTTGGATGCCATAAAACAGAGATAAAAGCCAGGTCTTTGTAGAAAATACTTTGCGTGATAACATACTAGTTTAACAATATTAGTCATGGAACATTTACATGTATATTTATTTTTTTGAAAGGCTTTCCCTAATCTTTGAAAATAAATATAAACATGTTACCCATATAGGAAAGCAGAGCATTCAGCTGCATCAAAGGATGAAGCAATATAGATGATCTGCATGATAAAGATGGAGATCAGCGGTTTATATCTTCAGCAGGAGTCCATGGGGAGGTACAGAAACCATCTGCATCGTAACCATTTTGTACAACTCTACACATCAGTTATTTACTCCAAGCTCTTCTTTGATCCTGTGTGTGGTATTATCATTGATCAGAAACCCCAGCTCAGCTCAGGAAGTATTGGATGCCTCACTTTCTTCAAAATCAGTCTGGAAACCTTCCCAGGGAGGCATCTGCTCCTTTAATTTGCTACGGAGATGTAGAATTTGTGAAGAAAACCAAAGCTGGAATAAACTTTAAGCATCCTAAATCTTGATGCTGTTGTGGTAGAAAGTGTGTGTAAAACAAGTGGAAAAAGCCCCAACAGTTGTTTTACTTTTAACCCTAAACTGTAACTGCTGACGTAAAAGGGACCAGTCTGTGTTGCAGAAACAATCCCTTGTTTCAATGATTTGTATGTGATAGAAGTGTTCTTCAATGGGTGCTATTTGGAAGATTATCAGTTACATTAAATGGGAAAATACTTGCCTATCTGAAGGCAGGTTTCCTCACTGGTTTTTTTGCATTTTACTTTCTATTCTATATGTTGCATACATCCAGAGGCCAACTTTCTGAACTTTCAGAGACTCTGCTACTTAGTATAGCCAGGGGTACTCAGTAGCAGTCCAAGATAATGTAGTATAAAACAAATAGTGTACAGTTCAGTATTGAAGAAATATTTGACTTGCCTGGGACTTTCTTGAACTCCTTTCTCCACTGTTCCCTTTGTCCTGTCATCTTCTATACCTTTTTTTACCATAACCTACCTTTATTTGGGAAGAGTTCCATTTAGGTTCCTCCAATCTGACATCTATAGGTCTAGCTCACCCTAAGTTCTTCTGAGCAGAAGTTAATCATCGCGTCTTCTCTCCTGAGCTTTTGCAGCAGAGTGCAAGAGAGACTTAAATTAGCTCTGCTTTTACTCCCAATTCAGAGCTTGCTTGCCTGTTTCTGCACTGCTACCGTCCATCTTGTTTTTCAAAAGTACCTCATGGCACTGACAGCCTGGGTGACTTGGTGGCGGGGAGCAGGTCTGCGACTGATGCAATAAGCCTTAACCAGCTAACCTGAGCATTAAATCTAGCTGTGGGGTGGACTGCAAATTTTCCATAAGAAGCAGGGGAAATAATGCAGTGGGAGCCTGTACCTAGTTTTATAAGCCCACTGCCAAGGTGTCATTTGAACGTGTGCTACTCACCTCATCTGGAGTGACTTGCTCCAGGCTGTGGAGGGAGTTAGCGATCAGATTGTGGCCAGAAATTTATATGCCTTGGGGTCTCTTTGCTTTGCTCTGACAAGGTCTTTTCTTAGTAGCACATGTGAGAGCACTTTTGCTGAAATTCTGTCTCTTTTCACTGAGGACGTGTTTTGTTTCCCTCTCCTTACCCTTTACTTTCTCTGTCTCGAAGTCCTCAACTCATTTCTTGCTTCCATTCCCTGTAACTGGCTTGCTGCTGCTCACCTGTAAATCACCAGCCTCCAGAAATTATTTTCTCTGGTTCTCTTTTCAGCCTAACTTATCAGGTGCCGCTTTGAACAAACAGCAATGTACTTGCTTTGAGTAGGAAACACATGAAATATATCCTTCAGCTAGCTTTTTTTTTTTGGTGGTGGTTAGTGGCATGAAACCAGGATTATTGCAAATAAATCCTGGAACCTGGCTGCTTATTACTTGCCCCTGAGTGCACCCAGTACAGAGTGGATGAAATTCTTGCTATTTTTTTCACTTTTTTCTGTAACATCAACTACAAGACATTCAAAAAAGATCTTGGCAAAAGTTAAGATGCTTTAATGCATTTAAAAGAGCAAAAAAGGTTGTTTGTAGATGTTCTTTCTTCTTGTTTTCCTTCCATCCCAGGAAGAGGACCCTTTCAGTTTACAGTCAAAAAGATCATGATGCTGGGTTGTAAGTGTATAGTCTGGTCTGGAGTAACTGTCCTGGGGAAGTGACAGTTTGTTTGTAAATGCAGCTGCTGTTGTTGAATTTAATGAAATCTTGAAGGGAAATTAGTGTAAGCATGCCCTCATTTTTTTTCTGCAAACCAGATTTTCTCATAGTATTATGCAGCTATTTGAAATGGGAAAATTTAATCCCTTTTTCATTACGTAGACTGTGTGTGTGGTGGAAGGGAATTGCATTGCAAGTCGAGTAAGTGGCATGACTACAAACCTATAATCAAGCTCTTGAATATTAAAGCAGTTCTATGCATTTTCCACCTCAATGACCCCAAGAATCAGTTCAGATTGAACCTGGTTAGTGCTGTTTGACAGAAGAGATCAATTAAAGCTTAGCTTCCTGAGAAAATTTTAGAGCTAGAGTTAGGTGAATCAGGAAACAAACATTTCTCTGTAACAGATTTTGGGAGTGGACTAAAAATTGCTTAATAGCCGACTATGGCTGAGGCACTATTACTGAACATATGCCAGAGTCTAATTCTGTATTTTCAGCAATAGAGTTACAACTCATTAAATGGTGTTTTCATGAACCAAGTGCTGTAACCATGAGTATTCTCCATTACCTTGCCCTACCTTCCCACGAAAATATGTCATCTAATATGAATTTTTTTGCGAGCGGACAATATGAGCAAAGAGGAGGTGGGAACTCAACATTACAGTGTTATTTACTTACCCTTAGAAACTGTATTTTCACCTGACATGTTTTCATGTGAATTTTAGTCTGCTTTATTTCTTTTCAATTTTATTTTGTGATTTGTCTGAAAATGATACCTTTTCTGCTCTTCATCCTGTGCAAGTACTTTCTCTGGG
Source organism: Gymnogyps californianus (assembly GCF_018139145.2). NCBI lineage: Eukaryota > Metazoa > Chordata > Aves > Accipitriformes > Cathartidae > Gymnogyps > Gymnogyps californianus. The sequence continues at coordinate 17,381,786 of NC_059484.1, forward strand.
AGCAGCTCTTGCTTGCAGCTGCACCCACAGCTGTAGCTGCGAATGAAAAGCAGACCAAATGTGTCCGCTTTCTTGTTTCTGCAACAAAGAGTGAGGATGCACAGAAATGCTTTTATTCAAATTGCCATGTTCAGAGTGTTTTTTTATTTTCTTGACTTGAAGTGCTACTTCCATTTTCACTTTTCTGCTTGAGTGAGAAGATGACTGGTGTGAAGGTGAGCAGTGGTGGAAAAAGGGTTGACATCTTGGAAAAATAACTATTTCTTTGCCCATGTTAATGAAGAGAAAACTTTCAAACACAATATTATTGTAGGAAAACAAAGATATGAACACCAGAAAATATTTATATCGCTCACTTAAATCCTGGGTCTTGCTGATGGTTTGATATTGCTATGCTAGTGAATAAGTAAGTGCTTTATTTAACAGGCATTTTTTCACTAAAATTTACTTATGTTTCTGTCTCTTTCTTGGCAGAGGGGAGGGGGTAGATTTCACAGAAGGCAAATCAGAAAAAAGTAAAGGCTGGCTCTAAACAAAACTTCCTTGCTGTAGAGCTCAGTTAGAGTCAGAGGGCCACGAACAAATTATTGACAATGTAGTTTCTTGAACAAAAGAGCATATCTGAAAAATCTGGGGGTAGAAAAATCACACTGACATAAATATTTTTACTTATAACAGCTATAAATCTAAAATGTCCCTGCAAAGCCCCATACGCTTATTCTGGTTTTATACCAGGACAGGGAATATCATGTTCTGACATTGAAACATAGAATACAAAGGCAAATGATTTTTCTAGGGAACCACATAGCTTACAGATGGACAGGGAGGACATGTTCTCACTTGGTTTACAGACAATTGGCCTGGCTTTACTAGTCAGACCTCTCCGGTGTTCAGTTCATCTTTCCTTTAGTGCAATTCTGGTTTTAATTTGTAATTATTCTGATCTTTTCTCCAGCTATTATAGGGTTGTGGTTGGTTCCTGATTTACATCTAATGTCCTGTGATATCCAGAATGTACAGAAGCTCTTCAGAGTCCACCTCTTCCCCTTTTAAAGGTTTTAAATGTTTAACTTTCACTTTATGCCTGTGGATTGTTACATAAGGAATAACCATTGGAAGATCCCTAAAAATAACATTAAACTTACTCACTGCCTTCCACTTAATGAACTTCACTTTTCAGGACATCCTTCCCATATTTTTCCTTCTCTTTCCTACTATATCTCTTAGCTATTTAAATCCAGCTGTCCACTTTCCACGGGTTCATAAACTTCTCTTTTCTTTAACAAGTGAATGCCATCGTCATCTCAGAGTGTATAAAACAGAAGGATAATGAATCACTACCACAGAAATGAAAGACATAAGGAAGAGCCAGCTTGGATGCTAACTTGCTTTCTAGAGCCTATGGGAATACGTAAGAATAGAGGAAATATGCTCTTTTCGTTCAGCCCAAGCATTCAAAGCCTGCCTTCTATCAGCCTGCTAAAAGCAAGTCTTAGCTTATCTATGTGCCTCATGTCCTGTGTGGACGTGGGGCTTTCTCTGGTGCGTGCAATGCGTCTGCTCTGTCGCCTGCATCTGCCATCCAGCCTGGCTGAGGTCCAGGTGCAGATTGCCTGGATTTAAGGATTTTCAGCTCCCTCTGTTAGCAGTACCTCTTGATACTTGGTGAGGGAAGGGCTTTGCCTCTGGACACCCTCTCCCCCTCCATTGCTACTGCAGCTACATCTTCTTCCTATAGAAGTGCAAAGCCAAAACAGGAAAACAGGCAGAAGGCTGCAAACTCCCCCTAATCACTCTGGGAGCAGTGTCTAGGCAATATAGCAAATTTTCACTCATGCTTCCTGGGTAATCCGTGAGTGGATTATGATCTATTTCATGCCTTCTGGAAAAACCATGCCGTGGACATGCCTAGTCTCTTCTCATTTCAATCTAAAATGTGACATGAGGTGGTAAGAAAAACACCTTTTTATTCTTTAGTTTGCTAGACCACCAACCCTCTTACACCTTTAGTCTCAGCACCTCTATCCTGAAAGATTATTTACACCTATGCTCTTACTATTTTAAAAATAATCTATGTGTACACCAAGGTAGGAAAAGTATTACACAAAGAAAGTAGGATAGCCTTAATTAAATGATTTAGTGTTTGTGTAGTCAGTATGATTAACTTTTGTCCCTGTAATCACCTGAAATGATAGGACTAACAAATATTGCAAGGCATTTTAAAATTAAATGAAATGTTCCTTTGATTACATTAAAGATAATGTATTTTAGAACTATTCCTTCAGGAGCTGTTTCTCACCGGTGACAGCACTGATCAATTTGCCTTGTCCTTCCCTGCAGAAGTAATCTCTGAGTCTCCTTGAGTCATCATTTGATCAAAGTGCATTTGCAATTGGGTGATTTGAGCTGTCTGAGTTGTCATCTTAATGTAAAGGTCCTAAGGGAAAGAAAAATGAGAGAGAATGTGCTTATGCATAGGGTAATAAATTGATCTGAGTACGTGGATAATTACATACAGGTAGCAAAAAGCAAAAGATTTGGGGAAAAAAACCCCACTGTTCTTAAAAGGCTTGATAAAGAGCTGTTTGTGTTGTTATTTTTCCAAGAAACCCAAATCATGACTACTAATTAGTGCTACCCGCAGGTGTTTGCAGGGGAGAAACAACTCCTGGATAACAACAGCAGGACAGAGAAGTCCAATGCTCTTATTTCTTCCACAATTTATAGTTTCTTTGTAAAAATTTCCTCCAAAGGAGGAAACCATAAGAAGTATTGACAGTGCCAGTCTGATGAGCTATGAAGGTGTGGCTGGTTCATGCTCCCATACAGACCCTTGGTTCACCAGGGGAAGCTCTGCAGTCCTCTGGGAGGGCTTGACCAGAGAAGCAACAGCACTGCTGTTTTCATCTTTAGGGAAGATAATACTTCATTTGTGGATGGTAATACTTTATTTAGCAAAATCTTGGCTATGCAGAAATATGGCTTTTGGTTCCAGCCCAAGCAAGTGGGAGTGAGTTTGCATTTACACTGCTGTAGCTGAAGGGGGGCCCAGTCCCTTCTCAAAACCCATACTGGGGAGAGCACCAGTGCGCACTGAGTATGTTCTTGTGGGGGAAATGATGGCTGTAGGGAAAAGCCATCTTCCGGACAAAAGATATACAGCATTAAAAAAAAAAAGATTATGACATTATAAATATATGTATTTTACTAATACATGTAAAAGTTTCTACTTAGAGGGATTTTTGGCATTTCTAAAACAAATTATGGAGAGCATATTTTGAAGTTATTTGTAAAACTTGAAATTTTGATATTCTGTCTCTGGCTTGTCTTTTCTTTTCTTTCCCTGAAAATGCCAGAGGCACGTGGTTATTTTTAAGATGTTCTGAGGTAAAAACAATCTTAATCTTTGGACCAGAATTATGGGAACACAGGATATATAGGGAATTTCTCTTATCCCATTGTCGTGGTTTAACCCCAGTCAGCAACTAAGCACCACGCAGCCGCTTCCCCCTCCCCCTCCCAGTGGGGTGAGGAGGAGGAAAGCAAAGGAAAAATAAAGTAAAACTCGTGGGTTGAGATAAGAACAGTTTAATAACTAAAGTAAAATATAATACTAACAATAGTAATAATGAAATATAATAATAATAGTAATGAAAAGGAATGCAACAAAAGAAGGGGGGGGGAAGAAAAAAAAAACCAGTGATGCACAATGCAATTGCTCACCACCCGCTGACCGATGCTCAGTTAGTTCCCGAACCGCGATCCGCGCCTCCCGGCCAGCTCCCCCCTGTTTATATACTGGGCATGACGTTCCATGGTATGGAATACCTCTTTGGCTAGTTCAGGTCAGCTGCCCCGGCTCTGCTCCCTCCCAGCTCCTTGCACACCTGCTTGCTGGCAGAGCATGGGAAACTGAAAAGTCCTTAACTTAAGATAAGCGCTACTTAGCAACAACTAAAACATCAGCGTGTTATCAACATTATTCTCGCACTAAATCCAAAACACGGCACTGCACCAGCTACTAAGAAGAAAGTTAACTCTGTCCCAGCCGAAACCAGGACACCCATGCTTAGAGTCTGTCTCCAGTCTTCCAGGAGATGAGTAGACATTACTTTTTGTGAGTATTTCTATGGCATTTGGTACTAAAAAGAGGATGGGTAGAAAGGATGAGGGCAACAGTGTCATTGCTCTCATGCACAAGCCAGTAAAACCAGGGAGAAAAGGAGGATGTAGGGGGATCCAGGGCAATTGCAAACTTGGTATAGCAGGTTATGGTGTAGGTCACCTTGGAGAAGCTCAGAGTAAGCTCAAGAGCTTTCCCCGTTGTTGACCTGATGAATATTGGGATATAAACTCCTCCAAACAGCCTGTCAAATATGTCTCAGCACTGTTGTTACACACAGGCAAGAGACTGAGGCATTTCATAAAAAAGCACAAAGAATAAATTGCTGAAGAGTAAACTGGATGCCTGCATGATGGTGACTTTTAATTCAGAGTACAGTCTAAGAATATTGATGCTATCCAGAAAGCAGGATGGGATTTCCCACAGCTGCAAATCTTGATCAAAGTCCAAGAAAAAAACCCAACGAACACCAAAAAACTAAAAGCTGAACAATTTAATTAGCTCTTGTCTCTCCTCTCTTCACATCCTTCTTGGACTATATCATCACTAGGAGAGGAAGATACAGATTTAGGAGGCGATTTGGGAACAGAATTCAGTAACAGAAGCATTTTCTACTGCACGACTGCATTTGGGAGATCCTTGGGGGTTACGATAGCACAGCCTTGATGCAAGGACATGTCAGACTTCCTTCTTCCTGTGTTGCATTAGGCACCTAAGGTGACTAGCTTAAAAACCTGTTACTGTACCTTGAGGTGGCCTCAGACCTGCTGCTCCTAACTGATGTTGAGTAGCTCTTTGTGCCAACTCTTAGTCACTATTCCAGGCTGAAAGAGGATAGCAGGGCTAGAACCCATAGAGTGTCTTGTAATATTTGATAAGTTTCATTTTTCTGTGATTGTTTCTTCATTTTCCACTTGCCCTCTCCTTTCCTATTCCCCATTCTTTTAGATTTATCACTTGTGAGTCAACAACCTATGGCAGATATTTTTAGATTAGACAGAATCTAATAATTTGCGTAGATGATATGAAGTCAAGTATATGTTAAGGTTCATGTTGGTTCCATTCACCACAATTAAAACTGCTATAATCCTATAAGCCTTGGTTTGAGAATTTTAGCTTTGGGGCTACCAGTTGCCTTCATGATGGAAATTGGATGGAGCAAATGTTCCCCCTCCCTTTCCCACTTTCTTAAATGGATTTGCAGCTTTGAAAGTTGTTAGAAATTAGTGGTTCCATCTGGCTTGTCAGCTTCCTGTAATTTAAGTGTGCAGTTTCTGAAAGTGACTTTCTTCAGTACTGTGTTTCAAAATATGCTTTGATATAGAACGAGAGGCAGAACAATTTCATTTATAATTAGAGTTTAGTTTGTAAAGAGTCATTTAAAAAAATAAATAAAACCACAAGGTATTTCATTTGGACTGTAGTGTAATGCATGTGAAGAGCAATCAAAAGTAGTTTATTGATTTAGTGCCAAAATACTCATTGACAAGACAAACCGTTATTTTACTCAATCAGTTGAGTTATTTTACATGACTGACACCACAAGAACTTGAACTGATACTAGAAATGAGAAATCACGCATTTTCCTTACTTCCAACCCTTTCAGCTCTTACTGGTTTGAAAGCTCAGTCCACCTGGGCAGACTCTGTACATAAAGAATCAGAGAACTTGAGTTTAAAATTCCAGTGAGGATGGGAAAAGAGTTTTCTGACTAGTACAAGAATGGCTTGTACAGGTTCTGCTACTCCAGACAGTAACAACAAAGCTTATTCTCCTGCTTTTACCTAACCAAAGGTATGATACACTGGGTAATCCTCAAGGTTTTTCTACCTTGGGTAATGGTCATTGCTCTTGCATACTGAAGCCAATTGCCATAAGCTAAGTTAATAAACTTTTGTGTTTTCACTTTATCGACTTTGAACTTCAAATACGGCTCTGACTAAAGCATTGTGAAATTACCGCTGCTATGCAATGGCAAGTTTGCACTGAAGTTCAGGTTGGAAATCTCACCCTCTGTTTGAACACAGACCTTTTTTTTTTTTATTTTATTCTGACAGGATGCTATGCTGAGTCCTAACATATTTCAAAGATTGTTCTAGACACTTACAAAAGCCTCTTTGTGAGCTAAGAATTTCTGTTGACTTAAATTTAACCTCAAGAGGAATCTGGGTGATTTTGGGGGGAAAAAAAAAAAAATGCTGTGCTATGTAATCTGTCACTACATGGTACTTCAGTGAAGTCTACTGAAGCTGCAAACTTGCTATTGAAAGAACTTTAAACATTTTCTGGTGTGCTGGGTATCGTCTTATTTCATTTATATCCTATGATAGACAGGGTGTAACCTCTGAAAATATGCCAAGGAAGTTTCATTGCCTGGTAAATGTTACCTGAGGTACTTCTGTGCCAATTGCCTGAATTCCTTGTGTTCGTTCTTTGGTATGCTCTTTCTCCAGTATTCTGTACATTCCTAGCAAGTGCCATCTTACACAGCTTTATAAAGATGTACTTTCCTTTTCTTTTAAGAGAAAAGCTCTTAAAAAGTGCTTGAAACACTTGCAGAGACTGTATAATTTACCAAATTAAAGAATTTCAAAAAGTGATTGCTAGGAATTGGTCAGAAACCCTAATTCTTGCTTTGTTCTTGATTCTTGAATGCTGAGGTTTTGATATGTTTCCATGAAAACTTAGAAATTTTTTTTCTAATATAACTTCCTTGAAATAAAATTTTATAAATAAAAGACAGTTTCTTTGTTTAGTAAGATACACCTTCCAAAAAGGCACAGTCAACAGTCTTTACTGTATTTCTTTTTTCTGTGAATTTTATTATCCATAAATAAAATTGATAGTAACTTTGAGGTATGAAAATTTTTTATTAAATTATTATTAGCATAATTTATTAACATAAATTTTGTGTAACCTTATGTTGGTTTTGGTCACAAAATTAAGAAAGAATGCAACTTCTGCGCAGAGGCAACTAACCAAAACCTTAAAATCCAAAAACTATCCAGAAACGCTTTAGACTCCTTTTGGTTTCCTCTTAAGTCTTTCCTTCCTGGACTTCCTCAGAAATGAGGTTATTTGAGCAATAACTCAGCTCGGGAATCTTTTCTGTTCTAGTAAGTAAACAATGGTTCCTTTTTCCAATTAAAAAAAAGCTATGATTAAAAACCTGTAAGTCAAAGAGCAATTTCCTGAATAATGGGATGTCTGAAAATGTATGCTCCAGTGGTTTCAAATATTATGGTCATGCAGAGCAGGAGTTTGGTTGCTGCAGATCTGCATTTTCTTACTTACACATTTGCCTTTTCTTAAATTCAATTACATATATGCAAGGTGCTCATTGCAACAGCAAGTATATACAGTATATGTGTATATAAATGTATATGTGTGCATGTGTGTATATATATACACACACTGGCTTCTTCAAAGGAGACTGATATATCCGTGTTGTTTATGTAATTCCAGCGTTAGCTGCAAGGACAGGAATTTGCGGTCTCCTGTCAAACTATGTTCCCCACCATCCTTAGTCCCCTGGCATGGGACCACAGTCCTACAATCCAAAGCAGGTGAAGCCTCTCCTGTTAAGTGAACCGATACAGGAATCAAAATCTCCTAATAGCCCTTTTCAGAAAGAAAACAATTAGTCATCCCAATTACTGACATTAAATAATACAATAAAATGTCAGCATTGTTCTGCTGCAAAAAAAAATTAAAAACATATTAGGGAAAAGTAAGGCAGGTTGGTCTGATATGAGCTGTAAGATTATTTCAAAGCACAAAGAACTTCCCAGCAATAAAGAGTATTGAGCGGAACATGACAAAAGGATTTAAGATGCAAAATAAAAGCCTTTAACAACTCTTTATAGCTTCATTTTGAATTTACAGACACTTTCGGGGATAAGAAGTTTGGTATTAAGACTGTAGCTTGACAGATACCAAGGATTTGAAATCTAAAGCTTGAAGTTCTCATAAATCTTTCTATTAAGCTCTTCAACAAGTTCCAGAAATTCAGGCAGTTGGATCTGCAGTTATTTATGTGCTACCTGACACTAGCTAATAAAAGTGTCCTACTTCCTCAGAGGTATATAAAAATGTAAATTGTTTTGAGACCTCTAATTTACACATCAGATTTACGGATCTATATTTCACTTTTGCACATTTTTGCTAAATGAGCATTATGGCCTGGAGGGAGGGAAAAAACCTGTAAAATCCTACACTGCTTTATATACCTAGATATGCTTTCTGGATGAAATTCTACCTAATTATTAATAGTCTCTAACATTGTTCAATACAATACCCAAGAGCCCCAAGACTAGGAAGAATTGCATATTGTGAACATGAGAGCAATTTGTGCATTAACTTTAGTTTCCTCGTGCTATGAGATATTTAAACAAATAGCAAGCTTCAAGCATCTGAGTAACCCTGTTTAAATCCTGATGCCTTGGTAAATACTTAAGAAAAGCTTTTCACTGAAGGAGAAAAATGTGAATTTTTTAAAATTATGCATGTATTTTTCTTTATGTGTATGTTGTGGCTCATTAATTCCTCTCCTTACTTGCAGACTACAACACAGATGACATTTTGATTATCAGATGCTGCCTTGTGACAAGAAATTGCAAATTCTCCCCCGAATGCGTTAGTCTGTGATGCAGGAAGGCTGAAAGAGCCGAGACTGTGAAGAGGAACTGTAGAAATTACTCAGCCACCTTGAACATTGCAGTGCAGCACTGGAGTGATCATGATGAAGGGATATATTGAATATTCCTGTGGGAAAACAGCTTTAGAAAGGGCTTATTCTTCATAATTTACAACTTCTCACATACCTCTTTTGCCTCTTCCACACAGGGCATGATTTCACCATTACTACCTGGATATAAGGAACACGGAGATTTTTCCCAGACTAATTCACTGAATTTCAATTTTTATACTGAAATTTTCCAAGTTACTCATGGCATTTTCCTGGTGGGATTTAGTCATGTAGTTCCTGTTAAATTACAAAGTAAGTCTCCAAAGTCATTGGATGACTTTCAAAATCACAGGCTTGATGCTCTAATGTCAATAACGATTTCACTCAATTGGGTACATTGGTTCCCCGTACAGCATGTATTTTTCTTACCTGGAAAAGGCAAATTAAGTTTACTTTCCTCTATGGGCTGAATTCTAGAAGGCAGATTTGCCTCACAAGATATGACATGACACATTGGAAAAGTTTGAATATTGAAAGCAGTAAACAGAAGAAACTGAACAGGCTGCTGGGTTTTGGTCTTGGGCATGCATTCCCTGTTCCTAAAGCAATACTGATGCACAAATCAAGAAGCAATTGTACGCTGTTACGGTGACAATATGTTTACAATGTCTGTTTATAGGATTTTATTCCCCTCTGTTTTGTAGATGCAGAATTTTCAGGGGGTCAGTTATGCATTCGCTCAGTGTGCAGTGATCCTCTGCAAGCACAATTCATTATAGGGAGACTTTAAATACGGCCAATACAAGTAGCAACCAAAATCTTGTTTCAGTAGCTGAATCCAGTCACTCCAGTAGGTTTCCCCTACTGCTGCATGAGAAGGTTAACGCAGTTTACAGAAACTCTAAATGCTTTATTATATCCTTGCTTTGGGGAGAGGTGGATTTTGTTTATAGTCAGCCATATTTATAATAGACTCGTACATGTTTCCAGCATTGTAGCATATTTTTCTTAGATACACTAGAGTGGTTTTTTTTTCAGGAAAAAATAGACAACACAGCTTTCAATGACTAAAAATGTACATACTCCATTGAAGTACATTCCTATACAATATTAATTTTATTTTTTTATAACTGTGGGTAAAGTCAGACAAAAGTAGAATTAATATAAGTAAAGCTGTATTTATCTACTTGTAGAGGTGGAGGTATTTTCAGTGCCCACGATCTATTTCAATGACAGTTGCAAAATTCAGATTAACATTCAGGTTGTATCCATATATTCATGCAGATCAAGACAGTTTGGAGTAGATGCCATTTCGAGGCTGTTTGTTACTTTTGTTACAGAGTTTAACGCCAGCTATTGACACACCTTATTACCTTTTCTTACGTGAATAGTCCCCATTGGTCTCACTGGGATTGCTTACAAATGGCATGGGATAAAAACCGGAGTGTTCCTGGCATGGCACACCCAGCCCCATCTCTACAAAGGTCAACAGGACTTTGACACATCTCTGACACATACACAGGCAATACTCAAAACAGGTTAATTTGTATTGTATTTGTCTTTGTTGATACAACTATGCTGATACAACTAAAGCCAAAGCAAAATTTGAAGAAGAACTTCCATGAATGGACTGTGCTCAGTTGGGTCACAAGGAGGGGAAGAGAAGCACAAGCAGAAAGCCTGTAAAAGAGAATGGGAAAAAAATACCAAAAATCCAGTGTCATGGTGTCAAATGAGCACTGACTATTAAACACCACAATACTAAAAAACTCACTTTGTTCATACAAAAAGTAGAGCTGAATGGGGAAAAATAATAAAAAGGTAAAATATAAAGCATTTTTCTTTTTACACAGTTTTGCTACGCACTGTGAAAACTCACTCTCAGTCTATCTATATTTCTTGATTTCATTCAAATAGTAAAAAATCTCACAGATTATGGACAATATTATTGCATTTATGCAGTGTTGTGTCTTTTTAGGTTGGATACCTTAATTTATTATGATGCAAAGCAATTCATTCTGCTTTATTAATGGAAGTAATTCATACAAGCAGTGCCTAAACCTGCTCTCATAGAAATCGGAGCGAATATTCTCCTTGGCTTCAATGCAGAAGGGAACAAGCCTTACAATGTTATGCATCTGGGGAGCATAGACATTTCTGGAAAACCTTTTATTTCTCTGTACAATGGGGTAAATGAAGAACAGAAAGACTATGTTCAAGCTTAAATGAAAACCCAGTAGAGAAATATCAATTCAGTTGTCTAACTAGTGGATAGTATTTCTTCCAAACAATCAGTAAGCAGAATAAATGGAATAAAAGCTGAATAAATAAAGTTTGTATAGAAAAGAACTATATGACTGCATCATACAGTATTGAAGATACGCCTTGCAAAGCAGCTCCGTGGGGAAATAAATGTATACTAAAGTAAGCCAATGAAAGGCTGACTGAATACAAAGTACTCTTTATCTTACGCCATTACAGACTAAAGAAAGAGTGTCCCAAAGCCCCCTCCCTGCCCTTCCTTCACATACATGTGCTGCGTCCTGAGTGCATTGAAACCAGAGGTGTCAGCTCACCTGGACTGGAACGGGACAAGCCTCACTTGGGGAAAGCCTCTGTCACAGTGTTTCCTACCAGCAAATGTGAAGCTTATGAGTGACCATTCTGTGCTTTATCAGTGGCTCCCATCTTTGAGTAAAAATCCTAAAAAAGCAAGCCAAATTCAAGGGAGGGAAATGTGGGATGTACAAGCCTTCAGTAAGAGCCCAGGATCTGTGCGTTGCACTGAGCATAGGCTAGTCTCTTCTGAATCTACCTGGTGTTACAACAACCGATGTGAAAACTGATGGTGTTTCTGTGTTCTTTCCTTTGTTGTAGTTTGGTAAATCTATTAGTAGTGGCTGTTTTCGGTGTTGGTGTAAAATTCCAGAGGAAATACTTGTTTTAATGCTAGACCTTTCCCTACAGCTGCCTATTGTTGGTCAGTCTATCTGGACTGTGAAAATGGCTTGCCTCCTTCACAAGCTCAGGAGATACATTTCAGACTTTAAGGGCTTGGCTAGAAGGGAACTGGAGGGAATGAGCACTATGGTGGCAAACCTTAACCAAACAGCTAGAGAAGGTCTTTGCTTCGATCAATGCTACTTATCCAATAACAGCCCAAACCAGTTTCACTACATTATTTGCTTGTTGCCTGAATTTAGATGGGGGAAAAAAGTTGCTTTCCAGCATTGTGGAATTACAATAACTTGATATATGCCCTCACCAGAATGTCATATATTCTCTCATCCTGCAATTAATCTTGTAAAAGAGCAAACAATGACATAGAATTAATCAACCACTGTGACAAAAAGATTGTGATGGAAAGATGAACCCAGCTAAAATTAATTTTTTGAGCGACAGCTTGAAGCTTAAACAAGTGGAAAACATGGTGCAAATTGTACCTAGCTTCAAGAAAGGGATTTTAATGAGAAATGCAATGGCACAGTAATACTAATCAGTTAGAAAAACATGATCCACCTTGGACCACTGAGTGAATACCCTCCCCGTTCCTGCATTTTCCCTTCTCTTGTACAACAGACTGGAGGGAAGCAAAGATTGTACTGCATCAGTCACCCAGAGCAAACTGCAGAGGTGAAGTGCTGGTGCATTTGAGGGAGCAGTTGAGTGGACTTGTGCTCGTGTGCCAATGACTGAGACAATGTCCTTTGGCAAAGGCTGTATGATTACTGAAAACAGAAAGTGATTGAACCTTCCATGTATGCTCTGTTCTTTACTAGACAGAAGATAAACAGGAAGTGTCCTGTGAGCTACCTTTATGTCTGTCACACACTGACAGCTGTCAGGTAAGGAGAGGAACCTTGGGATCCTCATGCAGGCATTATTCTGCAGCTTCAGACAGGACAAGCATCAGGGAAATCACATAAATGTCAGCTGGTGTTCAGACCCTTAAGCCTTAGTTCCTGGCTGTAATACAGCAGACACCATCACCTTCTTATATTTAGGGATGTTCAGCTTTGTATGTTTTGTTTCTTTGGAGTTTTTTGGTGTGAGGGGCTTTTTTAGAGCTGAGAAGTCTTTTGTGTTCCTTATTTCCTTGAAACTTCAGAGAAAATCAGGTAATTTTTCCCAAAAAATGCATGCTTCCCTGTATTTCCAGGGTTGATGGAAGTCACGGAGGAGCCTGATTACTCCTCCCACAGGTTACTGGCTGAAGGGAAATTAACCCTTCCCCATTGCAGCTGAATTTCATCTTGAATAACAAAAGGAGTGGGTAGATCCCAGCTATTTCTCATGTTCTGCTCAACTATGGTTTAGCTGTCCTTACCTCTGCTAGTACTTTCTGGGTAACTGAAATACTGCTGACTTGTTGAATGCTGAAATGCTGCTGAACATCAATGAAATATTATCCTTACTTTTCTTTGCAAATTTTTTGAAAATATCACTGTTTTTTTCTTCCAAAGTTTAAGAGCTTGACTGACATGTACAAGGATGCAGTTTTGTTCAAGGTAACTTCCTAACTTTTCCATTTTTTAGGTTAAAAAAGCTAGTTCACTTAAAGTTCCTTTGTTGCTTCAATTTTTTATAAGTGAAAGTATAAAGCTAGTAAATATTTATGTAGTTGTAGTGATGATAATAACATGACTTCTCTTGGCTTTCAAACCTGTTTCAGGATTTGCAAAATCTTGTTTTTAAACAACAAAACCAAGCCCACAAACTTCCTGGCAGTAAGCTGTCTTCTTTATCTAAATTTTGCATATGTTAGATTTATTCCTTGAAAGAATATTTGAAAAAAGTACTATGAAACAGAATAGTTTTTAAACTCTGTAGGAATAATGAAGTACTTTACCGTGATAAAATATGATTGATTGGCTCAAAGAAGGCTTGCTGTATGTCTCACCATCTCAGATGGAAGGTGTACCTTCAGCTGATTAATGATCATGTATTTTTCTATGATTCCTTAGAACGGCAAAAAATGTACTAAAAATGGACCTTTATATGGAGGTGAAGATAAATGCCTGAGATGTGCATGAGATACATATTAACAGTGAATATATTGAATCTTAGTCTCCTTTTGTGCTTTCCTGTTCCAAGTCCTATGGACTCTAAAAATGGAGATAATTTAGCAGATAACAAAACAAAATGTGACATATGGAGTGATAGGGCTGCCTCCCATGCAACACCATACTTAAGCTAGTGAGATTTTACTGACTTCAAAAGAGGTCCCTCTTGGGTACTGTTAGCAGAACAGGGTTGGTAATCAGCTCTGTGCATCTGCAGCTTACTCCCTTCACTTCTCGACATATTCTTGCTTCCACTGCATCTTTGCAGCCTTTTTGAGTGATGTTTCATACATACAATTAAGTGACAAAATCGATCCCTTACCCACTTAAGGGGAGATGAGCCATTACAAAATAATTTCTAAACAAAGGTGTCATCATTGTGCTATATTCAGCTTCTGATTCTTAAATCCAGAAATTTGGGAGAAAATGAGATACAGCTAATCAACGTCCTCCTCCTTTCCCTCCCAAATGTTAGTTTCCTTATTTTAATAAAAGTCACTGCAATCATATGGAAAAAATGTTTGTCAAAACAACTCATATACTATGGCTGCGGAGCATGTCATGATATATAATTTTCTTTCTTTATCTGAGAGTTGTTATTGTTTCCCTTCAAGTCTCCTCTATTCCAGGCTAGTTGATTCCAATTACTTCAAATGCTCACTGTAGGTTGTGTTTTCGACGCCTACAGTCATCCGCCCTTTTCATTTTAATTGTAAAGAATTGAGAGAGATGAAACAATAAGTTGCAATCAACTGAGTCTCGTACTCTAACTCCTAGTTAAAGCTGCGTAAAACGGAACGGTTACTTCTTGTGTCTGCCAAGGAATATTCGAGTTTACACATCTGAATATACTGTTATTCTTTTTCTACACTGGCATATGTATGCTATGAACCAGATTCCTACCTTATCTCTGTTGGTTCAGAAGTTTCACAAGATGGCTATCTTTTCCTGTTCTCTGTTCCTGGAGTTCATGTACTGAAACTCTGGGAAGAGCATGATCTCAACCTGACATTACCTCAGTTTGCTTATATTTTGCAAGAATTAAAATCCTCTTTTCTTGTTTTCATTCTTATTTTGGTTTTATGTATATTTTGTTAACATTCTTATTTTAGTT